>NC_045442.1:71259816-71291516 GCF_002776525.5 Piliocolobus tephrosceles
ATAGATAGATAGATAGATAGATAGATAGATAGATAGATAGATAGATATAGATGAAGGTTGAAGGGTAGGACTGGAGGAGGGATTCCAGCTTTCCAGTATATTTTCTATCAAGCAGTCATTCATATATGTAACTTCCTATATTCAAGTTCATCCATGTCTCTTGTATTTAGCTCTCTGCCTGTATTGTAGGAAGCTTTTTTAGTATGTGAGCATTTTGCTTTCTCTATCCCTCCCTCTTTCTTTAACATCAGTTATAACAGCTGTGCATATAGTTTATAATATGAGCACCCATATCCAGTCTTTAGGCTTTCAAAATCACAAATGCAAAGGAGGATATAATACATGGTCCTGTATGTTGTACAGATTGGAACACTTTTCTGCATTTCTTATTTTGTGGCATTGCCTAATTATAGTCATGCTAATGACCCATGTAGATTTAGTGTTGTACCTGGTGTCCGTGTCCCTGTGAATGTGTCATGTTGTGCTGGCCTGGTTCACCAACATCAGCCCCAGGGAGCCAGCAGCTGGAGCAGCTGTCATCTTGTGAAAGCAGAGTGTCCTTGTTGCTATTGATTGGGTTGTTCAGTCAATTGCAAAAAAGTGGATCTAACTGTCAATGGTAGTTATATGATAATCTTGGAGATAAATAAGTGTCAAGTGAAGTATTACTTGAATTTAGGACTTGAAGAGAGAGAAAGGGGTATGAGTAGTTGGAGGGGAAGGTTTGCTATAACAAGCTATTATTCAGTGTGGTTATTTTTTATGACAGGTAATTCTGCAGATATCTTTTGTTCGAGAAATCAGAAATTAAGCATTCCCTTCATAAACTCTGAACAAGATTTTGAAATGCTGTAGTCCCCCCTTATCCACCTCCAAGATTTCCAGTGGATGTCTGAAACCACTGATAGTACTGAAGTCTCTATATATTGTTTTTCCCCTGTATGTAATACATACCTATGATAAAGTTTAATTTATAAATTAAGCACAGGAAGAGATTAACAAAAATAAGTAAGAATAGAACAGTTATAACAATATGTTCTAGTAAAAGTTAGATGAATGTGTTTTGTCTCTCTCAAAATATCCTGTTGTGCTGTGTGTCCACCCATTTTTGAGGTGCTGTTGACTGTGGGTAACAAACCACAGAAAGTGAAACTTCAGATAAAGGGGGACTACTGTATTCTCATAATGTTAATTGCTTCTAGAATTCACAAAGATTGAATTAAACTTGAATCTTGCTAAAGAAGTACTTTATTATTCGATATTAGTCCAGCAACAACTTATAATGTAGAAATTTGCCCTTTTGAGGAAGAATACACAAAGGTGAAAGAAAACTTGCGTGCTCAGGGTCCGCTAACAGATAAGCTTCTGGAGGCCGGAAGTAACCCACCCTGCAGAGGAGCCATCTCCCAGGGTTTCCCCAACAGAGAGCTTTGCCCAGTGCTGGGGTCTCATGCTTACCTGTTTCTCTATGCCAGTACAGTAGACCTGTTTTCAAGCCTAGCATGAGCCTTAAGTATTACTGGCTGGGAGTGGTGGCTCATGCCTGTAATCGAGCACTTTGGGAGGCTGAGGCGGGCGGATTGCCTGAGCTCAGGAGTTCGAGACCAGCCTGGGCAATGCGGTGAAACCCTGTCTCTACTAAAATACAAAAAATTAGCTGGGTGTGGTGACGGGCACCTGTAGTCCCAGCTACTATGGAGGCTGAGGCAGGAGAATTGATTGAATCTGGGAGGTGGATGTTGCAGTGGGCTGAGATCACGCCAGTACACTCCAGCCTGGGCGACAGAGCGAGACTCTCTCTCCCACAAAAAAAGAAAGAAAGAAAAAAAAGTATTACTTATTTAGTAAGTCCATAGCATTTTGTTTACACAGTGTATCATTGTGCTTTTCTGTTTCAAAGTGTAATTATTTAATCTAGAAATTTACAGTCCTGTGACAGAAAACAGATGCTATTCTCACAAAATATGAGAAATGAAATTCCATCTTATTTATTATTTAATTATTTTTAACTGAAGAATTGTTATGTGGGTAGCTTTCAACATAATTTTTCAATATTGGATGCTTATAACTAATGTGGATTTAGTTAATTCAGTGTTTATCACATTTAATTCTTGTTTACTACAAAGGTTAAAGCAATTTTATTTCTTCTGAAAAATTTTAGGATCTTATGAGTGAGGGACGTCAGCCAAAATTGGCAATTTTTTCAAGCAACTGGCTCAAGAAATTAGGAATTTCTCTAATAATGAGCCATCGTTTTTTGAATTCAACAATTTAAAAGGCCTGCATAGTTTGGATATGATTCGAGTTTCCCCTCAGTGCAAATTGATGTTTTTTTCTGTTGACACATTCTACTTTGTTTTCAAAGACTAGTTTATAGTGTTCTCTTAAAAGCAAAGAAAATACTTTAAAAATCCCAACTTTTTGGCTGGGTATGGTGGCTTCATGCCTGTGAACCTAGCACTTTTTGGGAGGCTGGGGTGGGAGGATCACTGGAGGCCAGGAGTTTGAGACCAGTTTGGGCAACACAGGCACTCCATCTCTTTAAAATAATAATAATAATAAAATAGCCAGGCTTGGTGACTGACACTTGTAGTCCCAGCTACTCAGGATGCTGAGGCAGGAGGATTGCTGGAGCTCAGGGATTCAAGGTTATAGTGAGCTATGATTGAGCCACTGCACTTCAGCTTGGGCAATGGAGCAAAGCCTTGTTTCCTTTTTTTTTTTTTTTTGAAAAGAAAAAAAAAAAAAGCTTTTTATTAAAACATGCTCTTACTTTGGCAAAATTATGTGTTTCTTCATAGTGATAATCATAATGATAAACTGTTACTATATGCAGCTTATAAGAATCAGTTGTCTAACGCATCCATGTAAGTTTCCCTGTGGTTTCAAGAATCATTCCGGGCCGGGCGCGGTGGCTCAAGCCTGTAATCCCAGCACTTTGGGAGGCCGAGACGGGCGGATCATGAGGTCAGGAGCTCGAGACCATCCTGGCGAACACGGTGAAACCCTGTCTCTACTAAAAAATACAAAAAAACTAGCCGGGCAAGGTGGTGGGCACCTGTAGTCCCAGCTACTCGGGAGGCTGAGGCAGGAGAATGGCGTAAACCCGGGAGGCAGAGCTTGCAGTGAGCTGAGATCCGGCCACTGCACTCCAGCCTGGGCAACAGAGCGAGACTCTGTCTCAAAAAAAAAAAAAGAATCATTCCGTAGGCTGATAAATGTATACTCTCTTCGCCCCACTGTACATCCAGCATTTTGAATTTTTCTCACTTCCTTGAATATGCCATGTTCTGTGCACTTACAGATCTTCCATCACAGAAGGTGCCTCATCTGTCCAGAACCCCTGCCATAGCTCTACTCCCTTTGTCTAACTAATGCTCACTCATCCTTTAGATCCAAGTGAAATGTCACTTGCATCTGGGAGGCCTTTCTGACTAGGTTCTGAGCTTCCTTTGCATTCTGTTTTTCACTAATACAAAGTCATCACATTTATTAGTATTGTCTCATTGTAAACCCCGATAAGGCAGGAAGGAACTGTATCTCTCTGTATCCCCAACACTACTACAGTGCCTGGTGCATGTTAAGTTGCAGTTAATATTTCTAAAATGAAAAAGAGTGCTTCTATCCTTCATCATCAGTCTTTCAGATAAAGAAGTATCTAGTTACCTTTGTCTTAAATTAAAACAATTTCAAAAGGTTGCATGTGCTGGTGGATCACTTCAAATCCATAGCTCCCATATTGCTGCTCATTGCCCACTGTTATCGATGTCCTGAAGATGATTTAAAATTCAGTTATGTTGCTTGTGATGGTGGTATTTAAAAATCTATAATTTTGGCCGGGCGTGGTGGCTCACACCTATAATCCCAGCTCTTTGGGAGGCCAAGGCACGTGGATCTCAAGGTCAGGAGTTCGAGAATAACCTGGCCAACAGTAGAGAAACCCTGTCTCTACTAAAAATACAAAAATCAGCTAATTGTGGTGGCATGCGCCTGCAATCCCAGCTACTCAGGAGGTTGAGGCAGGAGAATTGCTTGAACCCAGAGGTGGAGGTTGCAGTGAGCTGAGATCGTGCCACTGCACTCCAGCTTGGGCGACAGCAAGACTCTGTCTTGAAGAAAATAAAAAATAAAAATAAAAAATAAAATCTATAATTTGTGTACTCATGTGCTATTATAGTGACCCTGTGAGACATCATAATCCCTTAATGATAACCTGTCTTGTGTGTCCTTTCACTTATGTCTCTAGTTCCAAATGTTTTATTGAATTGTGCTTTATTTGATAATTCATATTTGTAAACTGACCTCATCCCATATTTGTAGTTTTACAATCTCAACAGTTTTATCAGGGACATATTTTTATATTATATATATTTTTATATATAGCATAATACAGTCCCTTCTACAGAGCTTAGTTTCATGTGCAGTGATGTGTCAGAATGAAATATCTGCCCAGTGGTATTGAATTTCATGTATTATGATTTACATATTCTTCTGTATATCAGCTGGTTTTGTATTACCCAGAGAGTGCTTATAGTGGTGGTTGAGAGTTGTGTATTGTTATCGACTGTACTGGCCATAGACATATTTGTAGGTATATTAAATTTGCTTTGTACTTCTCACACAATTGATTTGGTTGGCATTCTTCTTAATTATACTTGATGGATGCATACATAAATTCATTCTTGGTTAAAAAAATTCAGATAGTATAGATATGGCAGTGGTTCCTTTAACCCCTCCCATTATTTACTTACCTTATATATCTGGGAACTTTGTATAAAAACTAAACACTGGCCTGGCACGGTGGCTCATGCCTGTCATCCCAACTTTTTGGGAGGCCCAGGCGGGTGGATGTTTTGAGCTCAGGAGTTTGAGACCAGCCTGGGCAAAATGTGGCAAAACGTTGTCTCTACAGAAAAATACAAAAATTACCTGAGTGTGGTGGTGCACACCTGCAGTCCCAGGTACTCAGGAGGCTGAGGTGGGAGGATTGCTTGAGCCTGGGAAGTGAAGGCTGCAGTGAACTGAGATTGCACCACTGCCCTCTGGCCTGGATGACAGGGCGAGACCCTGTCTCAGAAAACAAACAAACAAAAAACCTGACAGACTTCTTTGTTATGGTTCTACAATTTGACAGAATAATTCAAGTCAGCCAAGCACTTTAAAAATTATTTTGAAAGGCCGGGCGCAGTGGCTCAAGCCTGTAATCCCAGCACTTTGGGAGCCCGAGATGGGTGGATCATGAGGTCAGGAGATCGAGACCATCCTGGCTAACACGGTGAAACTCCATCTCTACTAAAAAATACAAAAAACTAGGCGGCCGAGGTGGTGGGCGCCTGTAGTCCCAGCTACTCGGGAGGCTGAGGCAGGAGAATGGCGTGAACCTGGGAGGCTGAGCTTGCAGTGAGCTGAGATCCGGCCACTGCACTCCGGCCTGGGCGACACTGCGAGACTCCGTCTCAAAAAAAAAAAAAAAAAAAAAAAAAATTATTTTGAAATAATTTTAGATTTATAGAAAAGTTGTCAAAATAGGATAATTATATATATACCCTTATGCAGTTCCCCTGTTAACCACTTATATAACCATAGCACAGTTATAAAAAAATTAGCAGGAAATTCACTGGTACAATACCATTAACTAAACTGTGGCCCTTTTTGACTTTCACCAGTTTTTCACCTCCTGTATTTTTCTCTCTTCCAGGATCCCATCCAGGATCCCACATTGCCTTCCGTTGTTGTTTCTCCTTTATTTCTTGCAATCTGTTAAAGATTCTAATCCTTTGTCTTTCATGACTTTAGCAAACAGTTTTGGTTGAATACTTAGTATATACCAGTCATGGAGATTGGTGCTTGAGGGTAGGGAGATAAATGAATGGATGAGACATGGCCCTTACCTAATGAGGTAAGCCAACATCTAGACAAGTAATGCTAAAACAATGTAGTGCCTTTAAAAGGCCTTTATACTATCTCCCTAGGGAAGAGAGAGTTGCTGACTCACTGAATAACAGTGTTGAGGCAGCATTTTCAGAAAAAATGACATTGATCTGGGTCTTAAAGAATGGGGAAGCTTTTCCTTGTGGAGAACTGGGGTGGAAGAGGAGTTCATCATGGACAGGCAAGGGCATTTGGCATGAAAGTGTGAAAGACTGGCTTGTTTGCAGACTGGCAAATCACTTGATAGGAATGGAGCATAGTATATGTGAAGAACACAGTGAGACATGAAACTAGAAGGGTAGTTTAAAAACTACCTTTTTTCATTACTTTTTATTAGTAAATGTATCCTTATACTTGTAGGGTAAGTTTTGGCCTAAATTTTTAAAAAATCTCGTTATTCATACTTAATGAGCATTTAATTTGTAATCAGTGTTTCTAATTTTAAACTGCACAGCATTAAGATTGTTATTGTACTTTTGGAAAGAAAAAGAGAACAAATAATTATGCTTAGCTGTTGCAGTAGCATCTAATAGCATTTAAATTCTGTTAATAAAGAATATGAATTTATTCTGTAATGCCTGTTGGGCACCTGTTGTATGGCAGGTACTGTTTGAGGTGACAAAGATATAGCAGCAAAGAAAACAGAAAAACTCCTGCTCTTGTTCTAATGTATTCTAGTGGTTCTATTTGCAATATGTTTGAACTAACATGGTATTTCAGTCAATAAGTCAAATGTTAACTGCCTAGCATGTTATCTAGATGCTCAGCAGATTTTTAAAAAAATGAATAGATATATGGCTGGGTCTTGAAGGAGGTAAAAAAAAGTTCAGGCTGGGTGCGGTGACTCGTGCCTGTAATTGCAGCACTTTGGGATGCCAAGGCAGGCGGATCACCTGAGGTCAGGAGTTCAGGACTAGCCTGGCCCAACATGGTGAAACCCTGTCTCTTCAAAAAATACAAAAATTAG
Organism: Piliocolobus tephrosceles; assembly: GCF_002776525.5. Taxonomy (NCBI): domain Eukaryota; kingdom Metazoa; phylum Chordata; class Mammalia; order Primates; family Cercopithecidae; genus Piliocolobus; species Piliocolobus tephrosceles. The sequence goes on from NC_045442.1 coordinate 71,266,715, forward strand.
CCAAGTGTGGTGGCAGGCCCCTGTAATCCCAGCTACTTGGGAGGCTGAGGCAGGAAAATTGCTTGAACCCGGGAGACAGAGGTTGCAGTGAGCCGAGATTGTGCCATTGCACTCCAGCCTGGGTGACAAGAGTGAAACTCTATCTCAAAAAAAAAAGAAAAAAGAAAAAAGAAAAAAAAAAATTTCATTGAGTAGAGGTTTGCTGGCACAAGTAATTTTTGTTTATTTCATATGCATTCTTGGAGATTATTCTTAGGTAATTAGAACACATTGAAGATATTTCATTGTCTTTTGACTTCAGTTGTCAATCTAAGGTAATTGTCTTTTCCCTGGCTGCCTTTAAAAATATTTTCTCTGGGCCGTGCACAGTGGCTCATGCTTGTAATCCTAGCACTTTGGGAGGCCAAGGCAGGTGGATCACCTGAGGTCAGGAGTTCAAGACTACCTGGCCAATATGGCGAAACCCCGTCTCTACTAAAAATATATTTTAAAAATGGGCTAGGCGTGGTGGCAGGCGCCTGTAATCCCAGCTACTTGGGAGGCTAAGGCAGGAGAATTGCCTGAACCTGAGGCGCGGAGGTTGCGGTGAGCCGAGATTGCACCACCACACTCCAGTCTGGGCAAAAGAGCAAAACTCCATATCAAAATATATATTTTTGGCCGGGCACGGTGGCTCAAGCCTGTAATCCCAGCACTTTGGGAGGCCGAGACAGGCGGATCACGAGGTCAGGAGATCGAGACCATCCTGGCTAACACGGTGAAACCCCGTCTCTACTAAAAATACAAAAACTAGCCGGGCGAGGTGGCGGGAGCCTGTAGTCCCAGCTACTCCGGAGGCTGAGGCAGGAGAATGGCATAAACCCGGGAGGTGGAGCTTGCAGTGAGCTGAGATCCAGCCACTGCACTCCAGTCCGGGCGACAGAGCGAGACTCCGCCTCAAAAAATATATATATATATTTTTTTTCCCCTCTGATTTTTATATTTGAAGTTTTTGTACAATATATCAAGATACAGATTTATTTTTATTTATTCTGCTAGGTATCTGAGGGTTGGTATTTTAGTTCAGGAAAATTATCAGCCATTATTTCTTCACATACTGTTTGTGCTTCATCTTCTTTTTTTTGTTTGTTTTTTTTTTTTTGGGAGAGAATCTTGCTCTGTCATCCAGGGTGGAGTGCAGTGGCGTGATCATGGCTCCACTGCAACCTCTGCCTCCTGGGTTCAAGCTATCCTCCCATCTCAGCCTCCCGAGTAACTGAGATTACAGGCATGCTCCACCATGCCCTGCTAATTTTTAAATTTTTTTAGTAGAGATGGGGTCTCACCACTTTGACCAGGCTGGTCTTGAACTCCTGACCTCAGGCGATCCGCCCACCTTGGCCTCCCAAAGTGCTGAGATTACAGGCATGAGCTACTATTATACCCGGCCTGCTTCATCCTCTTTTAATCTCATTTTCAGTCTCCAACTAAACTTGTGTTAAAATTTCTCACTGTATGCTCTGTGCTTTTACCCTCTTTTGTGTTTTTCATCTTTTTCTTTTTTGAGCTGTACTCAGTTTACTAATTCTCTCTTCAACTATATCTAATCTGCCATTAGTTATATAATTTTTATTTAGTTATTTCTAAGTTTGTCATCTTTTATAGTTTATAGTTCCCTGTTAAAACCATTTAGCTTGGTTTTTATCTCTTTGAATATAGTTAATGTCATTGTTTTTAAATCTTTGCCTGTATTTTCAGTATCTGAAGTTCCTGTGGGTCTTTTTCTGTAGTTTCTTGTTTCTGCTTGTTCCGACTCATAGTGTTTGATTTTTCCTATGCCTGATTACATCCTGGATGTTGTTTTTGAAAAAGCATTTATAGAAATAATTAGAGGTCAGAAATTTTCATATGATTCTCCCTTCTGCCTAGGTTGTACAATTTAAGGCCTCCTCAAGCCGAGTTCATGATTCAGGTGTTGTGAGCTGGGCTGCAAACCTGTGTGTAGGCTGGTTACTTACAGTTCACTTTCCCTTTGTGTAGCCCCATTTACAGTAGGGATGGTATCCTTGAGACCCTACCTGCTTAGGCTCCAGAGGTCACCAAAATTTCACATCAGCTTTATTTCCTGGATTGGTAAATACAACCCCATGATAAAAGTGGCTCTGAGTGTTGGGTTTACCTCTTGGACTTACTGTCCTCACCAGTTTTTGACCGAGAATTCAACCTTATGTTGTTAGCTCTTTGAATTACCTATTCTGTCATCATCATCAGAGTACCTCCAGCATTTATTGCCTAAACTTGACAGCTGAGTATTATGGTTTGATTAAAAAAATTTTTTTTTGCTAATCATATGTATTCAACCAGATCATCAACTTTGTGGATAAGGTCCCTGTCTACTATTTCTTAACCTTTCTCATATAGCATTTAATACAATGATAGGTGGATAATTGGTTCTCTTGGCCAGTTGACTGATCAAGGGGCAATTCTCCAAACTCTGGTGATTTCTCCTTTCTATTCATAAGACTGCTTTTATACCCCAACGAAGAGACTTGTTATAATTTAACAAGTGGCTGTGTCCATTTTTCTTTTCTTCCTTGCTGTTCCATCCCAAGGTGGGATGGCCCCAATTAGACTAACCACTGAAACCCTGGGCATAAAATGGTGCCCAGGGAGCTTTTCTTCATATTAATTAGTGTGCACTCTAAAAGGAAAGATTATTTGGATTGCTTAGAAATTCAAAATTTTGGCAATGAAAATATGTATATAATTACTTCTTTTGAGCTTGATTTGTTGTGGATTTTTTTCTTTTATTTTGGCTTAAGATCAAATGGTTTCCTAATGTGTATGGGTCACTGTAATCTAAATTTTTTTTTTTTTTTAATGGAGTTTTGCCCTTATTGCCCAGGCTGGAGTTAAATGGCGAGATCTTGCCTCACTGCAACCTCCACCTCCCGGGTTCAAGTGATTCTCCTGTCTCAGCCTCCTGAGTAGCTGGGATTACAGATGCCTGCCACCACGCCCAGCTAATTTTGTATTTTTAGTAGAGATGAGATTTTATCATGTTGACCAGGCTGGTCTGGAACTCCTGACCTCAGGTGATCCGCCTGCCTTGGACTCCCAAAGTGTTGGGATTACAGGCGTGAGCCACCATGCCTGGCCTCTAAATATTTTTAAAGTATAGATGTTTTTAAGCATGTAGCTCCTGAGTGTGAACTGTCCCTTGCTGTTTTTTGGGCATCTATCAAGGCGTTTGTTCTAACCACTGAGTAAGAAGGCTATCACTAAGGGAGTTGTAGCTGTGCCTTTCTTCTTTTCGTCTTTAATTAACGTGCACTGACTGCCTGGTATGTTAGAAATAGACCTGCCTATTGCAGTCTCATTCCCTTCCATACTCATCCTTGCTTGTGTGGCTACCTCCCAAGCTAGGACTGCAAGACGCTTATCACTCCTGCTCACTATTGGTTTTTGTGTCCTTTTGGCAATTTTCTAGTGGCTGCTTGAACTATCGGTTGTCAGATTGACCTGATTTGTTTCACTTGTAAACAAAATGCTTAAGCCACTGTTGATTTTTGTGGCAGCTCAGTTGCTTAGAGCAAGGTGTTAATGAGACACGGGTCATAGGTCCAGGCTCTGGGTTGACTGGTAAGCTTTGCTCTGGCCCATGGCCACAGACCCTGACTCCCCCTTGCCAGCTGTCTTGCACATGTAGCTATGGCTCATTATGGGGACAGAGCAGGGGGTGGAGATAAGACAAGGCAAATCTATCATCTCTGCCAGAAAAGACAACTCCTACTGATAGGTCAGTAACCTTTTCATTGGAAGAACAGCACATTAGTATTAGCTTCTGTACATGTGTCTAACTGAGTCTTTTTCTTAAAATAACTCGTGATTGTATGGGTTGTCTGCAGCAAGTTTAGAATACTGCTCACATTTTAAAGTGTGTTTGAATATAAGGATGGCTTTTTAGTTTGTAAAGATTATTGTTTCTAATCAGGGATTCCTAATATCATTCTCTAAAATAAAAAGTGAGCTTTAGAAGTCAAATTTGATAAAGCTCTAGAAAACAACTGCAATATTGCTGTTATAAAGAAATCTGTCAAATTTAGGAAGTATGTTCCAGGAGCCCTTCATCCCAACCAATCCTCTCCTAAAAGAAATGAAAAAGAGGAGAAAGATGGTTAGGTAGATGGAATAGTGATCAGAATAAAAGAACTTTTCTAGAAAAGCGTACCAGTGTGCACTTTACCAGAGCATTTTAGGAGGTAATATTTTACAAAGGACCCAGCAGATAATTGGGCAGGTTTTCTCTTTAGGAACTTAGTGTTGATGGCCTGAATTACTCTGACCAGGAATTTAGACATTTCTTCATGATATATTGAGTCCATAGATGATCTGATTCTATTGTGACTTCAATTGTTAACTTACGTAGTGTTAAGCAAAGGGATGTGTATGTATGGATGTGTGTTTTACATCCTAAAGGTATTACAGGCCCCATGGTAAACTTTTTGGCTCAAGGGAATCCAGAGTTTGGTATATGTAATCTCAGTAGTGGTTCATGGACAAACACTTCATGTCTGTAGTCATATTTTTTTTTTAAAGAATAAAAGTGAGCCAAGTTTAAAACTCATTAAGAAAATAATAGCACAGGTAATACACAGATGAAGCAAAATTGCCATGGATGGTCTGGGAATGCCTGAGGATTGAGAAACACTGGCTGAATTATACACTGTGGCAGAAGAAATTATAGGCCCTTAGAAACAGGTAGAGGTTATGGGAAAGATTCAAGCACCTAATGTTTAGCTAGAAGGTAAGTAAGTTGGTTTCTTAAGTTCTTGTTTATTTATTGGGTGTGGGCTCAGGATAAATTCGTTTGAAATAGATCTTAGAGAAGTAAATGCAAGACAACTTTATCAATGAGTCATGGGCAAACAATTCTATTGTTAGAAGTAGTATAGAAAAGGAGTGGGAGAAGTAGAAGGGAGAAAGTCTAGCATTCATTAATTTATTCATTAACTCAACCACTATTTCTTGAGCACCTGGTGTGTGTAAGGCACTGTTGTAGGCACTGGGGACACAACAGGGAGCAAAACAGACAAGTCTCTGCCCTCATGAAATTCATTTACATCCTAATGGGAAGAGACAAATAATAAGTGAGCGTATAGCATGTCAGCTGTGATAAATGCTATGGAGAAAAACAAAGCAGAGTAAGGAAATTAAGAAGTGATGGGACGGGGAGGCATTGCTCTTTTAAATAGTTTGATTAGGAAAGTCCTCTCTAAGAAAGTGACATTTCACCTGACTTCTGAGGGAAGGGAGGGAGCATTCCAGGCATGGAGAAGGAGTGTTCTAGATGGAGGGAACAGCAAGTGCAAAGAGCCTCTGACATGTCTGAGAAACAGATAAGAGGCCAGTGTGACTGGCGTGGAGAGAGAGGGGAGAGTGGTCAAGTAGTAAGAGGTGAGAGCGGATGGGAGGAAGGCCTCAGCACAGGCCAGGCCTCTGACTTTGCTGAGAGTGATGGATGCCTTTGCAGGGTTTTGAACAGAGGAGGCACATGATTTGACTTAACGTTTTAACAAGATGTTTCCGGCTGCTGTGTTGAGAAGAAGCTGTAGGCGGCACCAGGGAGGCCCCTGGGAGGGTATTGCCACAAAACAAGCAAGAGATATGATGGGCCAGAGGTAATTACAGTGGAGAGTGTGAGGAGAGGACGGATTCTGGATGTATTTTGAAGTAGAGCCCTCAGAATTTATTGATGAACTTGATGCAGTGTTAGAAAAAGAGAAGACTTCAAGGTTATTGGCCTGAATAACTGGAAGGATGGAGTTATCTATCACTGAGATAAACAGAGGTAACAGAAGTAAAGGGAAGAGATGGCCATGGTAGAAGGTGGATTGCACCTTTAAATTTTTGAAACATATTTTTATTTAAAACAGCCCTCACTCCCTGGCCTAGTGCACACAAAGGACCTGATTTGCTTTTACCCTGAGTTTGTCACTGTAGATAACGTGAAGACTTCGTTAAGAACTATAAATAAAGTGGCCATAATATAGCTCATTTTTTTCAGATTCTAAAAAAAAATCCTTCATAAGCCTTTGGCTTCCAAATAGCAACGCATGCTGTCAGTTTGGTGACTAATTGGGTTAGAGGTTAATAACAAGGCAGTCTTATAAACATCAACGGGACTGGTGTATCCAAATGAAAGCTTGCATTAGGCAACAATTCAAAGAATGGGAATGACTAAATACCATGTTACAAGCCAAGTGAATATTAAGAGTTTTAACTTTGAGAAAAAGGGACGTTACCCCTGAAATAACTATCTTAGTTGGATCTTCCCTACTTAATACTCATAGCTGGGTTGTAAAAATGTAAAGGTTACCATCAAAACAGCACTGCTTAACCATGAAATTGACTAACTTTGTAAAATTAGAAATTCTGTTACTTACTTCCTACTATGCTGATTGGACATTCCTTCTTTTGCCAAAAGAACAGAAAGTTGGATTTTGTGCCTTCTAGCCAAGAGAACCACACATCTCTCTCTCTTATAGACCAGCTAAATGCTTCCTACTGCTGGGTGATAAAATCAGATCATGGAATCAGTCAGTTTGCTATATTGATTTTTTTTTTTTTTCAACTGTGTTCTAATTGAAACTTTGGGGGATAAACTAATTCTTAACATCTGAAAGTTTAAAGGTCTGATACTGGAATTTATGGGGTGATAGAGGAGACCTTTTAGTCTCTGTATCCAAACCAAAATGTAAATTTAGTTTTATATTTTATTTCTTGAGACAGAGTCTCACTCAGGCTGGAGTGCAGTGACGTGATCTCCGCTCACTGTAACCTCTGCCTCCCAGGTTCAAGCAGTTCTCCCTGCCTCAGCCTCCTAATTAGCTGGGATTACAGGTGCCCTTCACCACATCTGGCTAATTTTTGTATTATTTAGTAGAGACGGGGTTTTGCCATGTTGGCCAGGTTGGCCAGGCTGATCCCTCCTGACCTCAAGTGATCTGCCTGCCTCAGCCTCCCGAAGTGTTGGGATTACAGGCGTGAGCCACCGAGCCTGGCCAATTTCTTTTTTTATTGTGGAATGAATCATTCCATACTTCTCCCTTCTCTCTGGTCCCCACCTCCCCATTCCCCCCAGCCAAGTGCAGATGATTTCCTGTACTGGTCTAGGATTAGTTTTGTTACAGTCTCTCTTTATAAGAACATTTCTTTTCCATAATCCAGAAGCATTTTGTAAAACCTATGCCTGGAAATTGAGTCACTTTTTATTGCTTAGATTTTCTTCACAGAAAAACATAGGTTCTGTTGGATGAGTATTTGTTGTGAAAGCAAATTATTAAGGGGTGGAAATTGTCTATACAAGTTGATGTATAGGAGGATATCTGAACTGGATTAGTTGCTCCTTTATCTGTGTTTTCAAAGCTCTTTAACGGTAACTCTTATAACACAACAGTGTTATCAGTGTTGTTTAGGCATCATTCCATTCTGCTAGACTGGGAATTCTTTTATAATACAGTGCCTGATAGGCATTCATTCATTCCTTGAAATAATGTATTGAGTGCTCATTATGTGCTTGAAATAGAGTGTGTGCAGGAGCCAGAGCAGTCGGCAGAACAGATGCAGCTTGTGTCGCATGTGCGTACAGCCCATGGCAGGGCGGGGGGCAGGGGAGCCAGCAAACAAGATACAGATAACCACGCAGTACAGTGCCAGTATGCGCAGGAACAGTGACTGTCCCCTACCTACGTAAATAATATATAGATCTCATATGTGTATTGTGAATTCTCAATAATTGTTGAGTTTGACTTTGAAATTAAACACTTGATGTTTTAGACTAGTCAAAAATGGGATATGTTATTATTTCAATAAAAACAGCATTGTATCTGGCCAGGCACAGGGTCTCACGCCTATAATCCTAGCACTTTGGGAGGCCGAGGCGGGCGGATCTCCTGAGGTCAGGAGTTCAAGACCAGCTTGGCTACCGTGGCGAAACCCTGTCTCTACTAAAAATACAAAAATTAACCGGGTGTGGTGGCACACGCCTGTAATCCCAGCTACTTGGGAGGCTGAGGCAGGATAATCACTTGAACCCTGGAGGCCTAGGTTACAGTGAGCTCAGATCACACCGCTGCACTCTAGCCTGGGCAACAGAGTGAGACTCTGTCTCAAAAAACAACAGCAACAAAAATAACACCATTGTATCCATATTGCCTACAGGGGAAAATGAAGATCACTTATTTTTATGTATATGTTAAATAATTTTAAATAACCTGACAGAGGTCCTTTCTTGGGCCCATGCCTCTGCACATGTTGGGCATGTTGTAGTTGTCATTACTAGCAAGACGCACCCACCCTTCAAGACCAGCCTAAATGCCACCTTGTTCCCTCCATGTAATCTCAGAACTTCTTTAGGGCAAGGACTAAATTACATCTGTGAAACCCTACAGCTTCATCTACCACTTCACATGGAGGCATGGGACAAAGGTTTTGTTAATGAGTGAATGTATCCATTTAAGTTCCTTCTTCAGTGCACTGTTGAGACCTCAGTTCTGGCTTTCCCGGGAAACAGCTGAAGGATTGACCTCCAATCAAGTCAGCTCTGTGTCAATCCTTCGTTTTCGGATATTTTTTCTTCCTTTTCTCACAGGATCATAAGGATCAAATGTAATAATGATGTAAGAGTTAAGCATATTCAATAAAGGGAGGCAGTGGAATCATCACAATATTGATCATTACAATCAACATTATTATTACTATACCACTCTAGTTCCTTACAATACACAGTCCAGAAATAGCACAAAATCTTACTCAGGATGTCATTGTTCTGGGTTTGACCTAGATGTTCATGTAATGAACAGTTCTCTATCAGTTAGTGTGTTGGCCTAGCACAGGTGCTTCACAAAGGCCCTATTCAGACTTCTGTGCATTACTTCAAACCCCTCCCTTTGCCCCCATAGTGTAGACTGCTAATGAATTAAGAGTTGTATCTTTTGACTGACAAGGGACTGCCTAGAGCAGATCCCTGGGGCCTCACTGTCTCTGTGGGTATAAAGAACCTCTTGGGAGAACCTGAATGATCAGGAGATCTGAACTGGGGAGCCATCGGCTCAGCGGGAGATACCTCTGCTTGGCCAACCAGAGCCTGCTGCAAAAAACCTTTTTTTTTGACTCTGACAGGCTTGTTGGGGACATTGAGAATCTCCTGTTTGAAAGCCAGATAATTTAAAATCCTTTCTGATTCAGAATCTCAGTAAGTAGTGAAGGGCTAGGTTATTGATTGCGGGAAATGGGGCAACCTCAAGGGGCTCTAGGCTATCTCAGTACCCCATCTCCCTCACCCCCCACCCTGCCTCAGGTTTCTCTCTCATGCTGGCTTGGAATGGATGGTGTGTTTCCTACCCAGTTGCCTTTGTTTATAAGCATCCACCACTACGGCCGTAGGGTCAGGAAACCGGCAGCTTCCTCGGTGATCTTTGCCCTTGAGCCCTTATCCCCTCCAGCCTAGGAAGTATTCAGACCAAGTACTCATGTGTGACTCTCTAGTGCTTCTGGATAGAGTGGACCCTCTGAGCTGCCCTAAACTCACAAGAGAATACTTCACAGGCTTATGTAAGCCAAACCAGATCATGAGTCAGACATCTGAACTCAACAACAAAAAGTGCTCCAGGAAAAAGAAATGGTCTACCTGGCATATTATTATTTGAAAATTTCTTTTAATGGGCAATCCTCTATTTCATCAAGGATAATAATAATCAGTCTACAATGCAAAACTCAGGGAAAAGTAAATTGCATTTTGTATAGCTGTAATATAACATTTTTTACTCTGCTCAAAATTCTTGAAATTATTAATCCTACTCTATAAATTAGGACATTTGAGTAAAGTAAGTACCCATTGTTTGACTGTGCCAGATAGACGCAGGAGTTAACTTTTTCTTTCTCTGGTTGAATTATCACTTACTTGATAGCTAAGTAATTTTTGGAAAGTCTTTTATATCCTGATGGTACATTAAGGCCCTGAAGAGAATATAAAGGTGCAAGACTCAGTCCCCTCTCTCAAGAAACTAGCAGTATGATTGGATGGATAAGATTTATGCATGTGAAACAGAGAATGTTAGATATTTTGGGTGGTAATCAAGTATAATAGTATGTGAGTTTAGTTATAAGCATGATGAGTGCAGGAAGGGAGATGAAAAATAAATAATATTTAATGAATGCCACTACTACAGAATAAATATTTATAATATTTTCTATTTCATCAGGAAGAACAATTTGAATCACTGGCTTAATCACTGGTGGAGAGCCTGGTTTTTAGTCTGTGTCTTAAAATTCTTAGCTCACTTATGTCATTTGTCATAAGAACTTTTGGAGAAAGAAAGAGTTTTTATACATAGTTTTGAAGACTTTAAATGTTTTATAACCCTTTTCTTGAAAAATTAAGACATCAAATCAGCAAGTATTTATTGAGCACTGACCTTGGGTAAGCCATGTACATTTTTTAGTTTTTAGACAACAGTAAAGTAACCCTGAAATAATGCCTAAGATGGCTTTGATAAGTACAAGATGGTGAGTTGAGGTTTTAGCCAAGAACCTTTGTTTTCTCTTGCTGAATATTTTTCTCTTTTGTTATGTGGTAGAATTTAGAGCTCAAAATGTTCAGACTGTTTCTGTCCAAGTAGCATTCTCACCATGGTCAAGATTTGTTTAATGGTTTATAATTAATTAGATAAAAGTATGCAAAGCTTTTTGGGCTTTGTGCTGGGAAGTGCTACATAAGACTGTGTGGTAGTGGTTTGGGCCTCATCACTTATATCTGACATAACTTCCAGGATTTTATGCCTGTCTCTACCAAGATTCTCTTCCTCTTTAATGAATTTGAAAGTAACTATTTATCTTGAATGAAATTAGTTTTTTCTACCTAGAGCTGGGAGTTTCATTTTCTAACCAGAATGCCTGATCTATTTATGTGCCTGCCAAAAAAAATCCCAAAATACTGGCCGCCTGAGTTCTGGCTAATGTTTCCAGGTGCTCTGTTTTGAAAACATTCCGTTTCTACCCTGTGTTACAGATGCTCTTGCATACAGTGAAATCTTGTGATAAATATTTTTCAGTGAACATAAAGTATTTAAAAAATAAACGAATGGCAGTATTATACATACATTGACCGAGTGCCACCAGTGTATTATTTATCATCATATATAGGACATAGTCCAAGACAGTCCCTATTTAGTGGTTCTGTAGTCTAATTATCTATAAAATGGTGATGTCAAAAAAAAAAACCAAGGAACCATCAGTTGGGCAAGTTGTTTGCAATTATGACTAATAACTTGCTATGGTTAATTAATGAGAAAATATATATGGCCTCTAATGGGCTGCTAGTTTCAGATATATAAGCAGTGTGTATTCAAAAGAAGTTATACAAAGTAATTCTTTATTACTGCATTCTAGGTTTAATTTTTCCTTGTGTTTTTAAGTCATTCAAGGAAAGTGAGCACAAGTAGGTGATAGCCACCATTCTTTATGGTAATATTATTAGGTCTTAAAATCAGTCAGAGGCAAATTATATTATTTGAAAAATGATTGCTTTTCACAGACTAAATTATCCTTATATTATTTTTCCTTTTTTTTTTTTTCTTTCCTTTTTTTTGAGGCTTAGTCTCGCACTGTCGCCCAGGCTGGAGTACAGTGGCATGATCTCGGCTCACTGCAACCTCCACCTCCCAGGTTCAAGCGATTCTCCTGCTTCAGCCTCCAGAGTAGCTGGGATTACAGGTGCCTGCTGCCACGCCTGGCTAATTTTTTTGTATTTTTAGTGGAGATGGGGTTTCACCATGTTGGTCAGGCTGGTCTCGAACTCCTGGCCTCAGGTAATCCACACACCTTGGCCTTCCAGAGTGTTGGGATTACAGCTGTGAGCCACCGTGCCCAGCCTCTTTTTTTTTGTTGTTGTTATTATTTTAACATACTTTGAAAATACTTAATACCTATCTAGACCAGAACTCTTTTGTACCAGATATATTTATTTTGGTCTAGAGAAAATGAAAACTAACATATTAAAGTTGGGAGTACCCAATGCAAATATCTGTTTAAATTCAGTATTCAGATTGGAGTTTTGTGGGCAAAATATTTAACAAGAATTGTATTTAACTTACCTGTGATTTTGACTCACATAGACTTAGCTGAAATGAAACATAGTAAGTACAGATTTAAATATGTATGTATTCGAGTAGAAATCTTTCTACCTGTATGTAGGTAGTTTTTTGTAATAATGAAAGAAAATGATTTCATTTTAGTTCTTTTATTTGATGTGACAGGGATTGATTAGTCAAGAAAGTTGGTTAAAAGCAGGGAATAAAAATGTGCATCCACTTTCTGTGTGTGTTAAATACTTATTAATATTTTAACTTTTGAAATATATCATGTATGTATATTTGCCACTTGTTTGATGGAGGCTCCAGGCTTTGAGCATGGGTTGGAATTTCCATCTTTTTTCTCAATGATTTTCAGTCTCAGTTTCTTTAAAGGCATTTGTGAAGAATCTGAATGTAGAATTCTTCTGGATTGTAATTTCTCCCTCGACCTTGTACAGTTTTTTTCAGTTAATCAAACCCATCTAAAAGCATTCAGCCATGTGTCCATAGAGACTGCAATTCTTTTTCTGCACACATAGCTTATTGGATGTTGGGTAACAACATTTAATTAAGGTTCTTGATTACCGTACAGGCATAGCTGACAAAAACAGGTTTGAGAACAAGCGCAATTAAGCACAGAACTCAACAGATGGAAGCAGAACTGCATGGGTGCCCTAGACAATAGCTTATCTGCCACTAGTGTTGAGGATTTTGTGGAGAAGTAAAGAACTCTGGGCTGGTGAGGCTGGTAGGGGCCGTCAGTGAAGAGGGCTTTGTTTTCCTTGTTTAAGGCTCGTCTCCCTCCGAAGGGCCTCCTTTCCTCTCCTGTCCCTAGGTGAATCCTTGCTCAAGTCCCCTGTATTTTCATCACAGCCACCACCCCTCCCCTTTCCACCCATGTACTGCCTTTTCCTCTGCAGTTTGTTTCTGAACTGACTGAAATCTCTGCCACTCTCCATGTTAAAATTACCTTCAAGACTTACCTCCTTAGAGAAGTCCTGTTGATGGACTGTACCCAGCTTTTACCCTTCTGTTGATGATTTTCGACCTATCTATATAGCATTAATGAAATAAAACTGCAAAAACCTGAATTTGCTGGGCGCGGTGGCTCACGCCTGTAATCCCAGCACTTTGGGAGGCCGAGGCAGGCGAATCACGAGGTCAGAAGATCGAGACCATCCTGACTAACATGGTGAAACCCCGTCTCTACTAAAAATATAAAAAACTAGCCGGGCGTGGTGGCGGGCGCCTGTAGTCCCAGCTACTTGGGAGGCTGAGGCAGGAGAATGGCGTGAACCCGGGAGGCGGAGCTTGCAGTGAGCGGAGATCGCACCACTGCACTATGGCCTGGGCGACAGAGTGAGACTCTGCCTCAAAAAAAAAAAAAAAAAACCTGAATTTTAGTATTACATATGCTGCCCCACATGTAATAAATGCTCAAGTATTTTTTTAGCCATGTGAACTTACATTAGAAAATAGTGAAATTCTTGAGATGGTTAAGTTTTAAAGCTGTTGACCATACCTTTCTTTTAAAAGGGATGGAAGATCTGGCCTTTTTGAATGTGATTTGCCAGCCTTCCATAGAGTATACTATTGAAGAAAGCAAGAAATGTGTGTTTGCGGGATTCTCTTGCCCAGGCTGGAGTGCAGTGGCGCAAGCTTGGCTTACTGCAACCTCCGCCTCCTGGGTTCAACCACAGCCTCCCTGAAGAGCTGGGATTACAGGTGCGGGCCACCACGCCTGGCTAATTTTTGTATTTTTAGTAGAGACAGAGTTTTGCCATGTTGGCCAGGCTGGTCTCGAACTCCTGACCTCAAGTAATCCTCCTGCATCGGCCTCCCAAAGTGCTGGGATTACAGGCTTGAGCCACCACGCCTGGCTGAAAGCATGTTCTTGAATGTATACGTGTGTTCTCTCTGCATGTAATTTGTAAACTCTCCAAGGCTTGGGTCTTACGTTCTCATTCTTTGAATCTTTTATGGCATAATGGATAGAGAGTCTGTGCTCTTGTCCAGTTGGAGTAAGTAGTGGGTACTCAAAAAATGTTGATTGGCCAAAATATCTACATCAAATACAGTAAGACCCATAGCTGCTAACATCTTTTGAGCAGTTAACACGCACCGTACACAGTCTTAAGCACTTCATACATGTCATCTCATATAATTCCCCCAACAACTATAGTTATCCCCATTTCACAGATGTAGAAACTAAAACTTAGAGGAGTCAAATACTTGGCCAAGATCACACAGCTAGAAAAGGATAGAGCTAGGAAAGTAGAGACAGGAATCAAACCCAGTGAGTCTGATTCCAGATTCTGTACCCTTGACTCCTTTTCCCCATGCCCAGTGGATCAGTAACTGTTTCGAAAATTTTTGTAACAAGTTCTGAAAACATAGATGAAATAGGAATTTTCCCTTAAACTAAATGGAAAACTAAAAAAGTAATCCTTTGATGGAATGGATTTATGCTAAATGGGAAGTCTTGGGAGGGCCTCATTAGAAAATGAGGGAATGGGGGGCCAAGCATGGTATCGTCTGCTACCCAGTGAGAAAAATATCGACTTATGCTGTGAACCCTTTTATTTTATATATGTACCACCTGAATGAGGATGGTATATTTATTGAGCTCTCACATCTCATTGCTGGGTGACATCAGGGAGCTCTTTTTTGGGATAGCTGTCCATCTGTTCTCCTCCAGGAACTCCTGGATCCGTGCCACTGCCACTTGGCTGCTGGCTTCAAAAGAGCCTGAATCAGTGAGTTGCTCACACCGGGGAGAACAAACAGGCTCTTCTCCTTAAAGTGTCTGTAATTATATGGCCATAATTAGAAATAAAACCTTCTTTATACAATTTGTAGCTCACAAGGAAAGACTTTCTGCTTACATACCAGTTTTTCCTATGTTGTTTCACATGCTGGTCAGGAAAAAGGTTGCTTGGCCCAATCATCCACCATTGAATAGAGTGGAGAGAGCCAGATTCCCCACACCCCCCAGGTTGCTGCATGTCCTTGAGGTAGTCTCCTGCCCCATCTAAACTTTCGTGGCATTATGTATGATGAGGTTAGCATAGCCATATAGGAAATGTTATGAGAACCTTAGTGCCTACTATTAGTTCCTTGGAAAAAACAGATAGCCTAGACATAAGTAACTCATGAGTAGAGAAGACCAGTTTTGGTGCAGTTAGGGTTTTGAGTTTGCTGTCATTTTAAACAGTAACATTGTTTGGGTGGTTCTGTGGTGTTCGAAGAGATGTAAGTTAACAGTTGATTTTTGTTTGATGGTTTTGAATTTGAGTAGATGTTGATTAATTCATGAGCCCCAACTGCAAGGTAGATGTTCAGTATTGATTAGACGCATGCCCCTGCTTGTATGCTGTTAAAAAGGAGTCAGCTGTGAAATACTCCTAAAGCTAAATCAATAAACTACTAAAGTTGTTTTCCCCCAGTAAATGTATTTTATCCCTTTAACTAAGTGAGAAAGGCTGTTAGGAATTTCTGTGATCTGGCCTGTTAAGAAAACTAGCTGTATCTTTGGAACGATATGCTCATATGTTAGCCATTCCAGGTGAGTATAAATTATTCATATATACATCTTTGCTGAGGATAACGATGCCTTAATGGAGGAGATAACATAACATTTTTCTTTGAAAAATTATCTTTATTCTGGTGACATAGGTAGACAACTTTGCTGAGAGCACACCTAAGTACTAATAAAAATTTCAAGGGCTTGAGACATAGATCCTCACAGAGTAAGAGCTTCAAAATGCCTACAATTGGCCTGATGACCGCAGTGGCTCATGCCTGTAACCCCAGCACTTTGGGAGGCCGAGGTGGGCAGATAGCCTGAGTTCAGGAGTTTGAGACCAGCTTGGTCAGCATGGTGAAACCCTGTCTCTACTAAAAATACAAAAATTAGCAGGGTGGGGTGGCAGGCACCTGTAATCCCAGGTACTTGGGAGACTGAGGCAGGAGAATCGCTTGAACCCAGGTGGCAGAGGTTGCAATGAGCCGAGATCGCGCCATTGCTCTCCAGCCTGGGCAATAGAGCAAAACTCTGTCTAAAAAAAAAAAAAAAAAAAAAAAAAGAAACAAAAAAACCCCCTACAGTCTCTGTTATAATCATGGCCAGTAATTGCTAAGCAATTAGCTGTACTATTAGAGTGAGTCACTACCAAGTTTTCAGCCTGGGCAATTTTTTTCTGAAAACTTTATTGAATTTAGAACAATTCCTGGCTGACTTTTTTCTTTCAACATGCAGACTTTGACCAGTCTTCATAAAATCCACTAAACTCAGTACCTCCTAGGCTTGTCTTTCTCCTTTCCTTGCCTTCTCTTCCAAATTCCTAGAATAGGCCATGTGAACTTCCTGACTGACTATGCTGGCTGCGTCCTTAAATCTTTACAGTGGCTTCTCATTTCCTTTTGCATCTACTCTGGCTGTTACCCCACACATCAGAATCGATCACCAGCAGGCTCTGGATTCTCATTTCCCTCATCCGCTGCATGGATCTCCAGTCTTCTCCCTCCATTCATTCATTTTCAGTTCCTTTAGGCAGCACCTTCTTCCTTGAGCCTTCTCTCAAGTGCTATCATTTTCTTAGACTCTGTTCTCTTTTTTCCTTCTGTTCCAAGTAACTCCTGAAATTCCATCTTCCCAGCTTCTTCCAACTCCCTGTAATCCCAGCTACTCGGGAGGCTGAGGCAGGAGAATCTCTTGAACCCAGGAGGCGGAGGTTGCAGTGAGCCGAGATTGCACTATTGCACAATGTAGAGAGTTGCTGATGGGCTCTTCTTCATTCAGGTCTGACAATAATAGACCTCCCATAGCTTCTTCCTCTAACATCCACCCCAGTTATACTCACCTCTGCTTCCCACTTCCAAAATGACCCTTGCTCTTGACTTACATGTACTGACAGAATCCCATCCTTGTCCTGGTTACTGTTTCTAATTTAGAGATCCACACAGGGGTGAAGAAAGCAGGTTCTGAGATCAGCTGCCTAAGTTGGATTCTGAGCTCTGTCACTTGCAGCTATTCTCTTTGGGCCCATTATTGAACAATTTCTGTGCTGCACAATTTCTGTGCCTCAGTAAAACTCGATCATAACACTGACCTTATAGGATTGTTGAAATAATTTAAGCACTTAACACACAGTACATGGCATGTAGTAAACATGCAATAAACATTTGCTGTTATTTATTAATTGGAGAGAATGAAGAGCACACCCCATATTATACATATGTACATACATACACACACACACACATATATATACACATCTGTGTACTCATATATAGCTATATAATTTGGAAAAATATTTAGAATTATATCTTTTTTAGAAAATGAAAACAATATATCTTTTTTTTTTTTTTTGATGCAGAGTCTCACTATGACGCCCAGATCAGAGTGCAATGGCATGCGCCACCATGCCTGGCTAATTTTTAAAACTTTTTGTTGAAACGAGATCTTGCTATGTTGCTCAGGCTGCTCTTGAACTTCTGGCTTCAAGCAGTCCTCCTGTCTCAGCCTCCCAAATTGCTGGGATTACAGGCATGAGCCACAGAGCCTGGCCAAAAATACATCTTTTTAAATGCAAAACATACCAAGTAAAGTTGAACGAAATCCTGGCTGGTGAGGCAAGAGTTTAAACAAGGGTGGAGAAGCACCGTACCAGTTGTTTCTACACACCTATGAAAGATCTGGCATTAATGGCTTGGTCTTTGTTTAAAAGCATAGAGTGCCATGTATATATATGGACACTTGCATGCTTTTGAGTGATGATGATTAGGGTGAGAGATTTTCCTTAGGAAAGTTTCAAAAGTAGTCACCTATTGGGTTTTAAGTAAATAGAAAGTAATTTTGTTTTTAAAAGGATAGTGTGAGGAAGTAATTTTGTTTCTAAAAGGATAGTGTGAAGAATACCCTAAAAATGTTTGTAGAAGAGGATTATTCAGATAAATCTGTCATGAGTTTATATATACCTTCTTTAAAATCTGTCTTTAGTATAGCCATGGTTTAGCATGAAGATGATTTGTTGCTTTTGTTTTCCAAGTTTTATTGCTTGTAAATAATCTGTTAAGAAATTTTGGGCCAGGCGCAGTGGCTCATGCCTGTAATCCCAGCGTTTTGGGAGGGCGAGGTGGGCGGACCATGAAGTCAGGAGTTTGAGACCAGCCTGGCCAACATGGTGAAACCCTGTCTCTACTAAAAATACAAAAAAATTAGCTGGGCATAGTGACCTGTAATCCCAGCTACTTGGGAGGCTGAGTCAGGAGAATCACTTGAACTTGGGAGGCAGAGGTTGTAGTGAGCCAAGATTGTGCCACTGCACTCCAGCCTGGCAGACAGAGCAGGACTCTGTCTCAAAAAAATAAAATAAACAAATTTTGTAAAACATGCTGAAGGGAATCCTGGGCCAATAGGTATTTTTTAAAAATAATGTACTAACCAGGTTTATGTTAATTATTTATATTTGAAAATGTTAATTGTAGATACTGGTGGATTACTTTCAAATTAATCGCTTATTCTACTTAGAAAACAAATAATTTTAGATAGGAAAATTGATGGTGATTTAATATATCAATGTGTGGTTTTTGTGTGTAATATTGGAGCATCCAGGACTGTGTGGTATGTATATGACTTTATTTTTCTACTGTATCTTAGAGGTTGCCACTTCCACGGGTATAAAACTTACTTGGATTTCTCAATTTTTATTTTATTTATGTACTTTTACGGCTTATGTCATTTTAGGTTCTTTATTAATGCCAGTTTTGTATGATAAAATTATTAGAGAAATTATGAAGGAGGATGGCATGAGAAGGGTGGCCAGAGTTTCACTGTTTCATGTTTGTAACTTTCATTCCTTTTCAAGTGTAGATTTATTCCTAGTGATAGAAATTGATGTTTTCTTTGGCAAGCATTAGAAGCAAGTGTATGTGAAATTATGTAATGTCTGAAAAGTTATATTCATGATTAATTGGCCTATCCAAGAATGGTATTTGTGTGTGTGGAATAAGGCGATCATGCTTTTTATTTGGCAGTGAGTTAAAGTGCCCCTGCTCAGATCGGGTTACTCCACAGGGCTTTTTGACTGAGAATTGTATGTTTAGCTTAATCTCTAAAAAGCGTAAAATGTAGCATCAGAGCCAAATATGCTGGAATTCATCTTGTAACCAAAGTTAATCTTAGGATAACTTTAAAAGCAAGCTGTTCCACTCTCTCACACCTTAGTTAACAAATAAAGCCAAGAGGTTTAAAACAACATCATCATAATAGCCTCTGAAAGCACAGCCAGTCTTCGTTACCCAAAGCTAGACTGCACTGTATTGTCAAACATTAATTTAAAATCTTCTTGACCTTGACCTAAACTGATAAGTTATAATGATCTATTTATTTATCCAAGCTGGACTTTACAGGAGTGAGAAAAAGAAGGTCTTTAAACAATTGCCTCCTCCTATGTGTCAGCTTGAGAAATGATGACCTCCATTACTAATAATACAGTGATGGTGAACTTGATAGATAACTAGAGACAGAGTAATGCGATGGTTCTAAAGTCTGACTGTCCTGGGAAAGGTAACTTCAGTGTCTCATGTGTAAATGGAGATAACGTTACCTATCTTCCTGCATTTTAATCATTAACTAAATGCTTACAGGAATATCTGTTTGTAGTAAGTGCTCTTAAATGTTTGCTTTTGCTCTTAAATTATTGCTATCACTGCTTCTGCTGTTACTGCTATGATAACTACTACCAACTACTGCAATTGCTGTCACCAGCAACGACTACAATTACTATTATTCCAGTTCCTCCTCCAGGGCTTTCACTACAGGGTCTAACTCTTTGGTGAATCCTCATATTGAAATGGTAAAACATACCCCAAACATACTCCAAAGTTGAATATGAGTTGTTTTGGCAAGATCGTAGCTCTCTGTAACTTCAAATTCCTGGGCTCAAGCCATCCTCCCTCCTCAGCTTCCCAGAGTGCTGGGATTATAGACATGAGCCACCTCACCTGGCTGTTTTTTTGTTGTTGTTGTTGTTGTTGTTGTTGTTTTTAAATGACTGTATTTTACTATTCAAAAATGTGGACCACAGGTCAGCAATATCATTGTAACCTGGGAACTTGTTTGAAATGCAGGATTTCAGGCCCCATCCTAGAACCACTGTATCAGAATCTGCATTTTAACAAGATGTTAAAAGATGTTTTGTTTGCATATTAAAGTTTAAGAAGCACTAATCTACACCATGCCCCCCCAACCCACCAGCTATCCCTCAAATCATCTTAATAATTTAGGGATGACTCCCTACAATAGACTACCAGCAGTATCATGTGAGCCAGGCCCTCAAAGTAAATAGAGCAGGTAATTGGAAAGAAGAGAAGATGAAGTGGAAAAAGAGAAGAAGGGAAAGAGGAAGAAAAACCATGCTTGACAATACTGATATTTTACTTGTATAGATAGGTCTATGCTTGCTGATTATTCTTTGAGTCTTTAGATTATTCTTTGTTGTGACACTGAATATGGAAAGGAATACTGAAATTTTATAGGCTGGTAAAAAATTTCCATGCCCTTGTAATTTCCAAAGATCTGTCAAACATACATGGAGAGTTTCCTTTTAACTGATGGTTTCAAATAAATTATGCACCCTTTATTTTCTCTCTCTCTCTCTCCTTTCTTTTTTTTTTTTTTTTTTTTTTTTGTGAGACAGAGTCTTACTCTGTCACCCAGGCTGGAGTGCAGTAGCACAATCGCGGCTCACTGCAACCTTTGCCTCCTGGGTTCAAGCAATTCTCGTGCCTCAGCCTCCTGAGTAGGTGGGATTACAGGTGCCCACCACTACACCTGGCTAATTTTTGTAATTTTAGTAGAGACGGGGTTTCACCATGTTGGCCAGGCTGGTCTTGAACTCCTGACCTCAGGTGATCTTGAAAGATCACTGGAAGAGGAGAGCAGAGTTTGGTTTACTACTGTCTGCATGTTTGTTGGTACTTCTACCGCTGTTTGAGTTGTTTCCTCCAATGTAAAGGCTGTGAGGATATGTGGGAACACTAATCTTTGATATTAACCATGAATTATGGATGCTTGTGGAGGTACAGCTTTATTTGTATTATCACATACTAGGGGCTAAGGACAATTACCTCTGCCTCCCGAGTAGCTGGGACTACAGGTGGTGCCACCATGACCGGCTAATTTTTGCATTTTTAGTAGAGATGGTGTTTCACCATATTGGCCAGGCTGGTCTCAAACTTCTGACCTCGTGATTCTCCCGCCTCAGCCTCCCAAAGTGCTCGGATTACAGGCGTGAGCCACCGCACCCAGCCGGAGTCTGTTTTTTAAAGTTGATTTGAGAAACAAATTTATGGTATGATTTTAAACAACTAAATTGGCAAAGGGAAGAAATTTGATAAAATATGTTAGAGGTATACAGTGATACAACCTGTCGCAGTTTAAAATGCCTGTCCTGTTACCCAGCAATTTCGTTTCTAGGAGTTTATCCTATAGGTATATTTGCACATGGAAGTGTACATGTGTACATTTTTTTGTAGAAACAAATGAGTGGTAATAACATCAATATCAATTAGGATGAGACTGGGTATAGTATGCTGCAACCTCTTTTCTTAAGGTGTTACTTGTGTGTATACCAGGGCTATCAATGAAAGTGTCTTAATGTTACAGTAACTACCTTTGGAGACAGGGTTTGAAGGTGTTAGACCTTCAAATGTGAGGGACATTTACTTTCTATTAAAATGTCTTTGTACTGTGTGGAATTTTTAAAGAAAACCATGTGTATGTATGCATTACTTAATCAACAAAATAGCGCTCACATTGAGGAGTTTAAAGCTATATGTACTCATAATTACACTTACATATTTTCCCCCACGTTTTTTTTCTTTTTGAGACGGAGTCTTGCTCCATTGCCCAGGCTGGAGTGCAGTGGTACCATCTCAGCTCACTGCAACCTCCGCCTCCTGCATTCAAGTGATTCTCCTGCCTCAGCCTCCTGTGTAGCTAGGACTACAGGTATATGCCACCATGATGGGCTAATTTTTGTATTTTTAGTAGAGATGGGGTTTCACCATGTTAGTCAGGCTGGTCTTGAACTCCTGACCTCGTGATTCGCTCGCCTCAGCCTCTCAGAGTGTTGGGATTACAGGCGTGAGCCACCGAGCCCAGCCTTTTTTTTTCTTTTTTGGAGAAGTTCTTGCTCTGTCACCCAGGCTGGAGTGTAGTTGTGCAGTCAGCTCATTGTAACTTCAAACTTCTGGGCTTCAAGCTATCCTCCCACCTCAGTCTTCCCATAGCTAGGACTACAGGTGTGTACCACAGCACCCAGCCCTTCCCCCACTTTTAAAACATGTTTATGTACCTAAGCCCATTTATGCCTTTGGGTCCCTAAATTAGGTGGTAGGCAACAAATTCTTGGTTGCCTCACTGCTCTGTATTTTCTCTCCAACTCCTTAGACTCTCCTTAGCATAAACTGTCCAGTGTTCTGATGATTCAGAGCTGTGATTCTAAAGTTGGGATACTATCAGAATTCTTGAAGATTGGTTACAAATTAAGATTCCTAAATTAATCCCAGACCTATTGAGTCAAAGTCTGTGGGTGAGACTTAGGTGTGTACATTTTTTTTTTTAGAAGATCCATGGGTAATTCATCAGAATCAGGTTAAGATTCTTCACACCTGTTTAAAAACCACTGTCTGGAGAGCAATTCTTCATAGGAATTTTCTTCTACTAAAATGCCAGCTGTTATCTCTGCACCCACACCTCCAGATCCCAGGAGTGATGTGCACGTGGCACATCACCAGGGCTGAATGAGCAGATCCTCTACATCCAAAGAAAAGGGAATGTTGCTCTGAATAGTCACATGATTCTCTCTATTGAATTAGAATAATAATGGTAATGATAGAGATGATACCAAATAAGATGTCTATGTTAGAACCAACATTTTCTGCCAATAACATTTACAAGTAAATAGGAGAAATCGAAAGTTGGTCCTTTGAAACATCAATAAAATTTAGGAATCTGTAGCTAGACTAATAAAAAAGAAAAAGACACAAATTATCAATAACAGGAATGGGAGAGGAGATAGCATTGAAGACATAATAAGGATAATAAGGGAATATTATGAGCAAGTTTATGCTAAAAAATTGGGTAACTGAGATGAAATAAGAATTTCTGGAATGCCCAAATTACCGCCAACACACACACACACACACACACACACACATGCACACATGCACAATCTGAATAGTTCTATAGCCAACAAAGAAATTTGGTTCGTCATTTAAAACTTAGCTACAAAGAAAACTCCAGACTCAGACAACTGACAACATAATAGTGATGAAATCTATCAAACATTTAACAATACAAATGTTAAATTCTTTCAGAAAATAGAAGAGGAGGGAACACATCCCTTTTCATTTTATGAGACTGGCTTTACTTTCGTACTAAAACTAGCCAAAAACTGGCCGGGTGCTGTGGCTCCCACCTGTAATCCCAGCACTTTGGGAGGCGAAGGCGGGCAGATCTCTTGAGGTCAGGAACTCGAGACCAGCCTGGCCAACATGGCAAAACCCCATCTCTACTAAAAATATAAAAACTAGCTGGGCATGGTCGCAGGTGCCTGTAATCCCAGCTACTCAGGAGGCTGAGGCAAGAGAATCACTTGAACCTGGGAGGCGGAGGTTGCAGTGAGCTGAGACCGCGCCAGTGCAGTCTGGCCTGGGCGACAGAATAAGAGTCTGTCTCAAAAAATAAAATAAAAACTAACCAAAGACATTGCAAGAAAAGGAAACTATGGAACATTCCTCATGAACATAAACACAGATCTTTTAAATTAGCAAATTAATCCAGAAATACATAAAAAAGATAATATATTTTGAGTTTTACCTAGAAAAGGGTTTATCCAGAAATACAGTTGATTTCATATTGTGACATGAAGCAAATATATGATCATCTTATTAAGATAAGGAAAAACAATCAACAGAGCTAAAAATCCACTGATGATATAAACTCTTAGCAAACTAGGAATAGCAGAAACTTTTGTCAACCTGATAAAAGACATTTATAAAAAGCCATAGCTGGCTGGGCATGGTGGCTTATGCTTGTAATCCCAGCACTTTGAGAGGCCGAGGTGAGCGGATCACCTGAGGTGGGGAGTTCCAGACCAGCCTGACCAACATGGAGAAACCCCATCGCTACTGAAAATACAAAATTAGCCAGGCATGGTAGCACAAGCCTATAATCCCCGCTACTTGGGAGGCTGAATTGAGAGAATCGCTTGAAACCCGGGAGGTGGAGGTTGCAGTGAGCCGAGATCACGCCATTGTACTCCAGCCTGGGCAACAAGAGCGAAACTCTGTCACCAAAAAAAAAAAAAAGGCCGGGCGCGGTGGCTCAAGCCTGTAATCCCAGCACTTTGGGAGGCCGAGACAGGCGGATCACGAGGTCAGGAGATCGAGACCATCCTGGCTAACATGGTGAAACCCCGTCTCTACTAAAAAAAATACAAAAAACTAGCCGGGCGAGGTGGCGGGCGCCTGTAGTCCCAGCTACCCGGAGGCTGAGGCAGGAGAATGGCGTAAACCCGGGAGGCGGAGCTTGCAGTGAGCTGAGATCCGGCCACTGCACTCCAGCTTGGGCGACAGAGCGAGACTCCGTCTTAAAAAAAAAAAAAAAAAAAAAAAACCCA
>NC_045442.1:71291616-71382752 GCF_002776525.5 Piliocolobus tephrosceles
AGAGCGAGACTCCGTCTCAAAAAAAAAAAAAAAAAAAAAAAAGCCATAGCTAATGTCATTATCAACAGTGAAAAACTAAATACTTTCTTCCTAAGGCCAGAAATAAGACAAGAATATCCCCCTTTCATCATTTCTATTCAGCGTTGTACTGGAGTTTCTAGTGCAACAAGATATGAAAAAGAAATGAAAGTTTGGGAGGAAGAATAATAACGTCTCTTACAGTATTAAGTATTAATGATAGTACTAGTACTATCTCTTACAGTATGCAGATTGAGAGGAAGAACTAATAGTGTCTCTAGTTTTAGACCGTATGGTCATCTGTATCAAAAATCCTAAGGAATCTTTAAGAAAGCTGCTCAAACTAGAGAGGATTTAGCAGGGTCCTGTGATACAAAATGAATATTTTTTTTAAAGTTGCATTTCTATATGGTAGCAATGAAGAAATAACCATTTACAATAGCATCAAATAATATGAAAATATATAGGGATAAAATTAGACAAAATATAGGCAAAGTCGTTGTACCCCCAAAACCATAAAGCATTATTGAAAGAAATTAAGGTAGCCCTAAATAAATGGAGAAATGTCCCATGTTCATAGGAGACTGAATAATGTTACAATGTTAGTACTTCCCAAACTGATTTATAGAATCAAAACAAGCCCAGTAAAGATCCCAACAAGCTTTTCCCTAAAAATTGGGACGCTGATGAATAAATTTGTGACAAAGGATTTGAAATAGTTTAAAAAGTTTTTGAAAAAGAACAACAAAGTTGAAGGACTAATTCAATGGGAAGAAGAAAATCTCAACAAATGGTCCTGGAATAACTGGTTATACATATGGGGAAAAAAATGAACGTTGACCCTTATCTCACCTCATACACAAAAATATACTAAAAATGGTGTATAGACATATAAAAAACTAAAACTATAAAACTAGAAGAAAATATAGGATAAAACCATTACAACTTTGGGATAGGTAAAAATTTCTTAGATTGAACACAAAAAGTAGAAAAATCGATAAATGGCACGTTATCAAAATTAGAAACTGAAGTTTTTCAAAAGAAATTGGCAGGAAAATGGAAAGGGAAGCCACAAACTGGGAGAAAATATTCACAACATTTACATCTTATGTATTATATACATACATACAAAGGACCTGTATCCAGTATATCTAAGGAACTCTTACAACTTAATAAGACAAACAACCCAATTAAACAGTGGGTGTTACAGGTTGTGTTCCTTAGGAAGCATCTACAGATAAAGCTCAGGTATAGGATATTTAGTAAGGCATGCCCTTGGTATTAAGGCTTTTGAGAAGGAGGGCAACAAAGCAGCACTGAGTGGAGGGAGATGTTGAGCAGTGATGCAGCCCAGGAACAGCCTTGGATGACTTCACAACTCACTCTGAAGCTGAATTGGACCTTCGGAATTACTCTGAGTTGGGCCCTGATGGTGCCTTTTTATTTCTGCATCACTCAGTAATGTGAGCCTGTATCACTGGATATGACCCATGCTAGGAAGGATATGTCTTGGCCAATGTGATTCTCTGCAGCTGAGGCAATCCCTGGAGGGAGTGATAGCTGAGTACTTTCCCATAGCATTCTCAGTAGCTGGGACAATAGGTTTTTCACTGAAAGAGGGTCTGACAATATATTGCAGTGACCATTGTAATGGGCAGAAGATTCTAACAGAAACTGTAGAAAAGAAGATATATGAATGGCCATTAAGCATATGAAAACATGAACAACATCATTAGTCATCAAGGATATGCAAATTAAAATCACAGTGAGACACTTCCATACACTCTCTTAAATGGCCAAAATTAAAAAGACTGACAATACTAAGTGCAACTGGAAGTGTAAAATGGCACAAGCACCTTGGAAAACACTTTGCCTGTTTCTTATAAAATAAACCCACACTTAACCATATGCCTAGCAGTTCCACTCCTAGGTATTTACCCAAGAGAAATGAAAACATGTACACAAAAAAGACTTTTGCATGAATGTTCATATGAACTTTATTCATAGAACCCCAAACTGTAAAGAACTCAGATGTCTATCAGCAGGTAAATGGATAAACAAATTTAGGTATATTGATAAAATGAGACCCTAAGTAGCATTAAGCAGAATAAACTACTCACACATGCAACAACATGGATGAATCTCAAAAACATGTCAAGTGTAAGGTTAAGTCACAAAAGAGTACAGATTGTATGATTTCATATATGAAATTTTATAGCAGGCAAAACTAATCTGTCATGACAGCAGATGAGTGATGGCCTGGGTCTGAAAAGGATGAGAATGCAGGAGAACATTTTGGGGTGAAGAGAGGGATTTATATCTTAATTGTTAGGATTATTACATGGATGTATCATTTGCCCAAACTTTTTTTTTTTTTGAGATGGAGTCTCTCTCTGTCATCCAGGCTGGAGTGCAGTGGTGCATCTTGGTTTACTGCAACCTCCACCTCCCGGGTTCAAGAGATTCTTCTGCCTCAGCCTTCTGAGTAGCTGGGATTACAGCCACCACACTCAGCTAATTTTTGTATTTTTAATAGAGACAGGGTTTCACCATGTTGATCAGGCTGGTCTGCAACTCCTGAGCTCAAGTGATCTGCCCGTCTCGGCCTCCCAAAGTGCTGGGATTACAGGTGTGAGCCACTATGCCCACCAGCCTGCCCAAACTTTAAAAGGTTGCATTTTGTTGCAAGTAAATTACACCTCAATGTAATTATACCTAAGTAAAGGTGATTTGTTTTTTAAAGTAAAACTTTTTATAATGGGGATTATGTTCATGAGGGATATTGATTGCACTTTCAATTTTCTGTTCTTATAATATCTTCATCTGATTTTGGTATCAGGATTATGCTGGCTTCATAAAATCAATTGAGAAATATTTCCTCCTCCTCTGTTTTCTGAAACAGATCGTGTAAAATTGGCATTGTGTTCTTAAATATTTGAAATAAGTCACCAGTAAAGTCATCCGGGCCTCGAGTTCTTCTAGGGAGGTTTTAAATAATGAATCATTTTCTGTAGTGGATTTAGGGTTATTCAGATTTTCTGTTTCTTCTTGGGTTGGTTTGGTTAATTTTGTCTATCAGTGAAGTCCATTTCTCTTCTCTGTTGTCTAATTTATTGGCATAAAGTTGTTAATAATATTTCCCATTATTTGAATGTCTTAATGGTCTGTAGTTATATCTCTACCTTACTTCCTGATATTGGTAATTTGCATTTTCTTTTTCTTAATCAGTCTAGTTAGGGGTTTCTAATAAAGTTAAACATATACCCGCATCTAATGACCCAGATGTTCCACTCCTAGGTATTTAATCAAGAGAAATGAAAGCACATATTCTAAAAAATAAAGAATATTCATAGCGATTTTTAAAATTTTAGCCCTAAACTTAAGACAAATGCTAATCAGTTATAGAGAGAACAAATAAAATTTTGTATATTTACAATAAAATACTACTCAGTGATAAAAATTAATGAATTAGTGATGGATACAATAATATATGTGAATATCAAAAATATTTTGGAGAGTGGAAGAAGCCCTACACAAAAAAATCATAGTGTCTGAGTCCATTTAAATTAAGTTCTAGAACAGACTTAATCAAATCGTGGTGATAGAAATCAGATTTGTGAATGCTTAGGAAGGGAAGTGGAAAAGGTATGGACTGGGAAGTAGCAGGAGAGAACTTTCTGGGTTATGGAGTGGTCTGTATTTTGATAGGGGTGTGGGTTACCAGTGTAGGCATTTATTCAAAGCTCATCAAATTGTACATTTCATTGCATGTTAAATATGCCTCAACTTGGTTGTACAACAATGCGAATGTAGTCAGTGCCACTTAACTGTATGCTTAAAGATGGTTAAAATGGTAAATTTTATGTTGTTTATATTTTGCCACAACTGAAAAAAAAACCTTTTTGTTTGTCATATTTGGGTTTTTTTTTTTTTTTTTTTTTTTGGAGACGAGTATTGCAGTGTTGCCCAGGCTGGAGTGCAGTGGCATGATCTTGGCTCACTGCAACCTCCACCCCCTGGGTTCAAACATTTCTGCCTCAGCCTCCCTAGTAGCTGGGATTACAGCCGTGTGCTACCACGCCTGGCTAATTTTTGTATTTTTAATAGAGATGGGGTTTTGCCGTGTTGGCCAGGCTGGTCTTGAACTCCTGACATCAAGTGATCTGCCTGTCTTGGCCTCCCAAAAAAGTGCTGGAATTACAGGCATGAGCCACCGCTCCTGGCTGAAAAAACAAAAACAATCAAACAAAAAAAAAAAAAACAACAGGCCGGGCATTGTTTCATCCTGGCTAACACAGTGAAACCCCGTCTCTACTAAAAAATACAAAAAAACTAGCCGGGCGAGGTGGCAGGCACCTGTAGTTCCAGCTACGCGGGAGGCTGAGGCAGGAGAATGGCATGAACCTGGGAGGCGGAGCTTGCAGTGAGCCAAGATCGGGCCACCGCACTCCAGTCTGGGCGACACAGCGAGACTCCGTCTCAAAAAAAAAAACAAAACAAAAAACAACAACTGTAAATGGGAAGATATGAAGGTTCTAAATGCACAAACATTTAAAGTGTGTATTTCCCCCCATAACCATGTGCTGTTCTATTATTATTTATTTACCATTTATATGCTGAAGAGTGTAATTTAGAAAGTGATAAGAAAGTACCAAGTATAAGAAATGTTACATTCTTATATTCAACAGATATTTATCAAACATCTACTGTGTGTATAGTTCTTTATTATATGTAGTAATTAAGATAAACCAAACAAGGATCTCCTTCCAAGAGCTCACCATGTACTAAGCTATTTAAGATATGCAAAAATTTACCAATTTCACCAAAATAATGGGCTTTTTCTTCCTTCTTTCTACTGTTTACCCTTAGTAGGCTTCTGTAGACTTGTAAAGTTCTAGGAAATTAAGTTTAAAATCTTCGCCCTCGGAGGAAAGCCTATCACACCTGGCATTTCTTCTCCTGGCCTTGCTGCAGCTTGTATTAGTATGCGGGGAGGGGCTTCGGTTTTGTGCAGTTCCCACACACCTTACAGTGAAGCTGTGGTGCCAGGGAGCAGAGTCTGTCTGAGATAATGCTCATGTAAGTGCCCAGGGTGGTGCCTGGCCTAAAGCATAAGGAGACTTAAAAACTCTACCACAAAGGGGGTCTAAGGATGAGTCTTCTGCTACACAGAATTAACTCCAAAAAACAAGGTCAGAGCTCTTGACCTTCAGGTAGTAATTATCCACCTAATCCTCTTTTCCTACTGCTTATGAATACTGCAATTGAAAGGGTCAGAGGTAGTCTGCAAGCAAGGAAAACAAAAGAAGTCAGGAGCATGGAAATTCTGCACACCAGATGGTTTGTGTGCCCAGAGGGCAATTGAGAATTAAGTGTAGTAATGGAATTACACTACTTTTATTGGTTCTGTGAGGACAAGCACTTGGAGTACCAATTATATTCTGCTTGGCATACTTTGGTTGCTGAGTAAATATTAGTAACTTATTGAATAGCACATAACATCTCAACTGCCATGTAAATCTCTGTGAGTGCAGGGAATTGTCAGAGGTGGTGGTGATATTATTGGGAAAGCGACTAGTGTGTAACTTTTCTAGCTTGTTAATAACCACTTACCTATGTCCTATCTCCTCATTCTACTTTCCTGTTTGGATCTGATTATATTCAATTGAGTTGCCTGTGTCTCCTGAGCAGTTACAGCAGGTTTCTCTTGGCAGGATTGATAGTAAGAATGTCTACATTCAGTTCACAGTGTGCCTAGGCAGGGTTTTGTAGCACGCTCTCTAAATTAAAATGAATGCCTTGGGGCAACTGCAGAAGCTCCTAGCTACCTCTAGCTGATACGCAGCTCTACTAAGTATCAGCCGTTGCTTGTGTTTCTTGTAAATTGTTGTTATGCCTATCCTTTAGTCTGTGTTTTACTATTATGCTTCTAGCCTCACTTGGAAAACATTCCCAAGTCATAGAGATGAATTACAATATAGAATTTCTACCAACAGCAGTTCTTGCGTTTTTTTCAGAATCTAGTGCCCAAGTTTTCCTATTCTGTTTTTCTTGCTGTCTTTAAGACAGAATTTCTATTTACATCCCTGTCAATTTTTATATCCCTAAATAAATTATAGTCTTGAAGTTTGGACCTGCTCCAGTCAAGTTTCCTGCAGCACTGAAGTTGGGAATCACTAGAGAGGCACTTTGTTAATTTTCTTTTTAAAAAGGAACGACTAAAGATTTGTGAAACTTGAATGTAAGTTGATTTTAAAATTCCATTTTTCTAAATCCAGAGTAGGGTTTATATTGCTAATATCATGATATACTTGCCAAAGAGAATAGTTCGTAAATCCTAAACAGACTTCCTGTAACCATGTGTTGAATTTCCAGCTGTGTTGAATCAGACTTTGGTCCCTCTTAAGAAGATAAATGCAGTATCTGCAGTTTCTAATGGCAGAAGTGGAGGAGAGAAAGCCCCTGTCCAGATAAGAAACTGAAGGCCCCGGGGCAAGCAATTGTTTCATGAATGTTCTCCCCCTCCCTGCCCACCCCCGAACAAATTTGTGGGCTTCATCTACCAGGAAAAAGAAAAAAAAAAAAAAAAAAAAACTCAAAAAACAAGAAAACACACACCACACAAATGAGATGCTATTGTTAAATGCAGTGTGCAGGATTCATTTGCTTCCTTCCAATAGAATCACTTTCTGTAATCAGCACTCTTATAAATGGCACACCTGCCTAATTAGAACAAGTTCTAGACTATAGGATACAGTGTGAGCATTTCAATTAACTCCACACAATTCAAAACTGTTGTGGCTGATGTTCTTAGAAAATCTTTCCTTCTCTCTTCTTACTCCGTTGTGGCTAAGCTTTATTATTTTATACTTCTGAGTCAGCCTTTGATCATGGGACTTTCCCACTGTGTGGTCATTTAATACCTTTTTTTGTTTCTAAATGATTTCTTTAAATGAAAAAAGAAGTAATGTATTTTAGGGATATATGTAGGGATGCTTTTGAATATTTTTATTTTATTAGGTTTTCCTACTTCCTTTCTGTCACTTAAAATATGGAGCACCCTCATCGTGTGACAAGGAGGTAAAAATACAGCAGTCACATTCAAGATCTCCATACATTAACAATAATAAATCCTTTTGCCCAGAGTAATACAGATACTCAATCCACAGAGCCAGTGGGGATGATATAGTACTCCCTCACAGAACCAATTACCCACAGAGAAGTATAATGAGCAGGGGAGGTGATACAATAAAAATCTATATAGGGAGAGTAAAATTATGATGACAGTGTTGCCTGTGTAAAGTCTTATAGTAAGTATATCTCCAATTATCTTTTGGAAAAAAATTGGTGTCTACTTATGTCCAATTCATGATGAAATTGCAAGAATAGCCTTGGAATAAAACAAAAGGGGGCAGGAGTGTAGAGAAAAGGGCGATAGACCTGTCGTAAACAGAATTCTATTCTACCCCGAAGGATGTGAAGTAGACCCAGGGCTGTTCTGAGGGAGTGCTGGGCATGAACCTCCCTGTGGAGGAATGGCTGTCCTGACCATAGTTACTGTTACTGCAGATGCAGACGGGAACAAAATAATGCTCTGGAAAAAAATAAGATGATTTAGATCATCACAGGAAATCCCTACCTTTAGAGTTAGTGAGCTTCTGAAGACCATATCTGAAGCAAATTGCTGTGAGGGAAAATCCTGAGTGTGCGTGATCTCTATCCTAATTAGGAGCGGGCTTGATCTGTTCCGACAGACATCAGTTGCCTAAGTGAGTTAAGTGGCAAAAAATAAAGTCTAGTTCTTTATTAGGTAAGTGTCAAATAGAGTTCTGAAGCAGCAAACAAAAAAACCACATTAGTAACAACAGGAAGCAGTTTTCAACCTTTGTTGCAGTGCCATCAGTTGTGAAGTTTGTGGACAATAATTCATTACCAGTAATAAGGCACCAACATTTGTAAAATATTTTTCTTTTAAAAATAGACTATAACAGGCTAGACATGGCGGCTCATTCCTGTAATTCCAACACTAGCTGAGGCAGGTGGATCACTTGAGCCCAGGTGTTCGAAACCAGCTTGGGCAACATGGTAAAACCTCGTCTCTACCAAAAATAAAAAAAATTAGCCAGTCTCATAAGCTTGTCTCAGAATAAATATAGATTGAAATGAAAATTAAATTTAAAAAGACTAAACAGATACATAGTCTTGTTATAATTTTGTTACTGTTGTAGTATTCATTTTGGCTTTCTTCTTTTTCTTTTTTCTTTTTTTTTTTAAATTTTTAATTTTTGTTTCTTTTGAGACAGAATCTTGCTCTGTTGCCCAGGCTGGAGTGCAGTGGCATGATCTCGGCTTGCTGCAACCTCCCCTTCCTGGGTTCAAGTGATTCTATTGCCTCAGCCTCCAGAGTAGCTGGGGCTACAGGTGCGCACTACCATGCCCAGCTAATTTTTGTATTTTTTTTAGTAGAGACAGGGTTTCACCATGTTGAGGCTGGTCTAGAACTCCTGACCTCAAGTGATCTACCTGCCTTGGACTCCCAAAGTGCTGGGATTATAGGCGTGAGCCACCACAACCAGCGACTCTTTTTTTTTCTTTCATTCTTTTTTTTTTAAAATAACCTTATATTCTTTCTAGAGATGGAAAGAAATGGTGGGACTGGGGATGGGGAGTGCCACCACAACTAGGTGCTGGCAACTGGTCATGCCCCAAATCTATCTTATATAGTGACTATTACTGACTACATAATCTATCTTATGTAGTAACTATTACAGCCTATAGTGACTATTACTGAGCAAGCCCTAATAGTTAATACTGGGCAGATAATTTTCCTCCTAACTGATTTTTAAATTTTGGTCCCGTCTTGTCAGTTTATGGCCAGGGAAGTATACAGCAAACACAAATGTCATTTATTATGTGTGTCAGAGTAAAAAAAGGCTTCAGATTAAACAGTGGTGGAACCCACCCTGCCATTGATGGTTTCTTGACATGTAATGTTTGTGGTCATTGAGGATATATGTGAAAATAAAAGACAGTTGACAATATTTTGGGACCTGTGAATTGGAGAAACCAGTTCCCAACTTCAGAGCAGTTTGTTCATTTGTTTATTCATTTATTCCCTAGATACACTTTGAAGCTGGGGCTACAGAAATGAACAGTGTCTGCCATCATGATGGAACTTATGGTTTAGTAAGGGAAACGGACAAATAAATGAGATGCAATATTTCAGTTAATGATGAGTGCAGTGAAGAAAAATGAAGCCAAGGTGTGGAGCTGAGCACAGTGGCTCACACCTGTAATCCCACCACTTTGAGAGGCCAAGGTGGGTGAATTGCTTGAGCTTAGGAATTCGAGACAGCCTGGGAAATGTTGCGAGACCACCATCTCTATAAAAAGTTAAAAAATTAGCTGGGCGTGGTAGCGCACCACTATAGTCCCAGCTACTTGGGAGTCTGAGGTAGGAGGACCTCTTGAGCCCCAGGAGATCAAGGCTGCAGTGAGCTTTGATCATGCCCCTGCTTTCCATCCTGGGTGACAAAGCGAGTGGTGTCTCCTTATTTAAAAAAAAAAGAAGAAGGGTATGGAGATTCTAGAGTGGTGCCAGTGGAGTACAGTTTCAGAGAGGATGGTCAGGGACAGCCTTTCTGCTGAGGTGTATCAAGCTCCAAGTGAAAGGAGGGACAAACCATGGGGAAAGCCAGAGAGTGAAGGGCTTGGTGTCAGCAGGCTGGAGTTCCTCCATCTCACTAGTTAGGTGACCTTAGAGAGGTGGCCTTGTGGCATAGCATTCATATATGGGACTTGAGAAAAGCATTGTGATAAACAGTAAAGCATTACCTAAACTTCACATTTCAGTATAGTATAACAAAGGAGTGCAAACTAAGGAGATATAGAAGAGTCTTTTTTTTTTTTTTTAAGATGGAGTTCCGTTCTTGTTGCCCAGGCTAGAGTATAATGGTGCGGTCTCAGCTCACTGCAACCTCCTCCTTCCTGGTTCAAGAGATTCTTCTGCCTCAGCCTCCTGAGTAGCTGGGATTACAGACACCCAGCACCATGCCTGGCTAACTTTTTTTTTTTTTTTTTTTGTATTTTTAGTAGAGCCAAGGTTTCACCATGTTGGCCAGGCTGGTCCCGAATGTCCTGACCTCAGGTGATCTGCCCACCTCGGCCTCCCAAAGTGTGGGGATTACAAGCATAAGCCACTGTGCCCAGCCAGTATTCATCTTTGTTTGCTTTTGTGGTATTATTCATTTAATATTTTATATTTGTTTATGCTTTTCTTTCTCTGATATCTTTTTCTTTTCATTTAGTTTGAGTTTTCCTTTTATTAAATAGTTGCAGGCCTTTTGGCTCTCAGTGGAGGTGTTTTCTACTCTGTTCCTGTACTCCCTGATTAATTCATTCTTTAAAAAAATCCTCTAAGATTAATATTCATCATGGGGGCTCAGAAAATGAAAGTCTTTTATAGAGTAATTCTAAACTCCAGAATAATTCATTTGTTCTGATGTTTATTAAGGACTTGAAGTTGTTTGTTTGCTCTTTCCGTTTTTATAGCCAAATAAAATTTTGCAATACTCCTAATATTTGAGTAGAACTTTGTAGTTTACAAAATACTTTCCACACTCACTCACATTTGAACTTTAGCAACCTGAGAGCTAGACAACACAGACACTATTGTGCACTTTTACAGATGAGGAAACCTGAGGCTTAGAGAGCAGTGTTTAAATCTGGATCTTTCTATGGTGCAAGTATGAACGTATGAATGAAAAGTGCTGAACTGTTTTGTTTTTAACACTTGGGATTACTAAAATGGTGTATTTTTTTCAGCAGTCTCATGAAAGATGTAGATGACTTAAGAAGTATGGATCTATGGGGGATTATGGAGAGAGGGCTATATATCCCGATCATTGTGAACAGATACCATGGAAATGGCTTACAAAACCCCTTTTTGTGTCATTGTCAGGAGGAGGATATGAGTCTAAATACTCCTGGCTCTGATTTAGTGCAGGAATTTTCATTTATTTTTGTCCAGTTACTTAGACTAAGGCTAACAAATATATAGTTTCCTTCTGCGCAGAAACAGAAGTATTCATAAAGTAAAATAAAGCTGCTCAAAAATGCATTGTCCTAGATTTAAAGAATATTTCCTTAGAAAAGGCTATCTTATTTTGAGATCAAAGGTCTTGAAGACTCTTAAAATTTCTAAGTATTATAGAATCAATAAAAAATTAGAACTGGGAAAGACCTTAAAGATTAACTCTAGAACCATTAAAATATTTGATCTGGATGGAATCTTTGAAGAGTCCCAGATCCTCAAATTGTGTGAGGTGAAATTGTATACTGTTGTGTCCTCAGCATCCTGATGGGGCCCATCCAGTCTCTCCATGGCCACTTGATTATAGGGGCCTCTTATTGCCTCTGGAATAATCCATTCCACAAATACCGTCTGATTTCACTTATATGAGGTAGCTAGAGTAGTCAAATGCATAGAGACAGGAAGTAGAATGGTGATTTCCTGGGGTGGGGGAAGAGAATATGGGAAATTATTGTTTAATGGATACAGAGTTTCAGTTTTGCAAGTTGAAAAGAGTTCTGGAGATAGGTGGTGGTAATGGTTGCACAGTATTGTGAACTTAATGCCATTTGAACCACAATTAAAAAAATAAAAACTAAGTAAATGAAACAGAAAAAACAAAAAAGAATCCATTCCATTGCTGGACAGCTCTGTTGGACAGGCTCTCTATGATAACCCATATTGGTGTAAGTTTTGTACTCTGGAACCACAAGAACGAATCTAACGCTTTCACCTGGATGAAGACACCCAGCGTGTCCACCCCAAACAGTCTCTTACAGCTAAGTAGCCCTTGTTCCTTCACTAGATCATAATATTTTGTTTTGTTTTGCTTACACTTTGAATGATGATCAAGATATGATTCACACATGTGATTGGCTGATAGGCCCTTTAAATGTCTCTTAATCTAGTGATTCTTCTGTATCTATTTTTTGCTCACCCATTCACTTGGTCTCCCGTTTACTTTGTTGAAGAAAGTGGGCCATTTTTTCCCTAGAGTTTTGGTACTAGCATCTCCCTCCTCTATCGATTAACATAGTCCTCTGTCTTCTGTATTTCCTCTGAGTTGGTAATTGGCTTGAGAGACCTTGTTTTATAAATGTTGATAGTTCAACTACTGTCATCCTCTGGTATCTGTGGGGGTTTGGGTACAGGACCCCTCCCTCACCCCCTGCCACCACTGATACCAAATTCCATGGATGCTCAAATCCCTTATATAAAATGGTGCAGTATTTGCATATAACCTATGTACATTCTCCCATATACTTTAAATCATTTCTAGATTACTTACAATAACTAATACAATATCAATGCTATGTGAATAGTTCTATTGTCTAGGGGATACTGAGAAGAAAAAAACGTATATATGTTCAGTACAGACAAAACCATCCTTTTTCTTTTCAAATAATTTCCATTCATGGTTGGTTGAATCCACTGATTTTAATCCCACAGATATAGAGGGTCTACTGAAAATAGTAATTCAGTCTAGATCTCTTTTGAGAGTAAAGAGGCACAATTTTATTTTCCCCCCAACTTTTTGTTTGGAAAAGTTGTAAAGATGAGGAAAAATTATATAATGAACACCCGTATGCCTTTTACATAGAATAATATACCTATATGCCTTTTACATAGAATAATATACCTGTATGCCTTTTACACAGACTCTGCAACCATTAACATTGTGTCATGTTTACTTTCTGTGCACACTAACATACGAACACACTTAAGTTTGTTTTTTTCTGGAGAGTAAGTTACTCTCCAATCATAACACTTTACTCCTCAATTTCTTTCTTTCTTTTTTTTTTTTTTGAGACGGAGTCTCGCTCTGTCGCCTCCAGTGGCGCGATCTCGGCTCACTGCAAGCTCCGCTTCCCAGGTTCACGCCATTCTCCTGCCTCAGCCTCCGGAGTAGCTGGGACTACAGGCGACCGCCACCACGCCCGGCTAATTTCTTTTTTTTGTATTTTTAGTAGAGACGGGGTTTCACCGTGTTAGCCAGGATAGTCTCGATCTCCTGACTTCGTGATCCGCCCGCCTCGGCCTCCCAAAGTGCTGGGATTACAGGCTTGAGCCACCGCGCCCGGCCTACTCCTCAATTTCAACATAAAGACATCATAACACTTTACTCCTATATTTCAACATATATCTGCTAAAAATGAATATATTCTCCTACATAATCAGAATTATGTTCACTCAAGAAATTTATATCTAGTTTATATATTGCCTAATTTTGAGTACACATTACCCTAATTATCCCAATAATATCCTTCATAGCTATGGATATTTTGTAAAAATCCAGAATCCAACCAAGGATCACAGATTGTATTTGTATTTAGTTTTCATTACCACCTCAGTCACCTTAGTTGTTCCTGCCCCCTGCCTCCCTTCTTTTGAGAAACAGGGTCTTGCTCTGTCACCCAGGCTGGAGTACAGTGGGTGCAATCAGGACTCACTGCAGCCTCAACTTCCGCAGCTTAAGCCATCCTCCCACCTCAACTCCCCAAGTAGCTGGGACCACAGGCATGTGCCACCATGCCTGCCTAATTTTTTTATTTTGTAGAGATGGGGTCTCCCCATGTTGCCCAGGTTGGTCCTGCCCTTTTTTAGGTATTATATGACATTTTTTGAAGAGTACGGAAAAGTTGTTACAGAGAATGTCCCCCAATTTGGATTTGCCTGATTGTTTCTTTATGATTGGACTCAGGATAAGTGTTTCTGGCAATAATACTATATAGGCAGTGCTCAGTCCTTCAGGATAGGCACTTGGAAGGCACATGATGTCACTTTGTCCCATACTGGTTTAGAAAGTGTCCACCAGATTTCTCCATTGTAAAGGTACCTTTTGCCCATGGTAATTAATAAATAATCCATGGCGTTTAGTGATTGCCTTTTTAATAGTTTTTAAAACCATATGCCATTGGTCATGGGAGAAATTGTATGGAATAGATTACGAACACATTAGTCAAGAGTTATTGCCACTGATGGAAAGATAATTTTAGACATTTGTTATCCTGAGGAATGGAGGGGAGGTAGTGAAGTAAGAAATGGGCTTTCATGAAGACAGACTTGTGTTTGAGTACAGCTCTACACAGCAGATCATGAGGTCAAGAGATTGAGACCATCCTGGCCAACGTAGTGAAACCCCATCTCTACTAAAAATACAAAAATTAGCCGGGTGTAGTGGCACGCGCCTGTTGCTTAACTTCTTAGATGCTCAATTTCTTTTCTAAAATGGAGATAATACTCATACCAGGCAAGATTGTTAAGACGATTAAATGAGACAGTACAGGAGCAGCCTCTAGCCTAGCAGCTGCCCCAGGGCCATTTCATGGGAGACAAGGAGATCCTTCCAGAGCACAGTTTGCTGGATGTATTCATCTTTAGACTTATTCATGAGCATTCCTTCTTGGGATTAGTTTAAAATATTCAGGCTTGTTGATGGGAAAATGTGATCAACAGGTTAGGTGTCTTTGTGAAATTTCAAAGAAAGGAATTAAGAATTTGGAGATTTTTGGTATCATTTTCAAACATCTTAAATATGACTTACTTGTAGTAGATTTGTATAGAATCAAGTTTGCATTTACTCAGATCTTTTTCTGACTGGAATCCATTTTACTTTATTATAAAGGACTTTTTAAAAAACAGTTTATATGTAGTCTGATTGAGAACAGTGAATCATAATAATCCTGTGACCCATTTACTTACGTTCCTATAAAAGTTTCATTTCGTACAAGTGACAATTTTTTAAAGTTAATTAGACTTGGCTACACTGAGGTTAGCAAAAAGTGCTTTGAATTATCAATAATTCAGCAGGGCAGACATTTCTGTATAATGCAGTGGTTTTATAGAGTATTGTGAGATAGTTATCCTTAAAATAAATGGTTGTGAGCATACATCAGCATGGCGGGGTTCACTTGAATGTAGCGTGAAGTGATAACATCTATGCTTTCTATTATTGGGCAGAGCGCGGGACATCAGTCTTTCTGGCCATGAACTACTAGCAACCTTTGTCCTTTGTGTTACCTTTAGTTAAAAAACGAAAAATGAACATGAATGCTGGCTGATGGCCATGTCTCTCTCACAGCTAAAAATTCATCTGGGAAAGAAAAATGGGATTGGAGATTTGGATTTGTTTCATTGCGTGAATGATATGTGACATTCTGTAAATTATTTATCACTGCAAGGATGGCAGCAGTAGCTTGAACATTGTTATATCA
Organism: Piliocolobus tephrosceles; assembly: GCF_002776525.5. NCBI lineage: Eukaryota > Metazoa > Chordata > Mammalia > Primates > Cercopithecidae > Piliocolobus > Piliocolobus tephrosceles. The sequence continues at coordinate 71,306,920 of NC_045442.1, forward strand.
AATGAAAGCAGGAATCCCATTAGTAAGAGGACCGGGTTTTAGCTCGAATCTATCAGGGGAATGTTGTCACTTTAAAGCCAGATTGTTCTTTTAATTGCTATTTAAAGGAACAAAAGTGTTCCCAAGGTACTGCAGTTGAGCAGTTGCAAGTAATAACTATGGATCCATAATTATGCAGTGCTGATTATCTGGCATTTAAAAAACTGTGGCTAGAGTCAGTGACCAATTTTTTATAGCTTGTCTCTTCTGGTTTTTCTAGTACAGAATGTTTTATAATCTACTTTTTAACTGGGGCCACAAAAATACATTTGCATAGCTACCTCAGAACGTAAAGCCTGTGCATATTATAAGAACAAATTAAGCTGAAAGTAAAGGGAAGATAATGAATGCCCTTGTAAGATGAGATTAGCAGTCATATTAAACAATTTTGTAAATGCTTAGTCATGAGATGATTTTCTGTTTTTGATGACATGTTGTCACAAGGAACCAAGGCGTTTGTTGGAATCATTATAACCATTGATTTTTTTTGTTCTTAACTAGCATATATTTCCTTCATGTATTCAGTTAGCAGATATATTTTGAGTGCCTACTATGCACCAGGAAATGCATTAGGCATTTGGGCTAGAGTGGCTGAACAAATGAAGTTTATTTTATGCTGATGTATATTTAGAGAGTTAGACCTAGCAAAATCTTGTTTTTAATTTACATTTAAAAACATTTGTGATTATGTTGGGTGTTCTTGCTCTGAATTTTTGATTCATGAGATTCAAATAGAGAGACATCATAGTAACATTCAGATGGCTAGCAGACAACATGTGTGAAGGCTTGGAATATGCGGTAAAATTATAGTTTTCGTAGTTTTGGTTGTTGAAAATAATGTGACCAGATCTGTAGGCACAGTCAGCTATTCCTATGGATGGGAATACTAGCATTGCTGATAGTAGTAAATAACAATGGAGATACTAAAATGTATGTAGATTTATACATTGTTAAAAGCAATTTTCATACGAGAGTTAAAGGCTGGTTGGGGACTAGACAAATGTTTTGTTGTTTCTTATATAAAGTGGGAATGTCAGGCTGGGCGCCGTGGCTCACGCCTGTAATCCCAGCACTTTGGGAGGCTGAGGCGGGCAGATCATGAGGTCAAGAGATCGAGACCATCCTGGCCAACATGGTGAAACCCCATCTCTACTAAAAATACAAAAATTAGCTCAGTGCGGTGGCACGCGCCTGTAGTCGCAGCTACTCAGGAGGCTGAGGCAGGAGAATACCTTGAACCCAGGAGGGAGAGGTTGCAGTGAGCCAAATCACGCCACTGCACTCCAGACTGGCAAGAGAGTGAGACTCTCTCTATAAATAAATAAATAAATAAAGTGGGAATGTCAGAGATTGAGGGTTTATCTTCTTTGTTTGGTGTGGTGTGGTTTACTTTTGAAGACCTTCATGCCACAAAACCCTTGATAATAATGACCTTTTCAAGTGATCCCACAGAATCCTGCTCATTCTATTATTCTGTCACCTAAAAACATACAGATATTTTATGTCAAATATTTTATGTCAAATATTTGGTAATGTTTTATGTCAAACATACAGATATTTATGTCAAATATTATTCTGTCACCTAAAAACATACAGATATTTTATGTCAATGCAAAACCTGCATTGCAACATTTAATATGTTTAAACAGTCTATACATGATATTCATAGAGTATAATGCTGAATGGATAATTTATTGTAGGCATATAGATAATGGGAACAATTGAAATGTCCAATGAATCCTTAATTATGTTCATTTCAGGCAAGCTATATAATATATAAAGGTATTAGATTTCATTGGTTTAATAAAGATGACTTCTGAGTCATACATTATACTGAAATGTATTCAGGTAATACTTTAGTGTCAAATAATTTAAGAGATATATTCCAGCACTTTGGGAAGCTGAGGCAGGTGGATCATGAGGTCAGGAGATTGAGACCATCCTGGCCAACATGGTGAAACCCCGTCTCTACTAAAATACAAAAAACTAGCCGGGCGTGGTGGCGCGCATCTGTAATCCCAGCTACTCGGAAGGCTGAGGCAGGGGAATCGCTTGAACCCGGGAGGCGGAGGTTGCAATGAGCCGAGATTGTGCCGCTGCACTCCAGCCTGGCGACAGAGCAAGACTCCGTCTCAAAAATAATATGAGTTTTTTTACTAGCAGAAAATGTTTATTTAAATACGTTATTTAGCAGTTTTTCTTTGTTAAAGAAAGAAGAAGCTTTATGAGAAAAATGTAAGAAGCTTTTGATTTTAATGTTTTTAATTTTGAAATGGAAAAGTGACAGTATTTTTTATTTTAATTTTGTCATAGCCACGTGCTGATCCCATTCCAATATGTAGCTTCTGTTTGGGGACTAAAGAATCAAATCGTGAAAAGAAACCAGAAGAACTCCTCTCTTGTGCAGATTGTGGCAGTAGTGGTAAGTTGTGTTTTTCCTATGTGTTGTACAATGACTTCCCATTATCATAGCTTCATGCTATTTATCTCTCTATTAAAACTGTATTGTTATTTAAGGCAATTATATGGTTATAGCATGGGCTTTAAATTTTAAAATAAAAAGGAATAGAGAAAAAAGCGTTAGTACTGACATATGGATATTATATATGCTTATATAATACTATACATATTTATGATTAAGCTTTTATTTTATACCAGCATTGGTAATTCATTGTGGAGATGTCTACATTATAGGTAAATTCAGTGTAGAGAATTCTAAGCTTTCAAGCTGAGTACAACTGGAATCACTGGCTTATTTTCTCTTAATATAACCTGAAGTCTCAAGAAGTATTTTGGTCTCCAGTGTTTCAGGTCATGACACCTACTGCTGAAATGTAATATTACAGCCCAGCTCTGTGTGACTTCAAATGAGAGAGACAATGTTCTGGAAACTGCAATGATAGTATCAATAAGTCATCAGGCATGAAAGAAATTCATATTGTCTGGAATAAGATAAGAAAAGGGTAGTCTGTACAGAAGGTGATATTGAAATCAAGGAATTGTTGGGTAGGGACTCTTGGCAAATTGCAGTACCTCGAATTTTTCAAGGTAGCTATTATCTCTGCCTTTTTCTCATAAGATTTTAAGGCCATTCCTCCAGTTTCATAATGGAAATTTAAAGGCAAACTGTGCTAACGTTAATTTGTTTTACTAGCCAATCTTCCTTTTTGTTAAACAGGTCATATTTGCCTAGGTAATACATGTACGCACACACATATACACACATGTATACCTGCATATAGACATATATGTGTTTATGTGTGGTAGCTGTTAGATTTTTTTAGATTAATCATTTTTTTGGCCCGGTGCAGTGGCTCACACTTGTAATCCCAGTTCTTTGGGAGGCCTAAGTGGGAGGATCATTTGTTTAAGACCAGCCTGGGCAACATAGTGAGATCCAGTTGCTACAAATAACACACAAATTAGCTAGGTGTGCTGTAGTCCCAACTACTTGGGAGGCTGAGACAGGAGGATTGCGTGAGCTCAAGAGTTTGAGATTACAGTGAGTTATGATCTTGTCACTGCACTCCAGCCTGTGCGAGAGAGTGAAACCCCATCTTTAAAAATTAATAGCAAAAAATAAGTAAAAATTAAGCCTTTTCTGTTAATCTTCAAATTTTTTTCCCAGACTACCCAAACTTTTTTCTCCAAAGTCTTATTTTAAAATTCATGACTATTTCTCTAGTTATAGTAATCTCTAAAAAAAAAAAAAACAAAAACAAAAACCAACAGAACACCATAGCTAATTCTTGTTTAGGAAGTCTCGAGATGTACTGGCTAGGAGCAAACTCAAGAGCCAGCCATAGCCCAGTTCCTCTACCTTGAGTTAGTTACTTGACCATTCTGAGCCCGTTTCCTCGTTAGAAAATTAGAGATAATGGCAGCACCAACCTCATGGGTTTTATGGGAGTGAAATGTGAGGGCACAAGTAAACAGCCTGGCATAAGGTCTGCAAGAACTATGGTAAGTGTACTACAAATGTCAGCCATGTTATGGTTTAGCATGTTTGATATTGTTATCCTTGATTGCGGCACGTAGTTTAAAATCTTATCATCACTTACGACAGCTGCTTGATGGTTGCATAGAAGAAATGTTTCATACTGAGAATGACAGTGTTGTGTAATGATTCTTATTCCTTATATGAAGGTTTAACTTGATAGGCCCTTTGTAGTTCAGCAGCTTTCAGGTGCTGACTAGAAGGGAGAGCCTTGGAAATAAGACATTTCAAACCCTGCTTGAAAAATGCATTCTGACAGTCTTTTTGATGGGCTTTACAGATTCATTAAAATTCTTTTACCTGGCCATGGCATCATGGATAGTGACAAAAGGGCATGGAAACATTATCTGTATGTTCAGTTTAATACATTTCAGCCCTACGATATCCCTGTTTTATGCTGGTGAGGTAGTGCCTCACTCATCAGTTCTGACTCTGTCGTTATCTTTTGGGTTTTCTCATGAGGCTCATTCTGAATGAATTACTCTTTTGTGTAAATGCCTGATCAATTTAGTGGTGTTCACTTGTCTAGGGTTTACCCTTTGTGGTTTTTAAGGTGGTACTTTAAAAATACCCTTCCCTGTTTTATTTCCTTAGGATCTCTTTGTCTGGGTGCCTAGACAGATTAAAGACATACTTAAATGTGGGAAGAAAAGTTCCCTTCATATATTTCCTTACCTCTGGTGATACACTTACTTGAGTTGATAAGAAGTTCGAGATCATTATCTTCTAGATCATAACTTCAAGGCCTCCTTCACAGGGTATAAAGGTGTAATTCTAAACAGGTAGATCTTAGATTTTCTGATGTAATCAATCTCCCTTCGTCTTTCCCGGATTGAAGACCTGCCAGAGGGGAGCTTGATCTCCTTTATATTTGAGGTCCCTGAAAATTTCTTTCCCCTGGTGTTTCTTACTTTTCGCTCAGACTTTTTCAGGGTAAAGCCAGGGGTGTTTAGGTACAGTGTTATGTTTTCTTTGTTCAAAAATATCCTCTTGTTTTCTCTTTTAACAAATGGAGAATAATGACTTGAGGATACTGTCCAGAGGGTTTATGTGGCTGGCGAGGCTTTGTGAGCCAGTCTTCAAGTGGAGAGAGCCAGAGGCTTTGGGGCCAAGGTATGGGTCATGGCAGAAATTCAAGCCCTGGGGTCATCATGTCTCTTTGTTGAGGATAGAGGATGCCTCAGAGTGCTTCTCTGGACTCTGCAACGGGATCTGGCTCTAGTGTTGAAGTTCACTTAATCTTCCCTTGAGTGTGCTGTGCCAGCCTGGATTTGGCTGCTTTAGTCAAAAAAACTATTGTTCCTAACTCAGGGACATCCTTTGTAGATATTTATTCATCTGATAGATCAGAATAGACTTTGTTGTTTTTTCCTCTTTAAACTGAAGGGTCACAATTAAATATAGTTCATTTTAGGGAATTTGGGGGTTCTTGTGGCTTCTTTTTTTTTGAGACAGAGTCTCGCTCTTGTCACCTAGGCTGGAGTGCAGTGGTGCTGTCTCTGCTCACTGCAAGCTCCGCCTCCCGGGTTCACGCCATTCTCCTGCTTCAGGCTCCTGAGTAGCTGGGACTACAGGCACCCACCACCATGCCGGGCTAATTTTTTGCATTTTTTGTTTTAGTAGAGACGGGGTTTCACAGTGTTAGACAGGATGGTCTCGATCTCCCAACCCCGTGATCTGCTGGCCTCGGCGGATTACAGGTGTGAGCCACTGTGCCCGGCCGATTCTTGTGGTTCTAAGGCTCTGTTTTGACACCTTGGTAATTCTAAGGAAAAAAGAATAGGCCAACATGCCTCAACAGCACCCTGTAATAATGGTGTGAGCCCTGTTGTCACAGTTCAGCATTTCAAGTGGGAATTACAGATTAGTTGGGACTCCTGCTTGGCCTTATGGAAATGGCTGCCTTCTCACCCTCAGAAGAGACTGTTGGTTCTGGGATTGAATTGAGACTGTTCATAATGATCAAAGGGATCCCAAAACGTAAGTTGTTTATGTGAAAAAATACCCTTAGCAGCATAAAACCAGAAAAAGGAAATATAGATGGCAGGCTGTAGGGAGGATCATTCTTAAATGTGTTTCCCATATGTGCCTGATGCTTTTCAGCCATCCCTATCTGAAGTACCATTCATATGATGTCACATTTAGACTCCGCTTAGATTTCATGGATGAGAGTAATAAATGTTTCCTTCTGCTTACATCGTAAAGTAAAGCCAATTAGAAATTTATCTGTTTTGAAAGAGGCTCGATGCTTTCAATGGGCAGTATTTTCTTTAACATTTCTTTTTCTACTAAAAATTCTTTAAAAAAAAAATCATTCAAGTTTGTACGTAGTAAAAACGTGAGGTGAGGTACACAGTGCCCGGAGCCCCGAATGTGGCGTCCCTAGCCTGTACTCCAGTTCTCTTCCGCCACTTGCTGGCTGTGTAACTTTGGTTTTCCTCATCTCTGCAGTGTAAAGGAGAATGTCTGCACCCTGCATCCACAGAGCTATTGTGGAATCCAGTGAGATAATGATAGGAAGATGATCAGTAACTATAAAACATGAGACAAATGTGAAGGGTTATTCCAACCACTAATATGAATGTGGGAATCATCAGATAGTCTAGGTCTGTGGAAATGTTAGAAATGATTTTACTTGACTTTCGTGGATCAGCCTACTTTGAAATTAACACTGTTATATTCTCTTTGCCTCATTAAGACCAAATTATCTTTAATTAGCTTCACATAAGTATTAGATATTATACCAAATGAAATTTTGTGTCTGCTGCTCAGATTGCTGGGTGGTTAAATCTTACTTACAGATGAGTTGTGTGCATGTGTGTTTTCAAATTAGCAAATCTAAGATAAGTGTACAGTTCAAAATTACAGCATCATTCTAAGTGGAAACTCATTGAAACAGGAGACAGAAGAAAGGCTGCTGTGATGCAGCTGGGTGAGTGAGAGAAATCCCTTTTGTATAATAAAGGGAGCAAGAGCCGTGGAATAGAATATCAGTGCACCCTTGGGAGACCCGAAGTCTTTCCTGGGTTTGTCTTTATTTGTGTGTTAACCCTGAACAAAACTTGCATGCTCGTGGAGGGAACTGGTATGAGCAGTGTATGGATATATGGGCATATAAAAATATTTAAAAGACCACTAGTTTCTTAAGGTCACCCCAGGAGTTTGTTGCTTAGTCATCCAATTTCACATTGACTAGATGCAGATTGAATCATTAGGTTGGGAAGAAGACTCTTGACTAGAAAGAAACCTAAAGATACGATCCAAAGAAGAAAAGAGGCCATGCGCGGTGGCTCACGCCTGTAATCCCAGCACTTTGGGAGGCCAAGGTGGGCGGATCACCTGAGGTCAGGAGTTCAAGACCAGCCTGGCCAAAATGGTAAAACCCTGTCTCTACTAAAAAAAGGAAGAAAAAGGCCGGGCGCGGTGGTTCACGCTTGTAATCCCAGCACTTTGGGAGGCCGAGGTGGGCGGATCACAAGGTCAGGAGGTCGAGACCATCCTGGCTAACACAGTGAAACCCCATCTCTACTAAAAATACAAAAAATTAGCCGGGCGAGGTGGTGGGCGCCTATAGTCCCAGCTACTCGGGAGGCTGAGGCAGGAGAATGGCCTGAACCCGGGAGGCGGAGCTTGCAGTGAGCTGAGATTGCGCCACTGCACTCCAGCCGGGGCGACAGAGCGAGACTCCCTCTCAAAAAAAAAAAAAAAAAAAGGGAAGAAAAAAAAATTAGCCGGGCCTGGTAGCGCATGCCTGTAATTCCAGCTATTTGGAAGGCTGAGGCAGGAGAATGGCTTGCACCCGGGAGGCAGAGGTTGCAGTGAGCCAAGATCGCACCACTGCACTTCAGCTTGGGTGACAAGAGTGAAACTCCGTCTCAAAGTAGAAAAATAAAAAAACAAAGAAGAAAAGGGGGTGGGGGAAGAAGGTGAACCCCATCCCCACAAAAGCCCAAAGCATGATTGACCATCCAAAGGGATGTAACTTCATTAAAACTGTGCTTGTCTGGGTAATAGTTACCTCCTTGTAGCAACATCTAATGGTTGTTTTTCAGTGTTTATCAAAATCTAATCGGTGTCTTTTAATCCACACCAAATAATTTATCTTAGTCATATTTGATCTTGTAGAGAATCTTTTTTCTTGAGGTATTCTTTTCCTTTGGCCCCCGTGACACCATTTTATCTGTGTTTTTTCTCTACCACTTATTTCCACATATTTTTGTTAGCCCCTTGGTCCTCTCTCCATTCCCTAAATGTTTCTTCAGATGTCTGTCATGGCCCTGTGTTTGTTACTTTGCCTTGTGTCTTCTACTGAGCTGACCCTAGATACAAACAACTATAGAGCTTCTCCAGCGAGTCTACCCCTGAGGCACCTCAAAGTTAATATCCAGAACAGCTCATCATCCTTGCACTGCTTCCTCTACCCAAAACAATAGCCACACAATAGCAACAGAAATCCCAGCAGAGAAACAGTATCCCGCCTCTCCTGGAGGATTTCCTATATTCAGCAAATGGCACACTGTTAGCTACTCACTCAGTTACACAAACTGGACATTTGGAGCCATCCTCTGTCCTATTCTCTCACACCAAGGAATCACCAAAAACACATTGATTCTAAATCATAATATATATCTTGAATGCTAAATTTATCGATGCATCCCCACCAGCCCCACTCAGATCCGCTATTATAATGACCTCAATCTAGGCTTCACCCTTTTTCCTCCAATCCATTTTCCATACTATAGCCTAAGTTACCTTTTTAAATTATAAATCTGATCATAGAATTTCATAAGTGGCTACCAGTTAGTTGCTTTAATACAGACCCCCAAAACTCTTCTGGATTGGGCTCTGGTTTAACCCTATCTTACATCACTATTCTGTTCACATTCTGCACATTGGTTACCTTGAACAACTTCTCTCTCCTTGGATATATGCCATTCATCTCTCTGTCTGTTCATGCCATCTTCTCCGCTCTGCCCCTTATCGGGTCCCATCCAATCACATTCATCTTTTGGGTCTCTTTTTTAGGGAGGCCTTTCTCTAACCTCCTGCTAGATTCTCCCCATATCCCTAAGCCACCCCATTGTAAGGCATTAATGCTCATTCTTGTTTAATGTTTGTCTTTCCTGCTGGGCTATGTGATCTGAAAGGATGGGAACGATGCCTCTCCTTTTCCTCACTGTATCCAGTGCTCCTTAAATATTAGTTGAAGGAAGGAGAGATGGACAGATAGATGGTCAGATAGCCAGTCTGAGGGGCTTAGTGTCTGAGTCGTTATTAGTTTTCCATTGCTACTGAAATAAATTACTACAGACTTAGTGGCTTAAAAACAACACATTTTTAATCTTACAGTTGTAGGTTGGAAGTCCATCATGGGTCTCACTGGATGAAAATTGGGGTATCAGCAGGGCTGGCTCCTCTCTGGAGACTTTAGGAGACGATCCATGTTCTTATCCATCTGGGTTATTGACAGAATTTAGTTCCTTGTGTTGATAGCACCGAGATCCTGGTTTTCTTGCTGCCAGGTGAAGGCCATGGCCAGCTTCTACAGGCCACCCACATTCCCTGGCTTGCAGCCCCCTCGCCATCTTGAAAGCCTGTGATAGCAGGTGGAGTCTCTCTCATGCTTTGAAACCTTCCTCCTCCTTTTCCCATTTCATTTCTCTAACCAAGTTCCTAAAAGGTTCTCCGCTTTTAAGGATTAAGGTGATTAGATCAATCATGCCCACTCAGATAATCCAGGATAAACTCCCCATTTCTAGGTCTGTACGCTTAGTCACTTCTGCAGAGTTCCTTTTGCCACAACAATAGTATGTTTACAGGTTATGGGAATTAGAGCACAGACGGCTGGGGGCTGTTGCTCTGCTTACTACAGAGCCTGTGTTTTTTCTTCCTCAGTACTTTCTCCTAAAAGCTTTTCCACTGGTTTGTAGTTCCATTGGTACTTGTTTAATTTTAAATAGTATTCCTTTGGTTTTGCTAGATAAAATTATTGTAAGCTGCTAGTACTTGATAATGTATTTGTGTGAAATTGAATGAGTGAACGAATATGTATTATGGCTATCAAATCTGATAAATTGCAAAATACAGGAGTAAAACAAACTCCAGAAAGACAAAGCACTGTGAAATGCATCAACAGAGAGAACAAGAATTTTAGAGGAAATTAACTGGGCATGGTGGCACGTGTCAGTAGTCCCAGCACTTTGGGAGGCCGAGGCTGGTGGACTCTTGAGGCCAGGAATTCAAGACCAGCCTGGCCAACGTGGCAAAACCCCATCTCTACAAAAAATACAAAACAATTAGCTGGGCTTGGTGATGCGTGCCCGTAGACTCAGCTACTGGAGAGGCTGAGGTGACAGAACTGCTTGAGTCTGGGAGGCAAAGGTTGCCGTGAGCCATGATCATGCCACCACGCTCCAGCCTGGGCAACAGAGTAAGACCCTGTCTCAAAAATAAAAAAACAGGCCGGGTCCTATAGCTCACACCTGTAATCCCAGCACTTTGGGAGGCTGAGGCAGGCGGATCACAAGGTCGGGAGATCAAGACCATCCTGGCTAACACAGTGAAACCCTGTCTCTGCTAAAAATACAAAAACAAAATTAGCCAGGCGTGGTGGCGGGTGCCTGTAGTTGCAGCTACTCAGGAGGCTGAGGCAGGAGAATGGCGTGGAACCTGGGAGGTGGAGCTTGCAGTGAGCCAAGATCGCACCACTGCACTCTAGCCTGGGCGACAGAGTGAGACTCCGTCTCCAAAAAAAAAAAAAAAAGTTAGAGGAAATTGTTGAGTTTATGAAATGGCTAAGCCAGAGGTAAGGAATTACTTGATCAGTAGCATTGTTTTCCTTTATCTAATTACTATAGTTTGTGTAGTAGTATATCAAGACACATTACAGTCTTTTGTGTTATTTTAAAGTTGGCCATGAGAAAATAAAATGGAAATATTTCTTCATCCCTCAGCATCCTTTACAGAATCATAGAAATTTAGAACTGGAAGGGATCTATGGCCAATTCTCTTGAGCTAAATAAAGGTAAGATTGCTGCCTAAAGGAAAGGTAGGCTGAAGATTTTAGAATTTGATAGGGTAGCTTAAATAGTAGTAGTTGAGATACAATATTGCTTGAAGTGAGAGAAACCATTAAGAGAAAGAATATTCCTTGCCCCTGATTGAAAATGGCTGAAATCCACTAATTTTCAAACTGCGTAATTATTAAAAAGTCTGTATTTCATAAGATACCTGTGAGAACAAATAGTAAGCTGTAATATGATGTGAATTACCTTAGTTACTGAATATTAAGTCACAAAGCACAAAAGCAGATTTGAATGTAGAGAAAAATTCAGTGCGTGAAATTGAGGTCATATGTGCCCATGATGTATGCCTTACAGGAAGTAATAAAAAAGAGGGGGGAAGTAAATGGTATACTTTTAAGCTGACGGGACCATTTTAAGGGTGGAATTTAAATTGCTGTTCTTTAAAAGTTAAGTTTTTACCCCCCCTCACTATATAAGGGGACAGAGGGGAGGGCTCTGATCAAAGTAGACCTCTCCCCTTCCCCCTTCAGTATGCTTCTTAAAAGTCGACAAGCAGGCTGTCTTTGTTTGCCGTTCCTGAGCAGAAAGAGGAGATTGATACCATTTTTATCTATTCAGACTTTTTCCTTGCATTCATTTGAATGAGAGAAGCCTCATAAAAGAACAGTGTCACAGGTTAAATGCATCTGCCTGGGTGTCTCTCCTGCCTGAGGTCATAATCCTGTGACAATATTTTATTTTCTCAACATCTTAAATACAGATGTTTAGATTTTTTTTTTTTAAACTCAGGAATAGTGTGCTTTTATTAACAGTATTGGTGATTGATTTTGAATGTTTTTACTTCAAAAAGCCAAATCTCCTGGTGGGTGGAATTTTATGAAGCACCTGTTAAGCTTTAGGGAGGAGGACCTTTTTGGCAGCAATCCAAAATACATATTTAAACAATGAGCCTGCCAAAGTCAGGAAATTATAAAACAGTTTTGAAATTGCAGAATCTGCTTTTTTTTATTACCCCTCAGGTTTCCTTTGCAGCTTGGTTGTAAGTTCTTTCACATGGGATTTACTAATGTTCTTACTATTTAAAGACCAGGTTTAAAAAAAATAAAATCGAGTTTGGAGTTCTCTTTGAGTTTATGTGATAAAAGACCATTAGATTTTAAACTGTACAGCCTTCCAAACAATCTAGGCTCACGCTCCCCACACCTCTTGGAGGAATCTATTACTCACTGGCTCAGGGCTGGCTTCTTTGAATGACATTGCCCCTCAGGGTCTCCAGTTTTCCTCTGTGAAGTGAGCAGTAAGACATGGTGTGTGGAGCACTGCTAGGTGAAAAGTGTGCCCCAAACAGTGTGGAAAACTCAGTGCTCAGGAAAATGGGGGAACCTGCTGAGGCCGCACTTCTTGGTGGGTCCTGTTTAACCTGGATCTCTCAGCTTCTTAACTCTTGTCTCTCAAATTCACTGTTGCTGCTTCTGCTTCCAGAGTTTAAACTCAGTGACCCAGAGGCAAGATGGCAATGTCTATCCCAGCAATGGGATGTTCTTTGTGTACTGTTGGATTTGGGCGGGGGAGGGCATCTGCAGTTAGGTTAAGCAGTCTCAATTTTTTATTTAGTTATCTGTTAAGTTTTATGATTTCATCACACATAGAGAGCAGGAATTGTTTGAACTTTGGCAACTCCCCTCAGTGTGTGGCAAACCAGGACCCCCTGGGTAGATGGTGGTCGATGAAGATGGCAAGTACAGGAGATTGAACAGGGCGCAGGAGTGAGAACACCTGAGCCTGTGTTATCTTCAAGTACTCAAAGGCTTGAGATTGGAATTGGTGTAAATTAACTTCTCTTAGGGAAAACATTTTTACAATCATTTTGTTACATGCAGGGAAAGAAGGTAAGGGGAAAAGGCAGAAAGGAAATCTGTAATTTAGATTCTCTGATCTGTTGGCATTTTCAAGTTCCTAAGGTTCATTGGCAAGCCTCATCAGCTATCTATTAAATATTAGGGAATGGGAGTTTAAAAAAGTCAAAGGCACCATTCCCATCAAGCAATTTGCTTTTTATTCTCATAGGACACCCATCCTGTTTGAAATTTTGTCCTGAATTAACAACAAATGTAAAGGCCTTAAGGTGGCAGTGCATCGAATGCAAGACATGCAGTGCCTGTAGAGTCCAAGGCAGAAACGCTGTAAGTATGGCTCCCGTAATCCGCCTCCAGGTAACTTGCTAATTTCCAGTATTAAGGTGTTTTCGTTTTTATAGAGTATGGCTACTTTCTTTCTAAAGTTTTAAATTCACATGTTGTCAGACTGCAACTGGGATCTTGGTGCACTTTCCTTATGTTATATTAATGTTAATCCAGTAACAAAATAATTTTTGGCCTTTTACAGTTGGTTTCAGTCTCAATTAGTCTCTAATATGTTATATTACAGGATAATATGCTTTTTTGTGATTCCTGTGATAGAGGATTCCATATGGAATGCTGTGACCCACCACTTTCCAGAATGCCAAAAGGTGAACTTTTAAACTGTATTAAAAATGCATTTTATTACGTATTGGTTAGCTTTGTCCTGAGGTCTGACAGCTCAGAGTTACACAGGTTCTTTAAGCATTTTTTTCATCCCTCCCACCTTCCCTATACTTGTGAGTTTAGGGTTGTGAATAGAGGATTACAAAAGCATAGAAAAAAATAAAATATATATGTGTGTGTGTGTGTGTATATATATATATGTATATACATATATATAAAATAAAGGCTCTAATTCAGACCCAGGGATGAAAAAGACCATCTCTCTCTCCAAACCATTCCCCTATTAGAATAAGATTAGATTATGTAGGTCAAAAGTCTATTAGAACACTTTCCATATTATTCAGCACAGTGTTTAGAGCTTAAGAAATTTTATATTTTTGAGGATGATAGTGACTCCAAAGTCCTACAGCAGGAAGCCATCACCTTTTTCTTGGCCAGTAGTTGATATCTTGAACACGAGCATCTGAATGATCTTATAGCTGATCGTGTCTGATGGAATGTGGATTTTCTTCTATTTATTGTGTAAATCAGCTAAGCTCAGCATTTTCCTCCCATTTTGCAATATATTAAACATTTAAAAGTAACTTTGCCTTTGTATTAAGAAATCCATAATTTACATTGTGGAAGATTTAAAAAGTACAGGTAGACAAAAAAGGAATAAAAATAAAAATGAAGTAGAAATACCTTCTCTGCCTTCACATACCCTTTGAAGGGAAATGGAACATTCTGTACATGTTTTTGTAATGTACTTTTTTCCTCCCTCTTAATAGATTGTAAGCACCCCTACATCATTAAATATTCTCCTAAACATAGTTTTTAATAAGTGTGTAGAACTCCATAGTATAGAGCAGGGATTACAAACCTGGCAACTGTGGGTCACAGATACACTTTGTTGGCACCATATTTTTAAAAGTTTGAGTCCTCTGGGTGGTGCATGCGTGCTGCAGTTTGCCACAGTCTCACTACTCCCTGCTGTCTTAAACGTTCCAATTTGCTTCAGTCACACGTATTATACAATCTAGGTCCTTCCTGGAGGTATTTGATTTTCCAGCCCCCTGTATAAATGAACTATAATTCATTTAACCAATCCCTTAGGGTGGATATTACAAATGTTTCCAATTTTTTCCATCCACAATTATTTCCTTGAAATAAATTCCTAGGGGAGGAACTGTTGGATCAAAGGCTAGATACATGAAAGGCTGTATCAGTTTTCAGGCTGTCCAGCAGTGTATGAGGATACCTATTTTCCTGTATCGTGACCAGTACTCACCGTTACTATATCTCGAGTCTAAGACACAGGTGTTTGTTTTTAATGTTTTAATATCTTTGAAGTCAGATACATCATATAGTATCTTAGATTTGATGAAATACAGTATTATTATTTTTTAAATTTTACCAGTTTGATAATAGAAATATGTCTGATGTGTGTTTTTTTTTTTAAGTAGTCAGATTGAACATTTCTTGTGTTTTATTCTTGGCTGTTTGTATATCATCTTTTCTAAGGTACCTCTTTTTATCCATTAATCACTTTTCTCTTGGGATTTTTACCTTTTTTTCCCTGATTTGCAGAAGCTCTTTTTTTTTCATGTAGTCAGATTCATAAATCTTTTTATTTATGGCTTCAGTTTTAAATGTCAGTCATGCTTAGATTATATAAATATCCACATATCTTTCCTGGTACTTGTAACATTTTATTTTTTCATATTATAATATTCATCTGTCTAGAATTTATTCTTATAAAGGATAGGAAATAATTCCTCTTCCAGGTAGATAGCTATTTGTTCTATCACGTTTATTGAATCATTTCATCTTTTCCCTACTGATTTGAAATACGACCTTTTGATATGCTAAACTATTCTGTAGGCTTCGATTGTTCTGGTCTTTCCATTCTTATCCATTGACCTATTTTCCTATGCTAGATGTATAGTTTTAATCATTGTAGTTCTGCAGTACTCAAAACCTTTATTTAAATTTAAAAATCATATTTTATACTGATAATTTGTTTTAGTTTTGGAACTTCCCAGAAAGAGATGATAATTTTTTTTTCTTCTAGAAATTCCAAAAATGGACTGACTTGAAAATGTTTCCCTCAAATCAAAAGATAAAATATCTGACAGGGGCGAGTTTTCATGCGTGTCTATATGTTGGTGAGAGGCTTACTGACATGTTGGGAACAGCTTTATGGAAGGGTTCTGAGAGAGAGGCCACCTCTGCCCTCACCACCTTCGTTCTGGGGAAATTGACCTGTAGTGATGGTTTCCTAACGAAAACGACAAAAGGGAATGACGCATTTTTTGGAGTGAAGTTCAGCATACAGGCATCCTTGAGCAGCTTATTACAGCTGCAATTTATATTTAATATCTTCTCTTAAAATGAAACATTAAAATATTTTTCTCATATATATATTAATTCAGGGATGTGGATTTGCCAAGTCTGCAGACCAAAGAAAAAGGGAAGAAAACTACTTCATGAGAAAGCTGCACAAATAAAACGACGATATGCAAAACCCATTGGACGACCGAAAAATAAATTAAAGCAACGATTGTTGTAGGTTGAGATCTTATCAAAAGAAATCTTTTATGTTTTGCTTTAAAATATAGGTGATTGTTATTCTCTTAGATTCCTTTAGGGGTTTTTTGGCATCATTTTTTCAAACTCAAGGGTTGAAAAATACTTCTCCTTTTGCTTGAGCTGTGGAAATTTTTTGAAAATAACATTTTTAATTACCATTGGCATTTTGGGGTCTTCTGTTGGCAGTAGCTGTGATACTAAGTGACATTTTTCAAGCAGCAGGATGGAAGCAGAATATAAGAACTGGAAACAGTCATTCAGCCTACTTTATTACTGGCTGAGCACAGAAGAGCTTAATTATATAAATATTTTCATAGGAATTTTAAAACGAGAGGGATTTGTCCATGTCTATAGCAAATCTCTTTCGTCACTCCAGATAACATTTTAGAAAAATAACTCTCTCTTCTGATAGTAATGTAGCATTACCACTTTTTAAGATCTCTTTTATGAAATAGGAGCTTCTGAAAAACCTGCAGATGACCATTTGCCTCTGAGGAGTTAGACACAGCTATTTGACAACTGCACGTGTGCAGACACATATATAAAATAATATATTTGCAGTGGCCTGGAAGTCTGCTATGATAACCCCATTTTCACTATCTTGTAGCCATATAATTACCATTAAAGCCCAGTAGAGCATTTAGTGGGAGTTAGCTGGAAAAGCAGAGAAAAGATAAGAGGTGAAATGAATTTATTTTAACCTGTGTAGCGTATAGATTTAACTATCAGCATTAAGGTGTTTACAAATGGAATCAAGAGACATGCACATCTATAACAGTTCTGCCAACAGACTACCACCATCTTTTCAGGCTTAGTGAAAGGACCATTGTGATGGAGAAAAAAATACATGCTCTGCGCACACCTTGAACAGACACCGAGAATCTCACTCCCTTGCTTACTCCTTTTCCCCTAATTTTATCTGAAGCAGTTCTCACTATCTTACTCGCTCTCAGGAAAATAGTATCCTCCCGCACCTTTATCTCCTAAGAAGAAGTAAGAAATGCAGGCTTCTTTCTAGAGTTTTCTATGAAACTTTGCAAAAACCCTTTAACCAGTAGACATTGTCAGTAGATTTTGAAAAAATTTCTAGAGGCAAACATGAAACATGGTTATGAATAAAATCTTTCATAGTAGTATCATTTGAAGTAGAAATTATATGTTTTTGCATTCATCCTGTGTAAGCGTTGTTCCCAACATGGGACCGTATCCTCAGGGCCCAATTAAAAAAACCGAATTAGGATATAAACTTTCTAAACAAAGGACACAGCTGAAAATTGCATCTGGCACCAATCCTAACTTTTTGTTTGTCCAAAATTGTCCTTTGAGCTTAGGAATTTTTAAGACAGTCTAGGGAGTTTTCCTTTTTACATGCTTTATAAGCATATTATCCTTTCTGGGCAATAGATTCCAGATACAGTCCAAATGCAGCATTCTGATGTGAAACATTTTAGCCTGGATGAGTTCTTTGTTGGTAACTCTCACTGTGTCTCTAGTGACACTAGAGATCTCCAACGTTCACCTGACTTGGCTGAATTGGTGGTGCCAGGCAGAGTCCCTGGCAATAGAGCCACCTCAGATGAGCCTGGTAGCTGCACCTACCTCCCCTTCAGCCAGCAGCTGAAATCTGGTCATTACATCTTTGTATACAAGATGATCACCAAAATGTGCTCTTGTATTTGTAGTTACTTAAGATATTTTTATAATTCAGTATTGTCTCTTTTCAAGGCTTTCATTTCATCATTATTTGCCTTCAGCTAAATTGATCATTTTGAAAGTACATTCTTGGGCCCCAGCATTGTCATAATTCATCTGCAAGTGTTTCTCTATTGTATAAAACTCTGCTACAAAATGGGTAGCTTCGCAAACCTTAGCCTGAGGTGAAGACAGTCGGCTGCTGTTCATGTAAGCAGCTGTGTTAGCGAGTGACCTCTAGTTTCTGTTGACTACTCAACAGTATGGGCAGAACTGGGGTATAAAGATTCTGACGCCAAGTGTCTGATAATGACCATGGTAAATGTGCCGCTTCTTCACCAGACTCTCCATGTCATGTCTGACCCGCTGTAGCTTTTCTTTAATCATTTCTTCAGTTTTTTGCTATTGTTGTCCTTTTTTCAGCAATATTTTATGCTGTAGTTAATTGTCTTCTCTCCTAAGAGAGTATTATTGGTTATCTTACCATCCTAAGCACAAACTGCTGAGAGGAAGAGGGTGTCTTTTTATGTTTTCTTAAAAAAAAAGTACAAATTTATAGCCATATCCAAACTCTATTTATGTAAGTTTGCAAATTGAATTAAAAATTACTTTTAACTAGAGATTAGATAAGCTTCTTCTTTTGCTTCTGGATAACACATATGACTTATTTCCTCCTAATACTTTAAAAAAGACATTTCAGGAGATCATAACTATTTGTGACAACACCAAAGGATAGCTTGTTTTTATGTAATTATAATTAAAGCATTGGGTGTTCTTTTAGTCTCTTCAACATTTTTCTTGCTTATATTGCTCTTGGGTCCACATGGATTCTTCCAGTACCTGTTGGATGGGCCCTGGAAAAACCATGACATGCAAATGCAGTTGCTGCTGCCTTTCCAACAGAGGAACATCTAGGTGGTGGCACACACAAAAAATACAGTTCTTAAGTTTAAGCCCATTGAATGCATCTAGTTGCAATAAATTTGTTTTTAGATACCTTTATAATTCTATTTATTAAATGCTGATACTATTCTCTAAATTTCTGCCTAGGTCTGTAACCAGTGATGAAGGATCCATGAATGCATTCACAGGAAGGGGGTCACCTGGTAGGGGTCAAAAGACTAAAGTCTGTACCACACCTTCATCTGGTCATGCTGCATCTGGGAAGGACTCAAGCAGCAGATTGGCTGTTACAGACCCCACTCGGCCTGGTGCCACCACCAAAATCACCACCACCTCCACCTACATTTCTGCCTCTACACTTAAAGTTAACAAGAAAACCAAAGGGCTCATTGATGGCCTTACTAAGTTTTTTACACCATCACCTGATGGTCGCAGATCACGAGGTGAAATAATAGACTTTTCAAAGCACTATCGTCCAAGGAAAAAGGTCTCTCAGAAACAGTCATGCACTTCTCATGTGTTGGCTACAGGTACCACACAAAAGCTAAAACCTCCACCTTCTTCACTTCCACCCCCAACCCCCATCTCCGGTCAGAGCCCCAGTTCACAAAAGTCCAGCACGGCCACTTCTTCTCCCTCTCCCCAGAGTTCTTCCAGCCAGTGCAGCGTGCCCTCCCTGAGCGGCCTGACCACTAACAGCCAGCTGAAGGCACTCTTTGATGGGCTCTCTCATATCTATACCACTCAGGGACAGTCTCGCAAAAAGGGACACCCAAGTTATGCACCACCCAAACGTATGCGTCGTAAAACTGAATTGTCTTCCACGGCAAAATCTAAAGCCCACTTCTTTGGCAAAAGAGATATTAGAAGTCGGTTTATTTCTCACTCCTCCTCCTCTAGCTGGGGGATGGCTAGAGGACGTATTTTTAAAGCAATTGCTCACTTCAAGCGAACAACTTTCCTTAAAAAGCACAGGATGCTAGGCAGATTAAAATATAAAGTGACCCCTCAGATGGGGACCCCCTCACCAGGGAAGGGGAGCTTGACAGACGGAAGGATTAAACCTGATCAGGATGATGGTAAGCAAAAGGTCAAAGCTCCAACCAAACCTGCGTCCCGTCCCTTTCTCCCCAACCCCGAAAAAAATCAACCAATCAATTCCTATTTGTCACATAGGTCTTAGCTATTTCTCTTGTTCTCACTTCACTTTCATACAGAAGCAGTGAAACTTTGACCTTTTTCTAATGCTGACTAAACTTCCAAAATGTTGTTTTTCCAACTAATACTCTCCCACCTTTTATTATTTACTTCCATTCGTAGTGACACTAGGACCCCCAGATGCCTCCATAGCGTTGCTTATGGCTTTGTAGTCCCGCATGAGTAGCCACTGCCATGCTTCTGCCATGCTTTCCCCCATGTCACCTCTGCAGCCACAGCGCTGTTTGGCCCTGTGCTGTCAGTGCTTCCAACAGGGGGTGTTTCAGCTCTTCCCTCTGCTCCATTGCTTTCTCATGACAAAGTTCATCCTGCTTCCGTCTCAGCAAAGCCTGATCTGTGACTCTGTGATGTGTGCTTTTGGATGTGAGTGTGTCTGTGTGTGTATCCACCTTAGGGAGAAAACGGATTTCATAATTTCATTGAACAAATTGGCCCATTACATTTGCTACCCTTTATCAAACAAAAACCGAAAATGTGTCATTTGGACAAAGTGGTAGAATTTATTATCTCAAAACTGATAATGGGAATGCTATAACTAGACATTGATGAAACTTCTAATCTTGGTTGAAAAATATGATTTCGCTTTGTATTACTCTTACTTTCCCTCATATATTTATTAAAGCTGTAAAAAGATGACAGTGATAAATTCAAATAAAAATTTGAGTATAGCAGGGAAAGGATACTGCTGGATCTATGAGCAGTGCTTAGATGTAAAAGCTTATTTATAAAGCTTTAAAAAAAATCCCTATTTGCCCAGTATGCTAATTTGGTGCCATTTTGGTAATATATGATGGTTACTCATGATTCAAGTCAGTGAATACACTTTCTGCTGGTTTTAAATGACAGATACTGAAATAAAAATAAACATCAAACAAGAAAGTGCAGATGTAAATGTGATTGGAAACAAGGATGTCGTTACTGAAGAGGATTTGGATGTTTTTAAGCAGGCCCAGGAACTTTCTTGGGAGGTAAGGCGAGGATCCCACATTGTACTAGCAAGTATAAAATGTGGCTTCTGACTATCCATATGGAATTACTGTGTTGATTTTATAGAGAATCCCTTTCAACATCCTTTGTGATTCTTTAGCCATTATCATGCCCATTTTTATTGACTGTGCATTCAAAAGCAATGACTTTGTAGAATTGTCTCCACTCTTAAAAGTAGGTATTGGCTCAGCTGGTCTCACAAAATAAAACAGAGTAGCACTAATTGAGGCAGATTTTGGAAAACGTTTCTAGGTGTGAAGGAATAGATTTCTGATGAGTTTTGCCTAAATTTAGAAAATAACAATTTAAAATCATTAACAAAAAGAGGAACATCACTGTTAAATTTGCCGATGTTTCTTCCAACACAGATGGCCAGCCATATGAAAAATGTCTCATATTTTTAGCTCTTTTGCATTGATGAAAAAATATTGTGTTTCACGATCAGTTGTAGTCAGTTTTATTTTTATTGTCCAGTAATTTCTTTAAGTGATTCCACTTTAATTCTGCCTAAGTTATTACCACCCAGATATTGAAAGGTGAGGCTGTCAGACTTCTCAAAGACGAATCTGTTATGAATTGTGAATTTGTTGTGTCAGTGACTACATTCGGTTTCTCTGGCCAGTGTGGTCAGGTAGACTCCCTACCCAACCCCACTTCCTGTTTTGTGGGGAAAGGGTTTTCTGTAGGCTCTTAATGCTTTATTTTTAGTAGCAGCCAGTTGGGCTAAATACTCCTGACAGTTTCTACCTTTAGAGCCATTGGGTATTTCCAACCCTCATTCTGCCCCTATCAGGATGCCTTGTATCAGCTTTCCTTTGGCTAAGATTAATGTCAAATTTCCCCCCCGTTATTAAGATTGGAAGTCCTTGAACCAGCCCAGATTGGAAGTGGAGCAGGTCAAAACTCCTATGTTGATCAGTAGTGGGATTATGCCCTTGAATAGCCACTTTACTCCAGCCTGGGCAACACAGCAAGATGCCACCTCTTTTAAAAAAAGATTAGAAGTCCTTAAATATTATCTTTTTTTTTTTTTTTTTGGCCTTCTTCTGACATTCATGTATAAACGTGAACAGTAGGCCATTATCTGAAAGATACTGCTAATTCTAAAACTTTTTCATTCCAACATGGTAAAACTGGCTTTTTTTATTCAAGAAATATTCTTGTTCTGTGTCAGGCACTGTACTGGACACCAGGGATACCACAGTGAATCTGGCAGGCAGAGTTCTTAACCTCATACGGCTTTCCACATAGAAATAAGGGAAATAAGAGGAGACAAATGCTAAGCTGCAGATTTCACAATTGATTATTTAATTACAGTTGTGATAAATACTACCTCATGGAGGAATAGGAAACTGTAAACATATGTAATAAATAAGCCTGTGTAATAGCCACATCATTTATAATCACCTAATTTCTAATCTATTACAACAGATTGTTAAATCCAGTTCTAACCAACATTTGTATGTATTTATACCATACTTATTTCCTTTGCTATACTGTTTCTTAGGGTATTCGTTTGCTGTGAATCTTACACAGAGGTAATGTTAGGTTGCTGCAAAAGTAATTGTGGTTTTTGCCATTGAAGGTAATTATAAAAACAGCAATTACTTTTGCACCAACCCATTTCATAAGTGTCTATAGTGTTTTAAGACCATGCAAATTCACAATTAAGATTAGCGTTCTGATAAGTTTTGATAGTCACTGGTGAAAGAACCAAAATGTAAGTGAAGTATATATATTATTATTTTCCTTTTCTTTCTATTTAACAGAAAATAGAGTGTGAGAGTGGGGTGGAAGACTGTGGCCGGTACCCTTCTGTGATTGAATTTGGTAAATACGAAATCCAAACCTGGTACTCCTCGCCTTACCCACAGGAATATGCAAGGTAATAGAATAAATCTGGCAGGTGTATAACTTGAATGTCACATATGTGAGAAAGGAAAATTCTTGATTCTAAAGCAGGAATTAGGGATGATTTTAGGAAATAAATTTTGATAGTCAATGCTAAGTGCTTCCCAAACTATTGCTTTTGCCAGCACCTTTTAATAGTATTCCTTGTTCTCGGTAAATTCCTTATGCTCCTTAGTTACACGGGCATTATAAATTTTGCCATTTAGCTTCTAGACTGTGCTTTCTTTCCTTGGTTAATTGGGGAAATGTTGGGTTTGTATGAAACCCAATAAAAAAAAGAAATTTGCCACGGTGAATTATTTGGTAGACTTTCTTCTCTGGTTGCCTTTTATATTTTTTAATTAGGCCTGTTCATTTTATCTCTGATTTCTGGCATTTTATTTTCAAGTTTCTAATAGAAATTTAGCAAAAGAAGGAAAAATGGGAGAAAGTAGGTGGGAATGGGTAGTCTTAAGAGACCCTTCCCCAAATCTTTACTTTTAGAACTATTTGTGACTTTGAAGAGAAGGCCAGGCCCAGTGGCTCACTCCTGTAATCTCATCACTCTGGGAGGCCAAGGCAGGTGGATCACCTGAGGTTAGGCTTGCGAAACCAGCCTAGCCAACGTGGCAAAACCCCGTCTCTACTAAAAATACAAAAATTAGCCAGGCGTGTTAGGGCACGCCTGTAATCCCAGCTACTTGGGAAGCTGAGGCAAGAGAATCACTTGAACCCAGGAGGTGAAGGTTGCAGTGAGCTGAGATCGCACCACTGCACTCCAGCTCGGGTGACAGAGTGAGATCCCATCTCAAAAAATAAAAAGTAAAAAGGAGAAAAAATGGTATCCAAGTTTTCATTTGTCTTAAACTCAAATTAGCTGTGAACGAATATATCCCAAAATAGGTACGTTGAGAATAGATTTCTTCCATGAAGTACGTCAGGGTACACTTTACTAGTATCTTCGAAAATTTTTTAGTCTGCAAAGTTTTCCATAATTATAAACTTGATTTTCTTATAAAATAGATCTTATTTTTTTCATTAGCATGTGAGTGTCTGGCCAATCACGTAACTGGAGAAAATGCGAAGTGTTTTCTAAAAGTTAAATGACAAAGAAAGAGTCAAGAATTTTGGTTTCTCCTCCTAGCTTATACCATTCGGTTGTGTGTTCTTGAACAATTTTTTAAAATGACTATGAGCTTTAATTTGCCTAGGTGATCATAAGCCATGTGCTCTAAAAACTTTGAATAAAATCTATACATAAGTACAAGGTTTGAAAGTAGTCTCATCTGTGTCTGCCTGTCTCTTGAAAACCTTTTACCCCATTCTTAAACTCCAAAGACCTTGCAAGTGCCTCTAAACATTTTCTTATAAATATCAGCCGTGTTCATTAAAATGTGGAAATAAAAAATGTTCTAATTTTTAAGGTGGAGAAAAAGTCAGCAGGGAAGAGAGGTATTTGTTTTTTACTCAAAGTAACAGTGGAATTGGTAGAAAACAAATTAGATCTTTTGATTTTCAGCCCTGCCATTTACTGCATTAGACCATGTATAAATCTATGATAATAACTTTAAAGTTACCTCTTCCAGAAGTGGAAATGGTAACAACTAAGTTCAAGGACTTTTCGGCCTCATATGTATGCAGATTGTTTAAAAATAATAAATTCACTTCTGAGTAAAATATTATAGCTATACCACTGACCATATATAATTGGAAATAAGATAGTAAGTGTGAAATTTGAAAAATATGCTTGGCCCCTTGACAGGATGGTATCCTTATTAAGTTGATTTTTAGGGTGGTGGTTCCATATCTGTAAACCTTTCTTTACATAGGATATTTTTAAGCAAACAAATGATTTGTTCACAAAGTAAAGGGAGCACGTATTATGGATTATATTGAAAAATAACGTAAGGTTGTTTTTACATTCTGTCTTTACTATTGGCTTTCTTTTCTTTTTTTTAAAATTAATTAATTAATATATTTTTGAGATGGTGTCTCACTCTGTTGCCCAGGCTGGAGTGTAGTGGTGCGATCTCGATTCACTGCACCCTCTGCCTCAAGCGATTCTCCTGCCTCGGCCTCCCGAATAGCTGGGACCACAGGCGTGTGCCACTATGCCCAGCTAATTTTTGTATTTTTAGTAGAGACGAGGTTTCACCCTGTTGGCCAGGCTGGTCTCAAACTCCTGATCTCAGGTGAACTGCCTGCCTCGGCTTCCCAAAGTGCTGGGATTACAGGCGTGAGCCACTGCACCCATCCTCCAATGTTATTATACAACCTTTTTATGAGGTAGAGAAAATTGAACAATATTTAATCTTCCCCCGCAACAGTATAATCTATCTGATAGATTCTGTGATTTTTAAACTTCGACAGATTACCAAAGCTTTACCTGTGTGAATTCTGTCTTAAATATATGAAAAGTAAAAATATTTTGCTAAGGCACTCCAAGAAGTGCGGATGGTTTCATCCTCCAGCAAATGAAATTTACCGAAGGAAAGACCTTTCAGTATTTGAGGTAAGCACGTGTAAATAAAAAATTCAGCTTTTTGAAATCTAGTACTCCTAATTGTTGACTATGTGCTGATTTGCATTTAGAAGATGCAAAGTATATTTAATTTTGGCACTGAAATTCAGACTGCCCTTTAAAACATCTCCGTGTTTTGGAATGTTTAACCATATTAAGCAACCATTTAGATCGATGAAGAATCCCTACTTCATCACATTAACATTTTTGTCTTCCCCAAAATCCCTGTCTCCACTAGATATATTCACCAATGAATTTATGATCTCCTCAGCTCTTTGTAAATTCCACTTTCTTTGGCAGGAGAAATGAGCTTTGTTCAGCAGCTCTAGCCAATGTCTGGCAGGTGCTCACTCTTCCAGGGAATTGAGCAGCTGTACATATCTCCTCAATACACAACCACCTGTGTTTCCATCCACTTCTTGGCAGGATGGATAATCCTTTTGGTGAGACCCTAACAGATGTTGGGACTCCCTCCCATCTGGGTAGATGGCCACCCCTGAAGAACTCTGCTGTTCACAGGAACCCCTTGTGGCCATATGTCTGTCATTGTGGGTTTCTTGAAGACATTTTGTATTTCCAGAATTGATTTAGTAGCAGGCGTTTGCCTTTATATAGTTGCATTGTTTAATTATGTATCTGTTGTCAGTTTCAGGGATTCAGTTAAGCTGAGTCAGTTTTACCTTGCAGGGACCATGCCTTTCTCCCAGGTTATTGTCTGTCTGCAGGACTTTTCACGTCTCTCCTTTATGCTCTTCCCTCCACTTGCACACTTCTGTTGTCTGCTGCATTTTCTCTTTTGTGACCCATCATGGTATGCATTGATGCTCATTCCTGGGTGCTGGGAACACGCCTACTTTGTACAGCAAATG
Organism: Piliocolobus tephrosceles; assembly: GCF_002776525.5. Lineage (NCBI taxonomy): Eukaryota > Metazoa > Chordata > Mammalia > Primates > Cercopithecidae > Piliocolobus > Piliocolobus tephrosceles. The sequence goes on from NC_045442.1 coordinate 71,333,157, forward strand.
TGATGTCTTCTTTCTGTGAAGTATAGTTTCACTTCTGGATTCTCTTTTTCTGAACTATTCAGGCTGAAATTTATTGTTCTGCCTTACAGTTCTTTTTATTTCCGGCCTGTAGTGTCTTGCCATCATATTAAATAAAGGGAAGGTTGTAGGTTTCTCACATGGACCAGGCTCCTTCTCAGACAGGTTTGGGCCCACTAGGTTTTCCCCAAGACTGATCAGAGAACACAGGAAACTCCAGTTGTGTCTTATGATTTTTTTAAAGCCTTCTCTTTTCTGTCAGGCTCTTTTGACAAGCTTGGAGGAAGAAGGGTATTGTTGCTGGGAAGGTTAGGTGATATATTAGTTCTTACTAAAAGTTAGGCATAGAGTTTCTCAATCTGGGCACTGTTGACATTTCAGGCTGGTTAGTTCTTTGTTGTAGGGGCTATGCTATACAGCGTAGGATGTTTAGCAGCATCTGTGGCCTCTACTAATTGGATGCCAGTAGCACCACCACCCCCTCCAGTTGTACCAACCAAAAATGTCTCCAGACGTAGCCAGATATCCCCCGGGGGGCAGAATCACCCCCAGTAAGAACTAGTGGGCTAGAGGGAAGGCTGAAGACATGTTGCCTGAGCTTCCTGTTGCTATGCTATCCCGCCAGCCCCAGCCGGCTGAGGTGACACAGCTGCTCACAGTTGAAGCTTAGCTAATGTCACAAGTTCAGCTTTCCTATTGGATCCTTTCTTGATGCCTTAGATCTGTTCTTCCAACCAAAACATTGTTTCTCAAAGCTCAAAACACATTGTTGGCCTTAGGTAATTATTTAATAAATCAGCATGAGTCAGCATTGGGATTGAAGCTGTCATAAATCCATGGAACGTCTTCACAGGGGCAAGGGGATCAGTCTTGTTAGGCTGGTAAGAATGGGCTGTTCTTTCAGGGCAGGTGCTTTTGGACCATCCAGAGATGAGAGGGGAAACATCAGAAGCATGTCTGTAAAATTCGCTTATACGAATAAGGAGTTGGATTTGATAAGTACTGAGGTCCCTATTCTGGAATCTGAGTTAATAGAGTATACCATTTGGGCAACTTTTCTCCTAGCAGTTTCCTACAAAACTTATAAAACAAAGGAGGAATAATCACAGATTACGATTTTCCTGCCTCCTTCCCTTTCTTTATTCTTCTTACACCTTTCACAACTGATCAGAATTTTCTTCAGCACTGTCATCTCTCTCTTTTTCTGGTTCACAGTTATGTATATCTCCATCTTTCCTTTTTGTAATATACTACCATTTCCAAAAGGGCCATACTCTCAAATATATGAAAACTTCCTTTAATTAAAGGGAGAATTGTATCCTCTGTGCCCGTTGCCCATATTTGATTGTGTTGCTATGTATGGGACCTAGGTTTCATCTAAGGGAAATAGTTAAATGAAATCTAAAAATAATTTGTGCAAGATGAGAACCCGTATGGTCCACAGGAGACCTGAGAATGGTCAAGTTCATTGTTTAAGAGCTCTGGTTAGCAAATACCCATTTCCCTTAAGAAAAGTGCTAGGGAAATTCGTCTTGAATCTGCTGTGTTTTCTATTTTCAACAAGTAACTACATTTGATCAAAGAAATTGGCATCTGTGCCTAGCCTCCTGTCTGTAGCCATCAGTATCACAGCTTGATTCTTTTATTTTCAAGAGAAGTAGACTGTAATCATGGTGCTTATTGTAGGTTGAAATTCATATCACTTTCTCTGTAAGTATTCCCAACATAGATATTTTATCTTTTCCAATTATATTTAAGATGATGCTTGGGATAAAACCAAAATGGAAACCTCTTTGCTAATCCACAGTTCTGAGGAATCAGAATAATACAGTTCATTAATTTTAGTTTTATGTGAAACCCTTTTGAAACAACATAAAGTTTAACTTACTTGAGAAGTATTTTGATCTGTTTATATTTCCTTAATACAGATTTATTTGGTTCAAATAAAGAGAGAGGACATGCCTCATCATTTTTAGCTCAGAATAAACTACAAGTAAAAATTACTCCTTTACTAGTGGTTTGGCCCTTCTTTGGTAGCTAAAAGAGAAATTTAACTACCTCAAATGTACCCTAATTTAAGAGAAAATGTGGAATTCTGATTTGCCAGTGACAGCTGTTTTCTGGTTAAAGCTGTACTTGCTTAATAGAGTGTTTTAATCTCTCAGTTTAAGATTTAGAAATAAAATGATGTACTTTCTGAAATACCATATAGAAGAAACAATTTTATGTGGCGTGGTATTTTTATGTTAAATAATGTTGTCTGTTTCTTTCTGCTAGGTTGATGGGAATATGAGCAAAATTTATTGCCAAAACCTTTGCTTGTTAGCCAAGCTCTTCCTGGACCACAAAACGTTGTATTATGATGTCGAGCCATTCCTTTTTTATGTCCTTACAAAAAATGATGAAAAGGGCTGTCATCTGGTTGGATACTTCTCTAAGGTAAAACAAGAGCCAGCATGACCTTCATTTTCTTTTTCAAAATGTTTTTGGTAGAGCCCAATTCTTTGAACAGGGCTTTTTCATTACTGTAATTTGAATAAGTGACATGTGTTTTTGAAAAGCTAAGGTTCTTGTTCAGAACTCATTTTAAAAGATGAAAACAAAAAACATGGTGCCTAGTAAGTGTGTAAAGGACCTCAGCACTGTGTGCCGTCCTGATGACATTCTAATTGCTGCCTTGTGGACCACTTAGCATCTTTGATTTTCTCAGTGTAAGCTTATTTCCGTTTTCCCTTTAAGTGGTGTCAACATGAAGGTTTCAGTTTAGTGTAGCATTTGAGAGAGAATTCTCCTTTCTCCTTGTTGCCTTCCCTCTGTGGTCAACAGTATCTCAGTGAGTTAGGACGCTGGCATTTGGACAGTCAAGCTGATAAAACGACTGGTTTTACACTTTAGTCTCTTATTCTCTGTGCTATGGTTTTAAGTTCTAAAGCAATCTCACCTTTAGAAAGCTTAAGTATCAGCTGGGCACAGTGGCTCATGCCTGTAATCCCAGCACTTTGGGAGGCCGAGGCAGGTGGATCATGAGGTCGAGAGATAGAGACCATCCTGGTCTCTAAAAATGCAAAAAATTAGCTGGGCCGGGTGGCACATGCCTGTAGTCCCAGCTGCTTAGGAGGCTGAGGCAGGAGAATCGCTTGAACCTGGGAGGCAGAGGTTGCAGTGAGCTGAGATCGCGAGCGAGACTCCATCTTAAAAAAAAATAAAAATAAAAATAAAGCCTAAGTATCTCCAGCTATTAGAGTGGGGGAAACATCGACATATTGAGGGGATGTAGCTTGTCCTTTTCAGTGGTTCAGAGCAGTTCACTCACATTCTTCTGCTCAAAGGCTTCTAAGAAACAATAGCTCCTTTTAATAAAGGATAACTGAGTTTGGAGACGTTTACCAGGTAATGACCTTAACTTTTCTGAGGCACCTAGGAAATAGTTAAATTTACCAGGATGGTACATAGAGACAATAATTATGAGACTTTTAGGTAGAAGGTCCAAACTCTATCTTTTATTTATTTTATGATACATTTTTTATATTAGGTGATACTTGAATTTTAATGAATCTGCTCTTGCACAATGTAAATGGGATGCTTTATACAAGTGCCATTTTAATGGAGTTTCAAAAGATAGAATATATGTGAAGGTACTTGCAAACTATAGCTATCCTAAATTCGAGTCAACCCAAAGATCATAAACAAAAATAAATAACAGCATTCATCCACATATTTGGTAAAGCTTTGAAATGAAAAAGAAGAAAGTTAATTTGCACATTATAAATTCAAAAGATGATAGAGAATTAACACTGACTAAAACAATAAATAGGAAATCTATTTATATGATTAATAAATAAAACACCTTACCTTTTATGTAGGTTTGTCAAGATCATTTTTCTCCAGAGACTTAAAAAGAATAGCGGTTGCGTCCTTCCTGTTAGAAAATGGTGTTTCTTTCAATGTCTGTGGATTTAAACATAGGCTTAACCGTGCCCACCTTACTCGTGCTGCACTGACCATACCGCTCCTGAGTCTTGTGTTGGCCGCTGAGTAGCAGCCATGTGTAGAGTTGGTGGTGATTCTTGAAGTTTGAATTTCTGCCTCTCTTCCTCCCAGGGTACCTAACATTTTACTCAGAACTAGCTCAACTTTTCTCATTTTGTCAGTTTCTTCTATAGCATGGCAGCAGCTGCTGTTATTTCCTGCTATTTTGGAATACTAATATGCCTTGGCAGTATAGTGAAACAAAAATTAATCTGAAAAATAACCATGTTAAAAGACTAGATGAGGCCAGGTGCGGTGGCTCACGCCTGTAATCCCAGCACTTTGGGAGGCCAAGGCGGGCGGATCACGAGGTCAAGAGATCGAGACCATCCTGGTCAACATGGTGAAACGTCGTGTCTACTAAAAATACAAAAATTAGCCGGGTTTGGTGGTGCATGCATGTAATCCCCGCTACTCTGGAGGCCGAGACAGGAGAATCCCTTGAACCCGGGAGGCAGAGGTTGCAGTGAGCTGAGATTACCCCACTGCACTCCAGCCTGGTGACAGAGCAAAACTTCATCTCAAAAATAAATAAATAAAAAAGACTAGATGAAACTAAACCATATTCTCATGTGTCAGTTGGAATCTAGAGGACTCTGGCCCTTTGGGGCTATTCTTGAACTAAATTCTAGAGGTTATTAGAGTGACAGTTCAAGGATAGCCAGAGAAGGGCTGGAATGACCTAGAAAAGTTCAGTGCAAATTGTTACATGCATATGACTTTCCAAGCACATAATAGATGGCTGTAAACAGAAAGGAAAGAAGGAGTAGTTATTTTATTCATAGCTTAGAATTTAGCTGTAGTAATGCGTTAAGTTGCGAGGCGGGGGAAGAAAGATCACTACTATATTGGATCTCAAAAAACTCTGAAAGGTGGAAATGGTTCTGGACAAAGAAGGGAATGGTATCAAGGATGAATTCTCTTAACCCAGAGTACATTTCTTTTTAGAGAGAGTGACCTATTTGTCTAACTTTGCAAAATAGACGAATTACTTGAACCTTTGCCATTGATGTGCACATCCAGTGAGGGACAATTCATCTTCTTAGGAGAACTGACACACGTTGCTTCCTCCTCATTTTTTAGAGGCTCCATAGACAACTACAAATGTGCAAAAGTTGAGAATGCATCTTTTTCACAAAGAAATCTTCAATTCTGCCCTGTAGGGTTTTTTCCACAACCATCTCCTGTGATCTTTCAAATTGGTTCATTAAAGATCTGGGTGTTCTGAAGTAAAACTTTGGTGTGGTTGGTACCATTTGTGGTCAGTCTTATTTGTGGTTTATATTTGGCCAGAGCATCCATGACCTCAAAAGCCTTTTCCAGATCTCTGTGTAGGTTTTGGCAACTTCTGTGTACTCTGAATAAAAAAATGCTGCCCTGATGCCACATCCCATGAAAGTTGCAAGTTCTTCTTTAACTGTAAGAGCTGTTTCTTACCGTGTTCTATCCAGTCTTCCTCCTGGTTTCAAACTGTTGGTAGTATTTTGGTCTAACCTTTGTTTGGAGGCTTTAGGGTTTCTTGTTGTTGTCTTTTTGTTTCATTTTGTTTCGTTTTCCTGGTTTGAAATGCAGATTAATTATTTCTCTAGCTTTTTACATTGACTTTTTATTCATAGGAGAAATGTATTTGTGCACATCTACCCACACAGATACTGTTTTAGTTTCACTGGGGCATTTGCCAAAAGGCAGAAGACAGATTGCTGTTGCAGAGTTGTAGATTATTATTATATTTAGCAAGATAGCTGGCTAAATCCTAACTTACTCCACTGGGTGACTCCCTGGGATGTTATTTTCTCTATCTCTGAAGTTATTTGAGCAAGGAAAGCATTTCTTTTATACTGTCTATATTCTGTTTTATTTGGTTCATATTTCCTTGGATTCTTTATGCATATTTTATGGCACTGACTTTCAAGAATAAAGATGTAGTTGAGAGGCATGCCAGAGTCGATGGTTTGTTGTTAGTTGATAGTTTGATTGATTAATATAGTAGGATTTTTCTGCTTGATCCTGACCTAACCCATTGGCTTTCTTTAGTGGACAGTTTTACAAGGACAGTGGCAGGTGCAGGGAATTGCGCACTTCAGCAGGGCTCTGACATACTTGATCTGTTTCTCCTTCCCTCAGGAAAAGCTTTGCCAGCAGAAGTATAATGTCTCCTGCATAATGATCATGCCCCAGCACCAAAGGCAAGGATTTGGACGGTTTCTCATTGATTTCAGTAAGTGAAGTACTTTATTTACTTTCATGATCCAGGAGGCTGATGGCTGTTACAGGAAACAGTAACACATAAAACTTTATTTAACCTGCATTGTTGTTTTTATCAATAGATAATGAGTTTTCTATTTATATTTACATAGGTTAGAACATCTTCCTCAAATGAAAAATGTACTGCTGCTCAGTGATTGTACTCTAGGAAATTGAGACTAGATCTCTCGGCAGCAGGCCTCATGCACAAAGCCATTACCCTGAATGAACCGACAGAATTACATTCCATTTTGTGGTGCTCATGCTCATTAGCACCAAAAGAGGCAATTATTCGTGATTAAAGCTAAAGGAAGTATTATTTGAAAGGATTTTCAGCTCTCTAAAATTTTGCCTATAATCTTGTACAGTGCAAAGCAGAAAAGGTATATTTCCATTTAGAAAAATAATTTTCTAGGCAGCCTGTCCTGGGCCTTGCTAGTAGAAATAATTCTTACCTTGTTTTGTTAATTTCCCTTTTCTATTATGGAAATTAATACAGTGTTTGTATCTAGAGGTTTCCCAAGAAATATTTATCTCATACGCACTCATATCTTCTGAGCCTTCTCTGTTAAAACCGGAATAATATATAAAAGTATGCACATGGATAATGTTTTTAAAAATTGGTAGTTTGTTTTTTTCTGGATGTTATTATTGGATGTGTAAATGTTGTGTTAGGGGTACATTTGGAGAATTGATTCAAAATATCTAGATAACATGATGACCAGATATCCCATGATAATAGTCATTTCTGGTCACGTAAAAATCTGTCATTGGCCAGGCGTGGTGGCTCATGCCTGTAATCCCGCACTTTGGGAGACCGAGGTAGGTGGATCACAAGATCAAGAGATTGAGACCATCCTGGCCAACATGGTAAAACCCCATCTCTACTGAAAAATAAATACAAAAATTAGCTGGACGTGGTGGCACACGCCCGTACTCCCAGCTACTGGGGAGGCTGAGGCAGGAGAATCACTTGAACCCAGGAGGTGGAGGTTGCAGTGAGCTGAGATGGTGTCAGTGCACTCCAGCCTGGGCGACAGAACGAGAGACTCTGTCTCAAAAAAAATAAATAAATAAAAATAAATCTGTCACTGGGAACCAGGTGCTTCTTGATTACCAGATTGCAGTTTATCTGCTTGTTAACTGAAAGGAGGAAAATTTAGGACTTTGCACAGTGTTCGTCAGCTATATCAGATGCAAAAACCACAATGTAAATGTTCTCACAGAAAACCATGAAGAAATACAGTGAATCTAAATCTATATTGTTAGGTATTTTAAAGATTAATGTCTGATAAAAGTGTAAAATAACTGAATAGCAGTTTTGACTGATTTATCTAATGACATTGAAGAATGTGATTCTTTTAAAAGAAAACTTTTGATTATTTTTCCATTTTTAGATAATATTTTTAGTTATTGATTCATTACCCTAGTCTTATCTATACTTTTCCTGACCTAGTTATCCATGAAACCAGTCATCCCAAGGAGGGCCATCTTACCAAATGCAGTGTACCATTTTTATTTTTATAGTCTCCTAGCTGTAATCATTTCTGAGGGCAAAACCATTTATCTTGTTCTCTAGTTTTGTGTGTCTTCTATTCATAAGTAGTCCATAAATATAGTTTCTGGTATGCATAGCAGCCATTCAAGCCTTAAATTTTTGGTCATATCTGTATGCCTACAGAATAAGACAAACTCCTTAGCTCAATATTTAACGTCTTCTAACATCTAATTCCAGCCTGTCCTTTAGGCTTTTTCATCTACCAATCTCCTTTTTCTCAAATAGTCTGAGCATGGTCCTATACCTCCATTTTTTGTCTATGCAGTCCCTTCCTTGAAGTGATCACCTAATCCTTTCCTAGTCTCTGTCTGTTCAAAATCCTGCCCATTGTTACGAGCCAGCTCAAGTATCTCTGCTTTTTGATCCCACCTCCTGGAATTTTATCTCATACCTTTATTGGTCCCATATTGTATATGGTATCACACTTACACTCTATTCACCCTTTTGTGATAGTTATTGATGGAGGTGTCATACTTCCAACTTCTCTGTATCCAGTAGTACAGATTCCTATATAATAATATGTATTAGAGGTATAAATTAAATTGTATTGACATAAACTAAATTTCCAAATTGATATGTTTGCTGTCCACAATAATTGTCTACCTAAAATTAAAAAGGAACTGGTACTTACTAGGTAAAAGTTCAAGCTCTAAATTCAGTAGCATCTTATTTGTACAGCACGATCTGGCACTAAGGCCTTCTACATAAGAAAACAATCTGGGTAACAAATACATTATCTTCAAATGCTATGTCTTTTTTTAAACCATTTTAGTGAAAACTGTTATTAGAATCTACCTTGTATTTTAAAACTACAGAACACATTGAAACCTTTACTGAGTGGCTCAGGGCCACTATGATGAATGCTGTCTACCAGGATATGACCAGGCAAAGCAGTGCTGAGGGTGTGGTTTTTGATTTTCTCTTTCCTGTACACTTAGCATTGCCCCTGCTGGAGTGGATTTAAGAAGTGCGGTGAAAGATCTGAATAAAGTTGAAAAGGGATTGGTGTTATTCCCTCAGAGAAGAGGAGACTAGGGGAAGAATTTTATAGCATTCAAAGAAAATGCGAACTGGTGTGTAAACCCAATAGAAATTCAATTTAAAACCAAAAGAATTTCTTGGCTATAAAAGTTTTAAGGAAGATAGAGTAGGCTGCTGAAGAAATTAATAGCACCTTCTCTTGGAAGTTACTTAAAGTAATAGTACATAAATATCTTTCCAGAATGATTGAAATCCAGCCTTTGAAGGTAGGGATGAGTCACATGACCTCTCTTGATCATTTTTGACCTCATAATTTGGAGCCCAGGATAGAAAGCTAACTAGGGTTACAGGTTTTCTAAAATCTGCTCTGGTTTTTTAAAGGACCTTTTAATGGTTATATTTGTTTTATTTCTGTTTGGTACGTGAGCCTGGGGTCTTTTGGTCAGGGATGTATTTTCAGTAAGTCAAATGAGGTTGTAAATCAGGTAGATCTTTATAATTGCCAGTTTAGTAAGCTGAAAAAGACACAAGCAGGGAGAGAGATATAGCTGCCCACTTGCACACTTGATCACAGATGTGAGTGGAATGTAATGCATTGTGTGTGTATACACGCTCCTGGACTTAGAGTGGGGCTATGGGCTGATAAACCCATCATAAAGTGAAAATATCATTAATTAAAAATACATTTAATACACTTAATCCACCAACCATCATAGCTTAGCCTGGACTTTAAATGTGCTTAGAACATTTACATTACCCCACAGTTGGGCAGTGTCATCCAACACAAAGCCAATTTCATAATGAAGTGTTGAGTATCTCATGTAAGAGTGTTGTACCACATATCACTAGCCCAGGAAATGATCAAGTATGGTTTTTACTGAATGGTGTTGCTTTCATACCTTAGTAAAGTTGAACCATTGTAAGCCAGGGACTATCCGTATAAAGAACTGCAAATGCAGTGCTTTGAACACTGTTCTTCAGGGCAGCCGAGTGAGGTGGAATGGTCATCCATGGAACCATGTGCTGCTTGCAGAATAAGTCATTTGTCTGTCACTTCCTAGAATAGCTTCTCTGGGATTTGTCAGAACAAGGCTCCCGAGGAGGCCATTTGCAGAGTTTGGCCAGAGTGACTAAAGGGTACCAACTCCCAATTTGCTCATAAACTCCCTAGTGGGTTTTATGACTCTTTGCCCACAGCTGGAATGGGTGGAGGAGAGAGTGACTATCATGGATTGGTTGAGAACACATTCCTTTCTCTTGGATTCTGGGATTCCCTTTCTCAGTCAGAAAATTTGAAAGTCTTCCCCATCTCTGTCTGTAAAGTCTTTCTGTCTCTGTCTTCCTCCATCCCCACCAGACATGCAGAGAACTCCCTTGCCCACAAAACATTTGCAGTTCCTGCTTCAGAGCCTCACACCGACAAGGCAAGGAGCTCTTCTTCTCCCAGCCACTGCTGAGCCCTGGGGCCCCAGAGTGCTCCCTCCCAAGCCCTGGACTGCTTCTGCTGCGGGGGCTGCCAGCAGTGCCTTATCCATGTCACTATTTTTTTCTTTAATTTTGAAATAATCTCAGACTTACAGAAAAGCTCTAAGAATAATACCACAATTTCCCATACATTGTTGCACATGTTCACATTTTATCATGTCTGTTTTCTGCTCTATGATTTTCAATCTCTCCCTTTGTTTCTCTCTTTCTCTCTCATATTTTCTTTTCAGGATCATTTGAGAGTAAGTTGAAGACGTGTGGCACCTTTATCCCTAAATATTACAGTGTTTTTCTACAACGATGCTCTCATATATAGCCATAATACAAATTATTAAAATCAAGATATTAAAGTAATCTCTGTGCATTGTTCAAATTTTAAATTTTACCAGTGTATACTGATGTTCTTTCTAGAGGAAAAAAAAAAAAATCTCCTCCGGGATCACGTGGAGTACGTAGTTATGTCCCTGGAGCCTCCTTTAATCTGGAATACTACCTGTTTTTCTGTTTTGTTTTGCTTTGCTTTGTGTTTTCCATGATTTTGATATTTTTGAAGCATACAGGCCACTTATTTTGTATGGTGTGCTTCAATTTGGGTTTATATGATGTGTCTTCACAGTTAGATTTAGGCTGTACATTTTTTGGCAGGAATACCATAGAAGTGACCGTATGTCCTCCCCAGTGCATTTCATCAGGATCATATGATAATACATTTGTCTCATCACTGGGCTTAGGTGGGACTTGCCAGGCTTCTTCACTGTGAAATTACCATTTTTCGCTTTGTAATCAGTAAGTATCTGGTGAAAAGATACTTTGGGATTATATAAATATCAATTCTCATCCAATTTTCACCTCCTACTTTTACCTTCACTTATGGCTCTTATCTAAAATAATTATTACTGGGATAATTACCAAATAGTAATTTTCTAATTTCATTCTTTCTATAACTTACTAACTGGCATTCTATAAGGAAGATTTGTTTCTTCTTCCCCATTTATTTAATTTTTTTTGTATAATTTTGGGTTTTAATTTTATTCTATAGGTTATATCTTGTCATTACCATGATTGATTTTGATGTTCCCCAAACATCAAGTTGTCCTGGATTTATTTAGCAGCAAATGTTTCAAGTGGATTCTTGTGCCTTTTCCACATGCTTCCGTCCTGTGGATTCTTCCTTTCTGCCACAGCATGATGTTCCAGATTTAGCTTATCCTTTTCTTAAGCCAGCACTGGAATCATCCATTTCTCCCAAGAGCCTTGGTTCCTTATGGTGGAGAACAGTATTTAGGAACCGGGATCTGGGCCGGGCACACTGGCTCATGCCTATAATCCCAGCACTTTGGGAGGCCGAGGCAGGTGGATCTCTTGAGGCCAGGAGTTCAAGACCAGCCTGGCCAACATGGTGAAACCCTGTCTCTACAAAAAGACACAAAAATTAGCCGGGCATGGCGGCGGGCGCCTGTAGTTCCAGCTACTTAGAAGGCTGAGGCAGAGAATTGCTTGAACCCGGGAGGTGGAGGTTGCAGTGAGCTGAGATTGCGCCACTGCACTCTAGTCTGGGTGAAAGAGGAAGACTTCGCCTTAAAAAAAAAAAAAAGAAGGAAACCAAGTTCTGATCACTTAAATGTGCCCATGGCTACTTGGGTGTCACTGCTTCTAGCCCTCTCAGAGGACAGAGCTAGGATAGCATGCGTATTTATATCCGTGTATGTGCATCCGTGTATGTGCATGACTGTATTTATTGTTGATTGCCCATGTCTTATCAAAAGTAAACTTCATGAGAGTGGGACTTTGCTTTTTGCTGCATTCTGATCTTCTAGAAGAGCGTGGCGCTTAGTAGGTTCTTAATTGTTGAACAAATGTTAAATTATGACGGGAAGAACTTTTAAAATATGCTTTCCCTTTTTGTGTGTGATTCTTAGGGAGAATTTTATTTTATTAGAACATAAACCATCAGCACTGGTTTACTTACTTCCAAATGATGCCAGGTATGCCCTGTCTTCTTTCAAGGTCTGGTACTTTTGCTGAAATGCAGCCTCTATCTTAAGATCATTTCAGTTGCATCAGAAAGAAGATGTCACTGTCTGCTCTAAACCTTTGGCGGAGAAAGCAGAGCTGTGACATAATCCACATTTGTACATAGCTGGTTGAAGAGACACTTATCTTTTCCTTACTTTTTCTCTTATCAGATAATTCATTTCTTGATTGCATTTATTTTGAAAGGAAAATTCCAGCTTTAGCCATAAGAAGCTGTCAAGAAAGCTTCTCCTTGCTTAGCCTTCCCAGCAGCTCCTGGGTGAGTGCAGTCAAGGCAGTCATTAAGGAATAATAAGTTATGCTTTTGAAATGGTGCTCAAGTACTTCATAGCCTTTTCTAAGATAAGGAGCCTCCCACCTTCACCCCCATGACACTTGTTGGAAAATACTGGACCAGCAGCTATATTCTTGGGCTTTTGCTGGGTTTTGGAAGACAACGTTTTGACCTATGTAATCAAGAATAATGATGACATTTATTTTAATAGGATTCTAGTCTGTAATATAATAAGGAAAATGGCTATTTTTCCTTATTTTCTCATTATAATATGTTTCACTAAAAGCTTTTGCCATTACTGTTTTATTACATTGGTCTGAAGTACAATATGTTTTAATATGCTAAAGATAACATCAAGGTTGAAAATTGAGCTCTCAGTGATTTATTCAGAGGTTGACTGCTGCTGAATGCATTGAAATGAGTTGCATGAGACAGTGCAGCTAACGATTTATTTGTGTATCTTTTTTTAAGCTAAGCTTGTCATAAATAAGAGCAAATAAATAGCTCTTATAGAATAGTTTGTATTCATTGCCTCAATGAAAACATTGTAAATATGAAACATACGGTCTGCAGTCTCTCTCATTTTTTCTGAAAGCTAGTGTTTTGCCTTACATAGCTCAGAATTTTTTCGAGTTTTGGCATGCAGGTGGTTGTTTGTTGTTTTTTTTTTTCCAAACAAATTTTTTGTCTGTTTGGATTTCTAACATTGACTGGCATTTGCAATGAGTCATTTTGAAACCCACTACTGGACAAATTCCATTCAAATAATTGGGATGAGAATAACCTAATCTTCAGCGTTAACTGGAACAAAATGAAACCTTAGTGGGACCGTCAAGAGGGCAGGGACTTGGTCATTGCTAAACTCCAAGCCATGAGCACAGTGGCTAGCACATAGAGGATACACAATAAAGGATTGTTGGGGGAAATCAGTGCATGCCTGAGTCTAGTTAATCCACTTCTTTGTATGAGTGTCAACACCTGCCAGATACATCCAGCTAGCTTTTGACCAGTAGTGCTTAAACTCAGACTTCCTCTCAGTCTTTGTTTTTTACACTGTGTTTATCACTTCGTCCCATCTTTCAGTAAACATGCTTTAAATACACTGTGCCAGGGATGGTCTAGGTGATGAGGACGTAAGGATGAATGATTTAGTCCTTGCCCATAGGGTAGTAGAGGGTCAGACACAAAATTCTTCCCAGCCCTGCAGTTTCAAATGTGAGAGAGGCTGTGGCAGTGCAGAGGAGGAAATGCTTCCAACTCTATTTTCCATTTACCCAGTTAAGATATATGGAAGAGACACATTTTTCACATTTTTCTCTTCTCTTCTCTTCTCTTCTCTTCTCTTCTCTTCTCTTCTCTTCTCTTCTCGACTGGGTCTCACTCTGTCACCCAGGCTGGAGTACAGTGGCCTGATCATAGCTCACTGCAGCGTTGCACTCCTGAGCTCCAGTGATCCGCCCATGTCAGCCTCCCAAGTAGGTGGGATTACAGGCACATGCCACCATTCCCGGTTGTTTTTCACGGGCAGAGGTGGGGGGTCAGGTAGAGACAGGCTCTTGCTTTTTTGCCTAGGCTGGTTTCAAACTCCTGGCTTCAAGCTGTCCTCCTGCCTCGGCCTCCCAAGGCACTGGAATTACAGGTGTGAGCCACTGTGCCTTGACCTGTTCTTAAAACAAGATCAAGAAAGATTTTGCTCTGCTTGGCTGAAATTAGTGCTATACCTGGTTTGGGTTTCAAGAGAACTATTCCCCCTTGAACATATTTTCCAGCTTGTAGTAGAGACGTTATGTTTGAGATAGAATATTCTAAGATAGAAGTTTGCCTGCACCTGCCCCTCTCATGATGGTATTTCATTTTCTTTTTCTTTTTTTTGAGACTGAGTCCTGCTCTGTCGCCCAAGCAGAAGTGCAGTGGCACGATCTCAGCTCACTGCAGCCTCTGCCTCCTGGGTTCAAGCAGTTCTCCTGCCTTAGTCTCCTGAGTAGCTGGGATCACAGGCATGCACCATCATGCCTGGGTAATTTTTGTATTTTTTAGTAGAGACAGGGTTTTGTCATGTTGCCCAGGCTGGTTCTCAAACTGCTAAGTAAAAGCGAACCACCCGCCTCAGCCTCCCAAAGTGCTGGGATTACAGGCATGAGCCACCACGCCTGGCCCTAAACAACATATTTATGACTTCAGCTGGTTGTAAGGTAGTTTTTTGGTTCGTTGGTTGGTTGGTTGTTGGTGTTGTGTTTGTTTGTTTTTAAATATAACTTCATATTGGGTAAAACAGAAGGTTTTCCTTAACTTGTTTAGAATTGTTTAGGAAAATACTAGTTAGGAATCTGATTTTTTTTCTCCCCCACAGAGGGTTTGTGGTTAGCATGTTTGTACCCTAATATTCATGCTACATTTTCATGTTTACCAATGTAAAAACCTCTGTTTTGTAATTATTTATATGGAGTCCTGCTTTGAGTTAACATCATAGAGGAACTCTTTTTTTCAGCAAAATTGTTTTAAATTAATGTTTCTAAAGTGTATAAAAATGGTTGAGTGGATTAAAAGCAATTCAGTTTCACATGTAACCATTTGTCCACATGTAAATAAATATGTAGCACAATTACACAGCAGAAGGTACAAAAAGGTGTTGCTGAAATCATGAGAAAATGTAATACAGGTGGACATCACTCTCCACAATAAATTTACATGTGTCCTTTTTGGGGGCAAATACAGTCATCATTTTAAATGAAGTCGAAGAGTTATTTCTGTAAACAAAACAAAGTCCTGCTTGTCATACTAGACAGCAAGGAAGCAAAAATTGTTAGGGCAAAAAGACTTAGGAGTCAATTTGAAGAGGCTCTGACCAGACAATAAATATAATAATAAAGAGAAAAAATATGCAACTATCAAATGTTTAAATTCACAAGTTCATAATGATATTAAAAAACAAACTGATTTAGAGGATAATAGGAACCAGTTTATTATCTTGAAAACCGCAAAAAATGTCATTAAAGCATTTATCCTGCCTTTCTTATATAAACTGTACAGTGAAGTAATTAAGTAGTAAAGGAGGGGAAACATCATTTTATTTTTTAAATTTTTAAAATTTTTTTGAGACAGAGTCTTGCTCTGTCACCCAGGCTATAGTGCAGTGGTGCGACCTCAGCTTACTGCAGCCTCAACCTCCTAGACTCAGGAGATCCTCCCACCTCAGCTTCCTGAGTAAATGGGACTACAGGTAAACACCACTATGCCCAGCTAATTTTTTCATTTTCTGTAGTCTCTTTATGTTGTCCAGACTGGTCTTGAACTCCTGGGCCCAAGCGATCCACCTGCCTTGGCTTCCCAAAGTGGTAGGATTACAGGCATGAGCCGCCACACCTGGCCAGAAACATCTTTTTATAAACATATTCCAGCTAACCAATGAAAATAAAATGCACAGTGGTTTACACCTGCAATCCGAGCACCTTGGGAGGCCGAGGCGGGCGGATTGCCTGAGCTCAGGAGTTCATGACCAGCCTGGGCAACATGGTGAAACCCCATCTCTACTAAAATACAAAAAATTAGCTGGGTGTGGTGGCATGCGCCTGTAGTCCCAGCTGCTCGGGAGGCTGAGGCAGGAAAATCCCTTGAACCCGGGAGGCAGAGGTTGCAGTGAGCCGAGATCGCGCCACTGCACTCCAGCCTGGGCGACAGAGTGAGACTCCATCTCAAAAAAAAAAAAAAAGAAGAAGAAAAGAAAATGACAGAATTAAAATATAACCGTTTTGTAATCCCCACCACCACTGTGAATTAATGGATGTAGACAATGAACAAAAACAACAGTTGCAAAAAGGACAACCAGAAATTATGTATCTTCTGATCAAGGATATTTATAGTCTTGCCAGTGGATTGAACCCAAGTCTTACCAAGCAAGCATTGGATCTAGTTGCCGTTTTGCAGGAGATATAGAATAAAGAGGAGCATACTGAGCTGAATGCAAGTAGGAGATCAGCAAAACTCAGAGTGTGGACAGTATAGGTCAAGTGGCCCCAGTTCATCCACAGATAGATTACAAGGAAAAGAAAGGGGTGAAGGTGGAATCCCTAGATTAAAATGGCATTAAGATTTTTTGTTATTTTAATAGGCAAGACTGTTCTAGTGGCTGGGCTGTTTTGGTGATGAAAGTATAAAAAAATACAAGAGATTATTGTGAGAGTCAGTCTAGCGGTTACTTATGAGAGAGAAGGGGTGATTGGCTGGAGAAGATAGAAGGTTTTCTGGAGTAGCCAGCAAAGTTCTCTTTCTTGATCCTGGGTGATAGTTACAAGGACAGTTGCCTAAGAATAATACATTAAGCCATATATTTGTTTTTTGTCATTTTCTGTATCTGTGTTTTATTTTTGTTTTTTTAGAAAGTGATCATCTTAAAATGGTAGGTGATATCCTATGGTATCTTAGCGCTTGGGTTTTTGTAACTCTTAAAACTGAAACTTACTCGATTGGTGGCATCCTATTAGTCATGTTTTAAAGAGAGACACGGTTTTCACCTTGACTGCTCGAAAATGAAAACTTGAGTGTACAAGTATTTAGTGTACGGGCATCAACTCCATGTCAGCCTTTGCAGAGCCATTTTTATGTGAAGGAAATGTACTGAAATTTACTTGAATCAAATCCTCTGAAGTGCTGAGTCTGGTTCATCAGAGAACAGCATTCCTGTAAATTTCACTTTCACTCTTAAACTTAGAAAAACATAATTGAAGGGTTGTACATTAACAGAATGAGGATGAAATGAAGGATTCGGACAAGGAATGGCGATGCAGAGTGAGGATGGAGTACAGAGAAAGTATTTAACTGTGAGCCCGAGGAGAGAAAGAAGAGACACTGCAGCATGAGAACTGTTTTCCCATTTTTCTTTTTTTGTGGGAAGAGTAGCACCAGCAGACCCTGTAAGATATGTACAGGAAAATTGCCCTTTCCTCCTCCTTGGTTGCTGAGCAGTTCTAAAATTTGGGGTAGATCTTTAGGCACTAGAAACAGAACTTAGAGAAAAGATGTTAAAAGTTAGATTTTTAAGAAAGGGAAGAAAAAGGCTAGGATGACTTAAAATGTCCTGAACTGAGGCTCTGCTATTTATCAGAAAAACAGGTTTCCTTCTTCTTAAGAAGGTGATTCTCTGTTCGTAGACTAAGAGTCCTGCCCTGGGGTTCGCCCAGCATTGGAGCTTTTCTCCATGAAGTTAAGGACATTAATAAGATTTTTCTCTACCGAAGCAGAAGATGCCTCTGAAGACAGCCTTTCATCCCTATAGCTTTTCAGTTGCATCCAGTTAAAAACTTATAGAACATAATGAATGTTTTTAGAGAGGAAATAAAATGAATGATGCCCGTGAATTTGTTTTAAACATTGTTTATTTTACCTAATAATTTATATAAATATTCCTTGAAGAGGAAGAGAAATCACCAGATTTAATTAATAATCGGAAGCTTTTTAGAGGATTTACTTTGAAATACCTCCCTGCCAATTTTTCATAAATTAAGCATAAACTTTCTTTGACCTCATCACACATAATTAAATAGCTGTGGAAGGGTTAAAACCAACTAAAAAGCAATTCCGTATCTCAGTCTCCATTCTCCTGCAAAATTATACAGGAAGTTTGTTTCAGTTCTCAAGCAGGGTAATTACAAGAGACAGTTACATAATTTACAGTTTCAATCTACTTGTCCATAATCACACACTTCTACCTACTTGTATATACCCCCATGAGTATGTGTGTTGTACTTTGATTTGTAAATGATGATTGCAGTGTGATTGATTCCTTGCGATGTAACATATTGAATTGATTTTTTTAAAAATGAACTTTAGCTGTTAACATGTCTATTTGAGTTCCTGTTATTTACGTAGTTTGTGGTTCTTGCGTTCAGCAGTTGCATACCAGCTAACAAATTAAACTCCCAGAGCTTTTTTTCTCATTAAATTTGGAAAATAAGAGTGTCTGCATACAACCTAACCAGAAAAGTGCCTAGTACCTAGTAGGCACTCAACTGTTGGAAATAGCACAAAACCATTTCAAGCCTTTGAAAGTGGAATGGAGATTCTTTGATTAACAATAAAAAGTCTCGTGGTGATAATATTAGTATATTGTGGTGAAGCTCTGCTAATATTAATGTATTGTTACTAAGTCTCAAATTTAGCTAAACAGTGGACAGAATAGCAGCTCATTCCAGGGGCTTAGAGAAATGTGTCATCTATAACTGAAGGGGTAGTCATTGCTATCTTTAACACTGCTGGTGATGATATTGCATGTGTTTTGTTTTTCTAACAGCTAACATCTACTGTAGCCAATTTGGACTTTAAGATTCCCTAAGATTAAAGGCTAAGTCCCTGGCCGGGCCCAGTGGCTCATGCCTGTAATCTCAGCACTTTGGAAGGCTGAGGCGGGCAGATCACCTGAGGTCAGGAGTTCGAGACCAACCTGACTAACATGGAGCAACCCCGTCTCTATACAAAATTAGCCAGGCGTGGTGGTACATGCCTGTAATCCCAGCTACTCAGGAGGCTGAGGCAGGGTAATCCCTTGAACCTGGGAGACAGAGGTTGCGGTGACCTGAGATCACACCATTGCACTCCAGCCCGGGCAACAAGAGAGAAACTCCGTCTCAAAAAAAAAAAAAAAAGCTAAGTCCCTACATGACACCAAGTCCCTGGGCAAACCAGCCAGCCACTTGTCTGGCCCCCCCTCCCGCCCCAGCTCCGCTGCCTAGGGTGCCTGTGTGCTGCACAGCTTCAGAGGGGCCTCAGCAATAACCCTGGGGGGACATAGCCATTGACCTCCAGAGGCTTCTTACCTCAAATCACGTTTCAAAGCATTTGGGAGATAAATAAAAAATAAGTGAAAAGGAAAGTGGATCAGTGGAGTGGGATTGTTTGTCTAGATAACCTGAGGACAACTAGCAACAGTTTCTCTGTCTTACATTTCCAACAGTAGTTGATCAGTCAGATTAGGTGATGGGCTGTACTTTGATTTTAGAAAGTCATCTCAAAAACTGACAGATTCCCTTTTGAAATGTACTTTGTTTGAAAACAAAGAAAATTTCTAAGGAGATTTGTATTCTCATTTTTTCTTTCTTCAATCTTGCTGTGTATTTTTGTTTGCTGTGTGAAAGCTCATCATCCAGAATTGGAATTACAACATAACTTTGTCCTATTTTTAAAAATTACAGCTGGTACACACACACACACTCCCTTCCACATATACACACAGCATTTTAGGGGGCTTGTAGGAGAGCAAATGGAAAGGCAAGTTGCTATTCCAACCATCCTGTCTCCCAAACCTGGTTCTGAAATCAGTGGTACTGCCATGATTATGTAAATACCACCCCTCTCCCACCCTCCACTGTCCGTCTGTGGGGTGGGACCAGATCAGATGACTAGATACTAGAATGAACTATCTCAGCTTCCTCAATAGATCCTCAGACCTATAAAAGTAGGCAAAAGCTGTCTCAGTTTTTGCATTTAGTGATTTAGTTAAGGAAAATGTTCAATTGCAGTGTTTTCACAGCAGGAGAATGGTCTTAAAGGTAAAGCATTTTAAGTGCATGCAGTCATTTGTTTGGCGCAGATGCTTTATTTGAAGTGTATATGTGTTCAATCAAGTTTGCCATCTTAAAGCCTTTCAATGGTAAGTTCTTGCTACCAGAATTTTGTAACTTAGACATGAAAATTTTATCCAAGTTGGAGAACAAGCCTGGGGGGAGCCAGATATTTAAAAATGCTTTATTTTAGTAAAAACTGAAGAAGTAAGTTATCTTCTATTTCAATTGTGTTATTTTCTATTTCAAAAACTATTTCTTTTTTTTAATGAATCTCTAATGTAGACTTTTGCCTACTTATAAGAGAGGAAATAATTTTAAAATGCCAAATTACTTCATCTTTATATTTTTAAAAATAAATGTATTCTTCCTAAAATATCCCAGAATTTAAAAGTGGTTTGAACTGTAGAAAATGTAAAAGGTCAAAGAGGAATAACTTCCTCTGCGTGCCTTTCTCATTTCTGTCATGCCGAAGGCCATGGCACTGGGGCTTTATCATCACCTAACTGAAAGTGCCTCTGGGTCACAAATCAGAGCATTAACTTAGCTTGGTGATAGGCAATGGGCTTTGCGAACAATTTGGTTACTTCAACAATTTGGTAAGCTATTCTTATGTCAACATATTTTTAAAAATTCTCGCCTTCCCCAAACAATTTTAGTTGGGGCATAAATGATACTGACAAAGTATAACATCTCTCATTCCATGATCATTTTATCGTGTGACAGATACCTCGTTTCCTAACAAGGAAATTGAAGGATGAATCTATTTTGTAGTCATCTTATTAAAAAAAAACTATTCTTCTAATCCACTAGACCAGGAACCAGGTTGTGGTGGCACACCATACACTCACAAATACTCCTCAGTTGAATGTTTAACGAAATGAAACTCTGTGAAGTGTATCACACAGTTCTTTACAGAGTGGCCATCCTCCCCCACCTCAATTCAGAGTGCCTCTATTTCTCTAAGATTTGCCTGCTGCTGGGATTTCTCATTAGGCACCACTGCTACCACCAAAGCCCTGTGAGGTGGCAAAAATGAAGAAGTAGTGCTGCACCCCATTTAATATTCTGGCCCAAGTATAGTCCCCAAGGCCCTTTCCTTAATGGAACCCATAATATATCTGAAACCAGACAAGTCATGAGGTTGGGTGGAACCCAGACGTCTGTGGCTTTGTAAAGTCCCAAGTGATTCTGACGTGCAGGTAGGGTCGAGAACTACTGGGCTACACTTGAAGACAGAAGAAGGAGCAATAGGCCAGGCTCAGTGGCTCACACCTGTAATCCCAGCACTTTGGGAGGCTTAGGCAAGAGGGTTGCTTGAGCCGAAGAGTTTGAGACCAGCCTGGGCATCATGGTGAAACCCCGTCTCTACAAAAAATACAAACATTAGTCAAGCATGGTGGTGTGCACTTGTTGTCCCAGCTACTTGGGAGGCTGAGGTGGGAGGATCTCTTGAGCCCAGAAAGTTGAGGCTGCAGTGAGCCAGGATCATACCACTGCACTCCAGCCTGGGTGATAGAGTGAGACCCTATCCCAAAAATAAAAGAAAAAGGAGCTGGGTAAGAGAATCAGGTATAAATGCCATCTCACACAGCTGTCTCTGGCCCTCAGGCTGCTTCCATGTGGCACGTGCTACCCCGGCACCTCCGGCTCAGGAGCACATCCACAGAGGTGCGTCCTTCTCAACACAGGGGTGGTGCAGAGGGAGGGAGGTCCCCTTGCCTGCTGCCTGATGCCCTACTTGTGAGTTCATTTTCTTTCTAA
Organism: Piliocolobus tephrosceles; assembly: GCF_002776525.5. Taxonomy (NCBI): domain Eukaryota; kingdom Metazoa; phylum Chordata; class Mammalia; order Primates; family Cercopithecidae; genus Piliocolobus; species Piliocolobus tephrosceles. Next base: position 71,355,097 of record NC_045442.1, read on the forward strand.
GCACCTGTACCTTTTACCTGGGGGACTGACATGCAGAATGACCACCCCCGCAAGGGAGTGCACACCTACCCACAGAACCATGGAACTATCTGGTAAATCCCAGCATGGTCGGTCAGCTCAGAGACACGGGCACACCACACAGCACTGGAGGAGTCATGCACCTGCCATACATCTTCCACTGGGGAAGTCGAAGGAAGACCATTCCAGTCTGGAATGGACTTGGAGGGGTAGGGACATTCGGTAAGAAAAATCAGTGGCCCCTTGGGGAAGAGCTCAGCACTGAAGGTCTGCTGAGGAGCTTGTGGGATCCCAGAGAAGAGAGATCTAAGAGAGGGACTTAAGAGTAACAGGCTGGTATGTGACCCAGGGCAGCCAGCCTCCTTCCCCAAAGACATGCTGTCTCCATGCTCAGGGTTTCACTGGGTCAGGCCATTTTTCCAGAGACACACTTGAGTCTTGTAAAATACTTGAGTCTTTCATCTGTCTTGGGACTGTCCCTGGGCTCTGCTGAAGCCCTAAGCAGTCATTGTTTCTGTGGTTGCATGGGCTTGCCATTTCCTAAGGATAGTCCTTGAAGTTAAGGACTACGGGGCCAAAGGGAATTTGGGGACACAGAACTGTGTTTGCTGGGAACTTTGTTGCCATTTCTTAAGACCACTCCTAAGGCAGAATTTTTTTTCGTGGCCTCTTTCTTTAATTCAATTTGTATCTGGGTGGTTAGCTGGGGGGAGGGGAGAGGAAGGAAGGGTGGGATGAGAGGAGAGCTTCTGTCTGAGTCCATGGAATGGTTTTCAGGTTCTCAGGCAAAAGTAGGAAAAGAAAGTTAGCTTTTCTCAATCTGATTCTATAGAGCAGTCTGTCTCTGTCGCTTTCCTTCTGTCCAAATTTTATTTATTTCCCCTACCTTAAGGATATTTAGTTACCCAGATGATCACCTTGAGAGTTGATTCATTCAATATGTTGAATAATAATCATAGCTAACACTTATTAGGATTACTGTAATGTGTCAAGCACTGTTCTGCATGCTTCATATTAACTCAATCCTTACCAGAACTATAAGAGTTAGGTACAATTATTATTCACATCATATGGATGAGGGATCTGAAGCACAGAGAGGTTAAATAAAATCCCTGAGGTCACACAGCTGGTACGTGGTGGACCCCAGATTCCGTTCTGGGCAGTCTGGCTCCAGAGCCCATGCTGTTCACCCACCCATAGAGCCTCTCATGATCTGTCATGTTGTGTGCAATATATGACATACTGTTTTTAAATACCGGTGCCCTATTGCCCAACTTCAAAAAATTCTCATCTTTGTTTAATGTACGTGGTCTCAAAGTATGGTTCAGTGAGTCTACAACGTCATAACTATTTTCCTAGTAGTACCAAGATACTCTTTTTCCTTTTTCCTTTCATTTTTTCATGAGTATACAGAGGAGTTTTCCAGAATGTCATGACCTGTGGTATCACAACAGATTCAATACCAAAGCAATCTATGAAATCTAGCAAGCCGGGTGTGGTGGCTCATGCCTGTAATCCCAGCACTTTGGGAGACTGAGGTGTGAGGATCGCTTGAGCCTGGGAGTTTGAGACCAGCCTGTGCAACATGGGGAGACTCTGTCTTCTTGAAAAAGAAAAAGAAAGAATAAAATAGAGAAAAAGAGAGAAAGAGAGAATCTGACTGGCTTCTCTTAAGCCAGAAGTTAAAGAAATTTGCAAAACATGAAATAATGCCACTCTTATTCACTATAAATTTTATTTATATTTTAGAAAGTGTAGGGTATTTTTTCATTTAAAAAAAATGTTACATAATGGGTTTATTGTTATCTTTTGAATAAATTAATAAATATTTGTCAAATTTCTCAGTAAAATAAATAGAGCCCTTATAAGCAAAAGCTCTTTGAGTCCTGAGACCAAAGTGTTTGAAAACCACTGATTTAAAGTATAAACCATTGCTAGTCAAGTGTGGTCCATGCCACAGGAAGTTGTTAGACATGCAGAATCTCAAGCCCCACCCCAGACCTACTGAACCAGAGTCCGTTCTGTTAAGCAGAGGCATAGAACATCTGCACAAAGCGATTTGGCAACTCAGTGACCTGTAGCCAGATTTCAGTTTGGTGGAGCTTTGGTGAGTCCATTATCCGGTTATCTGCCATCCAAGGAGCTGAGTGAGGTCTCACCTATTTGAGATTCTTCAGTCATACTCTCTTCAGTGGCCACACCCTCATCAAAGCCAGCAGCTTCAGAGCAGGTTTCTAGCAGTGGTTTTCAAACTCAAGTACATCAGAATCACTTGGGGAACTTCTGAAAGCACAGATGCTGGGCTCTGCCTCTCCCCACCAAAGATTCTGATTCAGCAGATCTGAGATAGGTTCTGAGAATTTAAAGTTCTGGCAAGTTGTCAGGTGATGTTGATGCCACAGGTCTCCACACTGAGATCTTGATAAGCAGCATTTATTCAAGTTCTTATATAATTACATCATGCCCATAGGACTTACGGGAGAGAGGTCTTAAACTTCCACAGTTTCAACACCAATCTCTTAAAATGTAAAATATCTGAAAAATTCAAAATTTCCATCTTTGCCAAGGAGGCACCTGTATCTTTTAATACTTGGAAAGCAGTAAGATATCAGGCAGGTCACAGGTCATTTAGAGCACAGCTGTTCTCTTAAAATGCTGTGAGGACTAAGGTTCAGCTTCCTCTGCACTAATTGCAAAATCACCACAAAATTTAAACGAGGAGATATAAATAGGCTGTCAGGTTCATTTATCATTATTTAGACTGATAACATGCCATTCATCCACTTGGTCACAGTGCTGCTCTGCACCAGAAACCAGGAACAGATGAGCGTACAGACCAGTGAATTGCCATCTCCAAGCATGAGATAACTTGGTTAGAGTCATCAGATTTCCTGTGCTCAAAAGCTGCCATAAATCCCTGGCCTGGTGTCTGTTCCCAGGCTTGCAAACCCAGTGCTGTCGACTGATACAGACCTTTCAGCAGGATTTGCTGAACTAAACAGGTGTCTGATGAAAAGTGTGTAATCCTCAAAGATTATCATCCCCTAAAAGCAGCTGGTGACCCCAAACTCACATAATCCAGACAGATGGAAGTTGGGAGTGAGTAGCTTGCCAAAGTTTACACTTTGGTGTTTGAGGAGGTTCATATGGTTTGGTTCCAGGTAGTGGAAGATGGAGGTGTGCAGGGGTGAGGGTGTCTGCCCCTGTCAGGGGAGATCCCTGTCCCTATCCATGCCCTTGCCTGAGAACATGATTCTACTATGGTCCATTTACACCCTTGAATACCACTAGTTTAAAGGGAAGGAATTTTCATTTTCAGTGAGCATTAACATTACAGTTATTATGCTGGGAATTAAATTTAATTTGGGAATTTGGGTCTGCAAAAACAAATCTTGACCTTGTCTAGATAGCTCCTTCCTTATCCTAATAGATCCATCTACATGAGGTAATTCTCTACCACTTTGATTTTCTCCCCCTGGGGGAAAGTTAACCATTTCAAACTCCAAGGAATCAGGGCCAGTTAACATGAGATTTGATTGTCTTACTACAAGTAGTTCAGCCTTAACAGAGGTGAGGCACACTTGGGTTCCATGCAGTACAGCTTAGAAATGCTTACTTTTTATAGACAGAAGTTGCACTGTTCTTCCTTTCCCTTTAAGTAGACATCTTGATAATCTTTTGAATTGATTATGTGGCCTGTATACTGCAACTCAGATGTCATCTTCCCCAGGATAAGTAATTCCAGTAAAGCAAAAGAGGAAGCCAGCTTTTGCTATGATCAAGATAGCTGATGTGGATGAGGGGTTTATGGGCTACCCCGTTTTCAATTACAAGGCTCCCACTCACAGAGTAAGTGCTGTTCGCCAGCACCTCTGGCTCACAGACAAGTTCAAGGGAATAATTTCACCAGCGATTAATTATACTGCAGCCACTGGGATTTGTCCTCCAAACACCACTTTGTTTTCCATCTGAAACAGCCAGGTTTCTCCAGGGAGAGCTGAGGTTTTCTGATTGAAAGTATCCCAAGTTAAGGAGAAGTGTTAAAGCACCGTGGGAATCTGTTCACCAGGGGTATATTGTACTTGTTTCAGATGCTTCAGGATAATACACCAGCTTCCAAGATAAGTGCCTTTTTGTTTTTTTGTTTTGTTTTGTTTTGTTTTGAGACGGAGTTTCACTCTTGTTGCCCAGGCTGGAGTGCAATGGCGTGATCTCAGCTCATCACAACCTCTGCCTCCCGGGTTCAAGTGATTCTCCTGCCTCAGCCTCCCAAATAGCTGGGATTACAGGCATGCGCCACCACGCCTGGCTAATTTTGTGTTTTTAGTAGAGACAGAGTTTCTCCATGTTGGTCAGGCTGGTCTCGAACTCCTGACCTCAGGTGATCCGCCCGCCTCAGCCTCCCAAAGTGCTGGGATTACAGGCGTGAGCCACCGCACCCGGCCAAGATAAGTGCTTTTTATTTCCCTGCATCTTAGATCAATTATTTGGAATCCTTTTGGTAAGTTAAATTTAAGAGCTGTAACTTAAACCACCACATCTCTATGATTATACTCAATAAGTAAAATGTTCTTACCAAAAGTTATTCTTTAAATGGGCTATATTGTAATTATGTTGTGAAGAGCCTAGAAAAAATAGAAAGAGGCCAGGCGCAGTGGCTCACACCTGTAATCCCAGCACTTGAGGGATTGAGGTCAGGAGTTCGAGACCAGCCTAGCCAACATGGTGAAACCCTGTCTCTACTAAAAATGCAAAAATTAGCCAGGCCTGGTGGCTGGCGCTTATAATCCCAGCTACTCAGGAAGCTGAGGCAGGAGAATCACTTGAGCCTGGGAAGTGGAGGTTGCTGTGAGCCCAAATCGCGCCATTGCACTCCAGCCTGGGCAACAGAGCAAGCCTCTGTCTCAAAAAAAAAAGTACAAAGAAACAAAAAGTGGCAAGACATTTCTTTTTTAAAACATCACATGTTATGAGGGTCAGAGTAGTGAAGTGCCACCAGCTGCAGCCTTCTGAGAGGAAGTGCTGCTGCAGGTTCAAATGGAATTCTGTCCTACATCCGCCAAGCGCGCCAGTGGAGTGGACATGACACACTTCTTCTAAGCTCTGCAGTTTAACATATAACAAGTGAGTTCACTTAACTAGTAAGCAATCAGAAATGTATCTTTGTTCATTTTGATCGTTTTGATGGATTCTGTTTTCTCTTACATGAGGAGACTTTGTGGACTTCCAAATGGCTCCTGGCATAAGTGCCGGCTGCTGCTATTGTTAGTTCCTTGAGAGTCTCATGAGTCAGAGAGGAGAGGGAAGAACCCACGGCAAGCCATGCAGTGGTCCCTTCGGGTAGTGGCCTTGTGCAGTCTGCAGTGTTGGTGCACGTCATCCCTGCACACCCGCCTGCTGTGCTGTGGCTGGAGCTTGGGTTTGCAGTCGTCTTCTTTCCAGCACCCAGGGAAGCATGGCCTCCTGGCAGGTGTTGGCCACTCCCTGCTTTCTCCTGGCCTTTGCAAGCACAGTGCAAGGGTGTTTGCTGAAAAAGACCACTGGGCTCTCAGTGTACCCACGCCCATCAGGGCTCATCACCCTGTTGCCACCTCCCCAGGACTCTTCCGTGACTATCATTCCATAGCCTGAAGTCTGTGTCCAAGGGAGTGTCCCAGGAGACAGCCACTTAACATGGTAGGAGTAGCAGGTGCTAAAAGGTTTATGCCTAAATGCTCCCCATGGACCCCAAGTTGCCTGCTAGTTTGAGTGGCCTAACCCATTTAGGCTCAGGCCCTGACAGGGTGTGTCTGCGCCACTTCAGGGTGTGAAAGCACGAACAGCTGTGGAAAGCGTGGGTTTTCCTGATGCTGGCTGCTGCTGCCTTCCAGATTAGGGACTGTAGTGGGGAGACAGAACAAAGGAACACATGTGCTTCTGGGTAAGCTGGCCTATTGTAGTGGGGGACATAAGGTATGGGGGGGGCACATACCACTTTGGTATGAACACTTTGGTTGTACAGAATTCTTTCTGCAAGACTGAGAGGAGTGGGGCTTTCTGTCCTTGACTGCTGGATTCAAATAAGAACCAGTAGAGAACTGGGGACTTTCACACTCACTGCAGGGGACTTTTAATTGTGGGATCTCATAGACAAAAGGGGATAGTTCCATATCCACGGCTCTATGGTTCTCACCCCCCAGGAGTACAAAGCTGGGACCCCCCCGGCCACCTGAGTACATTTCTCAGCATGTGCCAAGCACTTTGGAGGCAGGTGACGGATGTGCCAATTATCTGTATTCTGAGGTGTGGGCCCCCTTCGTACTCTGGCGACACAGAGACATAGAGAGCTCTTCTCCGTGTTGACAGGACACAGTGTGGTCTGGCTTCGGCACAGTGGCCATCACTGTGTTAGCATTCCTGACACACTGCTATTGAAAGCCCCAGCCTGCTGCCAAATTACATGTAGACAGTGGTTTCACTGTAAAATGTTGTGGTGCTTGTTTGCATTCAGTCAAATACTTTGCACTTAAACATGGGTTAAAGAGACAAGTAAGTCAAAAGACCTTACAAAACCTGAAGTTAAATTTACGCCCATTCTTTGTAATGGCATTCAGATTAAAGCCATCAAAATGCAAAATGCTATGATTATATCCTTCGAGGGTTCAGGCTGGATGCTTGTTTTATATTTCTGCATTACTGTATTTGCAGTGATTTTGAGAGGCAGGAAAATGCATCAGAGGCATTGATTTCTTCTTTAACAAAAAATAACCCTAAAATTGAGAAAATTCTTGAGAATGCAGCCATTTTGGAAATGTAGATAAAGAAGAAAAATGCTGAAGATTTGGGTGGTTTACAGAGCAGTATGATTTTGTCATTGCTGCCACCTACTGTATGTGGTTGATGTTTGTTTAAACTTAGGAAGTTCATGAAGGTGAGGCTGTTGAAATAGATAATTAGAGCAAGGTAGACATCATTCGTTTATAGCATTTCTTTTCTACTCCATAAGTGGCTCTTAATTACCAAGACAGCCGCCAGCTTTCATTCATTACCTTCAAGTGGATTTAAAGGGCTGGTTTCTTTTTTTTTTTTTTTCTTTTTTTTTTTTTTTTCATTTTTAAAGTTCCTTTGCCAAGGAACCGTCACAGTAATGCTGTAAAATGTGTTCAAAAGCTTAAGATGCTGGGGGATTTTCTGAGCATACATGCAATAGGTTGTTTTAAGGAGTTTGTTTTGTTTTGTCTTAATTTGTAGGAGCAATGTTCTGGGATTGGATTGTAAATTAATTTCTATGAAAGAGGTGAAAATCGAGCTAGTGGAGCTGATGTGAGTCGCAGCAGTTGAGTTGAAAGACATTCTTTTATTAGTCCTAAAACAAAGCTTCAGATCAACCTGCTAGTTAAATGTAACAAGCAATATAGACTCTTGAGTCAACAGAGGTCCTTCTCTTTTTATTAAGACCCAGCTGTCAAAGGGTCATTAGGTCCTTCCTGTGGAAAACAACTTGCCCATTAATGTTTGGGGTGGTCCCTTGACAGGATTTCTGAGTAAGTGCCTGACATTTCGTTTTTGGAAGAATCTAAAGCTGTAAGAGACTTAGATGTTGAGACTCACCAGGAGTAATGTCTTCAGCCATCGCTTTTAGTCTTTGTGAAATATGCCACAATATGTGTTTGGAATGCTGCTGCTAGCTGCGTAAATTGACTTAGAGTGCCACTGTCAAAGGTTCAGGAGCGTAAACTTCACAGAGATCAAATCACTATAACTGGGAAGGGGCTACATTCTTAAAGCGAATGCACTTCTCTGGTGTGATGTTTTTACCTTGTCGCTACTCATATTACTTCTAGTGGCTCCTGTTCTAAGCTCTGGGAATGCCACAGTGAGGAATGCCCCTTTATTTTTTCTGCTCTAGGCTATTTGCTTTCTAGAAGAGAAGGCCAAGCAGGGTCTCCTGAAAAGCCTCTCTCCGATCTGGGCCGTCTCTCCTACCTGGCATATTGGAAGAGCGTCATCTTAGAGTATCTCTACCACCACCATGAGAGGCACATCAGCATCAAAGCAATTAGCAGAGCAACGGGCATGTGCCCACATGACATTGCCACCACTCTGCAGCACCTCCACATGATCGACAAGAGAGATGGCAGGTGAGTCCTGGGCAGCTCCGTGGCTCAGGCATCCCACACCAGAAAGGGCCCCTGGAGATAGGTGCATTCATTCCAGTTAAAGATCGAGGTTCCCTAACACTATTAACAAACCTTTTCTCCTAAAAATAATACATGAAATGACACTTTTTTGCTGGTTGGATTCCAGTGTTCTGTACCCTCTCATTGAGGTGCTTTCTGATTTTTCCTAACCCAGATAACGTTAGTGCTAGCATATGTCCGTATGTGAAGCTGAAGTGAAATTTCAGCTTGTGATTACATCTTGTTCTGCCTTATCACATTACAGATTTGTCATCATTAGACGGGAAAAGTTGATATTGAGCCACATGGAAAAGCTGAAAACCTGTTCCAGAGCCAATGAACTTGATCCAGACAGTCTGAGGTGGACCCCAATTTTAATTTCTAATGCTGCAGTGTCTGAAGAAGAGCGAGAAGCTGAGAAAGAGGTAATGATTGTCTTTATCATCCTAAGTTGTGTAACCTCAATCTTGTAGCATTCTTAGGCTAAGAAAGTCATTAAGATCATTGTCAAAAGCTTGGTTATGTAGAGAGAGCATGTGAAATGATATGGCACTAATTTATCCTGAGGTTTCATGGTAAGACATGATAATTTTATTGAATTGAGTATGAAAAATGAAACATTTATCATTGATTACAAAGCAGCATTTTTCACTACTGAGAGCATGTAATCAGATCAAATTCGGTGCTGAGCTCCAAGGCTGCAGTGTCAATCGATTCTTTGTGTTTATGAACTTGCTTAAAGTGCTCCATGCCAGTGAGCATGTAATGTAGTGATAAAGGACTCAAATCAATTCGCTGCATCATTAATACTGCTAAATATCCCATGAAACCCAATCTTCTTTGATTTGTTATCCTAACTGATGCAAAAGGTTCCTGAGATGATGCAGCTGGAATGTGCTTGGCCGGCTGGCTGTCCTGATCAGAACTGACTTAGAGACACTTTGCCATTGATCCTCAGAGGCTCTGGCTGTGTAACTGCCCTCTCACTGGCCACCATTTTTACCCTCCCCACTTAGGCTGAGCGGCTAATGGAACAAGCTAGCTGCTGGGAGAAGGAGGAACAAGAAGTCCTGTCAACTAGAGCTAACAGTAGGCAATCACCTGCAAAAGTACAATCGAAAAATAAATATTTGCATTCCCCGGAGAGCCGGCCAGTCACAGGGGAGCGAGGGCAGCTGCTGGAGCTCTCTAAAGAGAGCAGTGAAGAAGAGGAGGAGGAGGAGGAGGAGGAGGAGGAGGAGGAGGAGGAGGAAGAGGACGAAGAGGAGGAAGAAGAGGAAGAAGAAGAAGAAGAAGAAAATATTCAAAGCTCTCCCCCGAGATTGACAAAACCACAGTCAGTTGCCATAAAGAGAAAGGTCGGTGTCTGTTTAGATTTTCTATCTGAGTCACCTTCCATCAAATCTTATTTGTCATTGCAGACATTCTCTCTAGTAGTATTTCACTCTCTGTTCTTTAGTCGTAGTTTATGTGTGTGTACCCAGTCCCGCTGATCATATGTCATAATCGTTTATCTCACAGTCATGATTATGTTTACTTTTTGAGGTTTGTTAGTGCTGTGACAGGAAACCAGGGACAGGCCAGCCTCGTAGTCTAGTAATCACTGCCACCTGCTGGTCTGCAGGAGTAGAGTAACTGAGGTTTATGGGAACAGAAAGGGGCCCCAGAGAGCACTTAAACCACCCTCCAAGACCTAGAGGCCAGGAGACTTCTCTAAGGTCATATGACTCATTAGAGATGGAAGCAGAACCAAATGCGTGCTCAAGACTCCAAGCCTGGGCTGGGCGCAGTGGCTCACGCCTGTAATCCAAGCACTTTGGGAGGTCAAGGCGGGCGGATCACCTGAGGTCAGGAGATCAAGACCAGCCTGGCTAATGTGGTGAAACCCCATCTCTGCTAAAAATACAAAAAGTTAGCCAGGCATGCTAGCACGCATCTGTAATTCCAGCTACTCAGGAGGCTGAGGCAGGAGAACCCAGGGAGGCAGAGGTTTCAGTAAGCCAAGATGGCACCATTGCACTCCGGCCTGGGCAACAAGAGCGAAACTCTGTCTCAAAACAAAACAAAACCAAAAGACTCCAAGTCCAGTGCCCTTCATGCTGTTTCTTTCTCTTGTCCTTGGCACAGAATTGTTAGAAAGCATTACTGAATCTCCTCAGATCTTAGTAGTCCAGTGGTGTCTCTAGATAGACCATATCATCTCCAATGGTATACAAAGTAAAGAATTGACTTTGTTTTTAGGTAACTGCTCACCCAGATCTGATATCTTTGTCTTCCGTATCTATCTGGGACGTAGAGGAGAGCCAATATTGTTAGTTCAGCCAAGACTGATAGAGATATCACAATACAAGCTTAAGGCTCTGCCCAAGGCCATCCGATATGGCATCTGTTAGGGAACTTGCTGTTCTAACTCCCAGCTCAGCACTCTTCTAGGCTTGGCAGTCTTCTGGAAGGGTCTCCATGGGGAGGTGGTAGAAAGGAACATCCCACAAAGTAGACGTCAGGCTTAAGAATAATGTTTCCATTTCTTAGGAGGAGTGTGTATTCATGTGTTGTATATATAATAAAAGAAACTTGTTCTAAAACTATCAAAAACAAGAATCATCCAAGGCATGATCTGAACTGGACTCAACCTGAAGAAAACCAGTTCTCTACCTTGGCTTCCTTCATATTAGGGAAAATTCCCTCGTGGATTAAAGAGGACAGGCAGACTGGGGGAATAATAACCGTAAATGTTAAATTACGGAATATGATTAACCGGCTATGTGTGTGCTTCAGTGAGCATTCAGAGCATTACAAAAGTAAGACACAAGAATACTTGGAGGCCAGACACAGTGGCTCACGCCTATAATCCCCATGCTTTGGGAAGCTGAGGCAGGAGGATCACTTGAGCTCAGGAGTTCAAGACCAGCCTGGGCAACACAGCAATACTCTCTCTATATATAAAAAATAAATAAATATTTTTAAAATAATAATAATAATAATTCTTGAGTACAGTTTACCTGGAGGTTAGCTTTTAACCAAGCATATTGAATCCTTCTTTGCAGTGTATTTTCAATAATTTGGGGGGCAACAATTACATCTTAGCAGCAAATCTACCCGCTATTCCTCTTTGAATTTTGTGTCATTAAAAACTTTTTTGCTGGGGGGAAAATATTTTATAATTACAATTATGGAGTCATTTGTGCCAACCTTTAGTGCAAACAGAAAAAATATTTTTAGGCCAGGTGCGGTGGCTCACGCCTATAATCCCAGCACTTTGGGAGGCCAAGGCGGGTGGACCACTTGAGCTCAGGAGTTCAAGACCAGCCTAGGCAACATGGCAAAACCCTGTCTCTACAAAAAAGAAAAATAAAAGAAAAAATATTTTTATGTCATACAAATAAGACATCTGGCATGTCTTTAACGTTTTTAGATGCCTTCTATTAAAATATTTTGCCAGGTTATCAGTTGCTTACATCTCAGCAGCTACCAGTACTTGACTCTGTTAACATTTTAAACAGTAGTCCTTTCTTCAAGTACCTTTCCTTTCATTTTCATAGTTCCTGAAGTCCTGTGGAATGAGAACAAGTAGGTTGGTCTTGTATCATATTTCCCAGTGCTGTCCGTATAGTGGGTGCTCCTTCAAGAGGATTTATCAAGTATTAAATGTGTTAACCCTGTGGCTAGTTAATTATGGCACCATTTATAAAGACATTAGAGTCTGTGATGAACTTAAATGTCTGTGATGTGAGGAGTATTGAAGCCAGCAAGTACCACTTGGAAAATATATACTAGAAAAGCAAAGCTTAGTTTTTAAAATCTCCAGTCAAGCTGCTAGGATGTTCCCTCTCAAAGCATCTGCTTGAGTAAACAACTGTTTTATTTGGAAAACACTTGCCTGTGTAGTTGGAGCCCGAGAGGGATGTTAAACATCAAATGGAAGGTTAAGTACAAAGGCATTACAGAAGTCTCTACGTGTAAGATTCTCAGACACGTGTTCAGTACACGTCTACTGCATGTCGACTCAACCATTTAATTTCTCATGAGCTCTTATGTGTTATGTTTGGAATTAATTTCAGAGGCCTTTTGTACTAAAGAAGAAAAGGGGTCGTAAACGCAGGAGGATCAACAGCAGTGTAACAACAGAGACCATTTCAGAGACGACAGAAGTACTGAATGAGCCCTTCGACAACTCAGATGAAGAGAGGCCAATGCCACAGCTGGAGCCTACCTGCGAGATTGAAGTGGAGGAAGATGGCAGGAAGCCAGTCTTGAGAAAAGCATTCCAACATCAGCCTGGGAAGAAAAGACAAACAGAGGAAGAGGAAGGAAAAGACAATCATTGCTTTAAGAATGCTGACCCTTGTAGAAGTAAGTAGAGGAATGATAAAAACCTTACCCTTGAGAATGTCTGTATCTGACTGGGTGCCAAAGAGCAGGCCTCTGGCGTGATGCCCAAGGCACCTGGGAAGTGGTGCTGATGCACCTGGAGCAAGTGCCCATCTGCCCTTTCCCGTCCTTACAAGCTTCTGTCCCTTCGTCCTGGAATTGGATTTTATGTTAAACAACTTCTAAGGCCAGAACATTCCTCTAGGTGGGTTCATCTTACTTACCAGAAATTGGCTTATCCCCCAAAACTTTTAAGTCTGTTGGTAAGAAACACATTACATTTCTTTGATTCTAATATGTACTTTTTTTTCCACATTTAGTATTTCTGAAATCAAGGTATATATTATTATCAGTGTGAGCATTGAATGGAATCGTTTCTTTTTTTCCTGGAAAACAAATATCAGTGAATCAATAGTACATCTTATAATCAGTAGTGTCTTAGTATATACTGCTATAAAGATTCATCTAAACTAAGCTGAGCATGATGGCTTACACCTGTAATCCCAGCACTATGGGAGGCTGAGGCAGGTGGATCACCTGAGCCCAGGAGTTTGAGACTAACCTAGGCAACATGGCAAAGCCCCATCTCTACAAGAAATACAAAAATTAATCAGGTGTAGTGGTGTGCACCTGTAGTCTCAACACTTTTGGAGGCTGAGGCAGGTGGATCACTTGAGCCCAGGAGTTTGAGACCAGCCTGAGCAACATGACAAAACCCCATCTCTACAAAAGATACAAAAAGTAGTCAGGAGTGGTGATGTGTGCCTATATTCCCAGCTACTTGGGAGGCTGAGATGGGAGGATCACCTGAGCTCAGGGTGAGCCATGATCATGCCATTGCACTCCAGCCTGAGTGACAAAATGAGACCCTTTCTCCAAAAAAAAAAAAAAAAAAAAAAGAATCATCTAAATTTACCCACACATCAATATTAGCTTTGATAATATTGTATAACATAGAAATCAGTAAACTGATTTAAGTTGACAGGGACAACCTTCCTTTTAAGTTGACAGGGACACCTGTACCCTATCCTCTAAAAAATATACTGAACACCAATGAATCGTCTTTCCTGCTGTATTTAAAACACCCATCCTTGCCTGTCAGGTTGAGAACGTGTGCTCCCAGCTGAATCATGAAGGTTTATAGTATACTGTCTCTATTCTCTGGCCGAGATGACGCTGTTCAGAACTTACTCTAATCTGGGGAACAGGCCATCTCATTTCCCTGGGAACCACAGGATCACTCTAGCTTTTGAAAAGCCACAGTTTTAAGAACATATGCAAGCATCTTCTTGACTTTCTTAGTTCACAGAAATGCTATTCCTGCATACATTTTCTTGCTGAAGGAATGACTTCTTACTCTGGGTATAGAGAAACCAAGCTTTATTCTTTGGGTTTTTTTTGTTTTTTTTTTTTTTTTAAACAAATCAACATACAAACCACAACAAACTGCGATGAGCAATCATTTTGTGTGTGAGAATGAGCTTTGTTTCCCCTTCTTGGCTGTCTTCTCATATTATGCCTGACTCCTTTCAAGATGTCCTTCTTTCTTAAGAATAATTGTCAGAAAACTCATCTTCTGATTTTGGGAGTTGTTCCAACAAAAGCTGGTAGGTCCAGTAGCATGTAGAATAAGAATGTGGAATCCAGCCAGGCATGGTGGCTCATGCCTGTAATCCCAGCACTTTGGGTGGCTGAGGCAGGCAAATCACCTAAGGTCAGGAGTTCAAGACCAGCCTGGCCAACATGGTGAAACCCCATCTCTACTAAAAGTACAAAAAAGTTAGCCAGGCGTGGTGATGCATGCCTGTAGTCCCAGCTACTTGGGAGGCTGAGGCAGGGGAATCGCTTGAACCTGGGAGACAGAGGTTGCAGTGAACCGAGATCATGCCACTGCACTCCGGCCTGGGTGACAGAGCAAGACTCCATCTCAAAAATAAAAAGAACGTGGAATCCGGGGGCACTGGCATGGCTATTACCTGCCATTGTGAATAGAAATGTCCTGAGATGACTCTTAACTTGGGCATGGTACTCGGCACTTCTCAAGGAACCATTCTGCATCATATATGTGTTCTTTTCAGCTGGTCAGTTTGAATGCCATACTTGCAGGTAAGTTTTTCTGTAATCCTTTTATTACCTAAATCAGACAGTGCTTACTCTGCTATTCACCAGTTAGACTAGAACTCACTCTCTTCTGGCAGAAGGGATATCTGTTTTACGATGATTGTGGGATCTTATTTTTATTCTCCAAAATAGGGTTTCTAATAAAACTGTTGTTCTATATAAAGCTTTTCCTTTAAATTGACCACTGATTCTAGAAGATTAGTGTAATCTAAAGATCGTAAGAATACTTGGGTGCTTTATACATATATTTATTAATATGTATGTAGTTATCCATCTGCTTATATATATACATATTTACATCTATATTCACACGTGCATATAGGTTCAGTAAAATTAAGGTCACCTGAACTGAAATGAACTTCACAATTATGGTTTGTTTCTGATTGTCTTTAATATTCAAACCTTACATCAGCAATATGCTGATCCAGAATTCAGTGTAGACAGAATTAGTGATAAAAAGAATACCTGTATTTTAGATGTTCAGGAATTTGCTAGTAATTACATTGTAGTTTGTATCGTGCAAAAATGATGATCCTAAAAATGATCATGACAAGTGCATTTGTTTTGGGTATTTAGTTCTTTACTGATTTGTTTCAGAGGCACACAGCTTATTTTTATGCCAGAGGGAACATTCAAATCGAAGTAAATAAATCATGTCATCCCAGATCATTTCCATCCTGTGAATGTCCACAGAGGTTTCTTTCTCTAGGCAGATATGAGAGTTAAGGCTTCTAGTCATTTTTCGAGGACAGTAATGATTTGTATATAAGCTAGCAGTAATTCCTTTCCCCTGTATGTCCTAATTTGTCAATGTTCTAATTGATTTTTTTTTTACACTGTGGAACTCTAGGTTTTTGCATCAGAGAATGTCTTGTTCATTAAACTCAAATAAGCACATTAGCATTGCCTATATCCATGTGTTCCCAATATGTTACTTTCCCAGGCCTAGGTTATTTACTTGGTTTATACCACAATATTATTACACATTAGCCTTGATTATGTCTTTACCATCAACTCTTAACATGCCAAATTGAAAGCAGTGTTTGCTCATTAATTTAGAGGAATGAATTCAAGTTGCCCATGGTTATGCTTTCTAAGACTGTTTTTCTTCCTTCCCCTTTTTGTCTCTTCACTAAGACAATATGAATGATGATTCGAGTAACTTGAAAGAAGGCAGTAAAGACAATCCCGAACCTCTAAAGTGCAAACAAGCATGGCCAAAAGGAACAAAGCGTGGTCTGTCTAAGTGGAGGCAAAACAAAGAGAGGAAGACCGGATTTAAACTGAATTTGTACACCCCACCAGAAACACCCATGGAGCCTGATGAGCAGGTAACAGTGGAAGAACAGAAGGAGACTTCAGAAGGAAAAACCAGCCCCACTCCCATCAGGATTGAGGAGGAGGTCAAGGAAGCTGGGGAAGCCCTGCTGCCTCAAGAGGAAAACAGAAGGCAAGAAACATGTGCCCCTGTAAGTCCAAATACATCACCAGGTGAAAAACCAGATGATGATCTCATCAAACCTGAGGAGGAAGAGGAGGAAGAAGAGGAAGAAGAGGAAGGGGAAGAAGAAGAAGAAGGAGGAAATGTAGAAAAAGATCCAGATGGTGCTAAAAGCCAAGAAAAAGAGGAACCAGAAATCTCCACGGAAAAAGAAGACTCTGCACGTTTGGATGATCATGAAGAGGAGGAGGAAGAGGATGAAGAGCCATCTCACAACGAGGACCATGATGCCGATGACGAGGATGACAGCCACATGGAGTCTGCCGAAGTGGAGAAGGAAGAGCTGCCGCTGCCCAGAGAAAGCTTCAAAGAAGTACTGGAAAACCAGGAGGCTTTTTTAGACCTTAATGTGCAGCCTAGTCACTCGAACCCAGAGGTCTTAATGGACTGTGGCGTCGACCTGACAGCCTCTTGTAACAGTGAGCCCAAGGAGCTTGCTGAGGACCCTGAAGCCGTACCCGAATCTGACGAGGAGCCACCCCCAGGAGAACAGGCACAGAAGCAGGACCAAAAGAACAGCAAAGAAGTCGATACAGAGTTCAAAGAGGGAAACCCAGCAACCATGGAGATCGACTCTGAGACCGTCCAGGCAGTTCAGTCTTTGACCCAGGAGAGCAGTGAACAGGACGACACCTTTCAGGATTGTGCCGAGACTCAAGAGGCCTGTAGAAGCCTACAGAACTACACCCGTGCAGACCAAAGTCCACAGATTGCCACCACTCTGGACGATTGCCAACAGTCAGACCACAGTAGCCCGGTTTCATCCGTCCACTCCCATCCTGGCCAGTCCGTACGTTCTGTCAATAGCCCAAGTGTCCCTGCTTTGGAAAACAGCTATGCCCAAATCAGCCCAGATCAAAGTGCCATCTCAGTGCCATCTCTGCAGAACATGGAAACCAGTCCCATGATGGATGTCCCGTCAGTTTCAGATCATTCACAGCAAGTCGTAGACAGTGGATTTAGCGACCTGGGCAGTATCGAGAGCACAACTGAGAACTACGAAAACCCAAGCAGCTACGATTCTACTATGGGAGGCAGCATCTGTGGAAATGGCTCTTCACAGAACAGCTGCTCCTATAGCAACCTCACCTCCAGCAGTCTGACACAGAGCAGCTGTGCTGTCACCCAGCAGATGTCCAACATCAGCGGGAGCTGCAGCATGCTGCAGCAAACCAGCATCAGCTCCCCTCCGACCTGCAGCGTCAAGTCTCCTCAAGGCTGTGTGGTAGAGAGGCCTCCGAGCAGCAGCCAGCAGCTGGCTCAGTGCAGCATGGCTGCTAACTTCACCCCACCCATGCAGCTGGCTGAAATCCCCGAGACGGGCAACGCCAACATTGGCTTATACGAGCGAATGGGTCAGAGTGATTTTGGGGCTGGGCATTACCCACAGCCGTCAGCCACCTTCAGCCTTGCCAAACTGCAGCAGTTAACTAATACACTTATTGATCATTCATTGCCTTACAGCCATTCCGCTGCTGTGACTTCCTATGCAAACAGTGCCTCTTTGTCCACACCATTAAGTAACACAGGGCTTGTTCAGCTTTCTCAGTCTCCACACTCCGTCCCTGGGGGACCCCAAGCACAAGCTACCATGACCCCACCCCCCAACCTGACTCCTCCTCCAATGAATCTGCCGCCGCCTCTTTTGCAACGAAACATGGCTGCATCAAATATTGGCATCTCTCACAGCCAAAGACTGCAAACCCAGATTGCCAGCAAGGGCCACGTCTCCATGAGAACCAAGTCAGCGTCTCTGTCACCAGCCGCTGCCACCCATCAGTCACAAATCTATGGGCGCTCCCAGACTGTAGCCATGCAGGGTCCTGCACGGACTTTAACGATGCAAAGAGGCATGAACATGAGTGTGAACCTGATGCCAGCCCCAGCCTACAATGTCAACTCTGTGAACATGAACATGAACACTCTCAACGCCATGAATGGGTACAGCATGTCCCAGCCAATGATGAACAGTGGCTACCACAGCAATCATGGCTATATGAATCAAACGCCCCAATACCCTATGCAGATGCAGATGGGCATGATGGGCACCCAGCCATATGCCCAGCAGCCAATGCAGACCCCACCCCACGGTAACATGATGTACACGGCCCCTGGACATCACGGCTACATGAACACAGGCATGTCCAAACAGTCTCTCAATGGCTCCTACATGAGAAGGTAGACAACGTGGGCAGTCCACAACACCTACGGGGTATCACTATTGGATTGATCTGCACAAATACCTTTGAAGAGTACGATTTCAAAACCAGCAATTGGTGTGAATGCAAAAACATTTGTTGGCACCATTTATTTAAAAAAAAAAAAAAAAAAAGCTGTATGCAGCAGAAAGCCTTATACAAGTTGTTTTTCTTTTTTTCCTTTTCTTTTTTTTTTTTTTTTTGTACCTTCATTTCTGTTACTTTTATATAAAATTCTCTGCAAAGGAAGGCCTCTCTTTGGACTACAATATGGAGGCAGCCACTTGTTGTGCCTGCTTCTGTTAAACAATGTGGATATCGAGCCCCCCAAATTATCTGTTTTAATATTGAACCTAGAGCTTTTTTTTTTTCCTTCCCTGTCCACTCCATGTAAATGCCTTTAGCATTTCAGTTATTGTATATTTTGTTTAAGGTGACACTTCAGCATGCCGCTAATGTCTTTGTTAGTGACAGTGCATTTTGTAGTACTGTACAAGTGTTGTGCTAACAGTAAGCCATTTCTTAAGTTTTTTGCCTTGATTAGGGTGCCCTAATTTGAGGGTTTTAAAAAAAACTATATTTTTGTTAATTATAAAACTGTAAAGAGCTATAAAAGCTATTCCCATTTGGTTAGTCAAAAGGGTTTTATTGCTAAATGTTTGGTGTAAAGTTGAGACCCTTTTCCATTTTGGTGACAGATTTCTTTGGGGAAAAAAGGCAGCTTTCTGTTTTATAAATGCAGACTTCTGTTTATTGAATGAAGCATATCTCAGTGTTTATCTGTCAGGTTTTGAAACATTTCATGTATGTCCAAATACTTGGCAGGATTTAAAAAAAAATAGTGAATTTGGTGTAAAGTTGCTATTTTATGGAAATGCCTCTAACTTTACATTTTCATTCCATCTGTAGATTTTTCTATCTTTATAAAATATTGGAGTTATTTTTTAAGGAAAAATAGAAAAGTAGCTTGTGAATAGCTCAAACTAAGCTTACAAATCGCATGTAAAAAAGCAAAAAAGTTATTTGTGTCTGTTTATATTGCTTCCTTTTTTGTAGCCTTTGTACCTGTACAGGGTGACAGTAAGGGCCAAGCAGGAGAGGCGTAATCCTTGTATAAAATAGGATCCAGCGACACTCTTGTATTTATCTGTTCTCTTTTTAGTCAGTCACTTCAAAAAAACAAAAAACAAACAAAAAAAAGCTGTACATTTTAACATAAAATAAATTATGATGAGCCATTTTTAGCCTCTTGTGTCCTGTCATATTATGATTGATAGAGAATGACCAATGGAACTGTATCATGTGTCACGCCTCAGAACACATACACATTTTGGGAAAATAAATTATTTAGTGTAAATTGGAGTTATGGGATTTTCTGATTTGTTTTGACTTTGGGGGAGGGATTGGCAATAAATAAGAGTAATATCTAATAAAACCATCACATATACCAAATACCTATTTAATAAATTAATTTATAATGGATTTTAATGCTTTTCATGAAAGTTTATTTTATGCGAGTGCATACCTTCTGTATGCCAATCATTGTCTTTAAAATAAAGTGAAATTGTTTTTTTCTTTTGGACTTTGATCTTCATTTGCAAAGAGATCCCGCACAAATATCCAGCTGCCTCACTCGCACCGTCTGTAGAAACGCCCCTCCGAGCCTCGCACCAGGGTAGCAAACTTCCTTTTTATAAAGATTAATACCAAAAAAGCACCCAATTTGGGATTGTATGTTTGAAAAATCATTTTCTTTTTAAAAAGTGTGAACGTTTTGCTCTGTTGTGAATAATTAATTGTATGTTTTCTTTAGAGTCTAAAGTTTAGACCCCCTGCCAGAAGTGAATATTCACAAGTATAGCGTTCAGAGAAAGTTCTGAGTGTTGCTTGAATTTGGTTATTTGAGCAACAGTCTAGAAATGAATTCTTGACCTAGCACCCGTGTGAAACTGGCCCGTTAAGCTCTCCAGGTGTCTGAACATGTGTGCTCGCAACTCCTCTGTTAAGCAGGTCACTACCCTGTGGAGGAAGAAAGTTGCTTTTGCACTGTTGGTTCAACACAAAAAAATTAGATGTTGTACAAAGCACAGATACAAGCCTTAAAGTGGACCCAGAATCATGCAAAGGCAGGATAGAGCATACACACCGGAATAAAAGGCCTTGTGCAGACAGAGGGTGCCCAGTGGAGTTCTGTCTTGTACTCTCACCCGTATGGTTATTTTCTTTCACAGTTACAAAGTGTATTGGGTTTAGTGTCACGATGTTATCTTTTAGTCCCTTCCTTCCTCAAGTGCAAAGTCAATGGGGGTAATATATGTAATAGCTGAGGAAGGGATTCCAAGAAGACACGTCTGCAAGGGCCATCGGCACAAAGGGAAAAGATCCATTTAAGGTGCTGTGCTAGTAGGAAAAGAAACCTCTCAAACATGCTCAGAGTGGGAAGTGGTGGTCTGTGCCTGCACAAATCCAACACTGCGTCCATTCAGGAGTGGCCAAGGACTGGGCAGCCCAGTGGGCCACACGTCGGGCAAGAGGCTGCCCGAGCCCTGGAGGTGGGGTTAGGGCCTGCAAGCAATCTCATGGGGAAGCTACACAGAGCCCCCCACGGGCCCCAACCTGAAACTGTCACATATTTTGTCTCTTTCCTCTTGGGTTAAGATTCTCTGGGGGCTGAGATTCCCCTCTGTGTTCCCTTTGGCCGTGGCCTGCTAATCACACCTTGTGGTTTGTGCGATTCTGGGTTCCCATACCCTGCCGGCCTAACAGCCTTCTAAGGGAGCTTGTGCAAGAGTCCCAGTCATTGCCCCAGACCTGCCAAACCTGAATCTAAGAACGGTCCCAGGGATACTTCAGTTGCCCAGGCTCCCTAAGGACTGCAGCATAGCTAGGACTGGGAGCTTCCCTGCTGGCCCCAGTCCCCACATTCCTTGATGGAACAGAAAGGCTTAGCATGGGAAGGAAACTGCTGATCTGAGATGGCCTCAGAACACCCTGCCCTCCACCTCACCCACTCTCACTAGAGAAAGCAGTTCACATCTGAATGTGACGCCCACAATTTGGCAAAACGGGAACTTGGATTCATCAAAGCTGAAATCCACCATTAGATTGAGATTCATTAACAGGCCACATCGTTTAAAATCGTAACTGTGTTCTGTTATTTAGAAGAGTCGTACCAAGTGGTGGTCAGTTGCCAGCCTCACTTTTTAATAGTTGCAAGTGGTGGCTGCCCAGGTATGAGGGCATCCGCCTTCCTCACCAACATTCTGTTTTAGAAGTAATGACTCACAATATTGTCACAAAGCTTTCACAAACTCCTCCCACACACCCAACCTGTGCAAGAAATGGGGCCATTCTTTCCAATGTACAGATCAGGAGGTTGAGGCTCAGATTAAGCTACATTAAGTACCCAAACTCACCCAGCTAAAATGTGTGAGCTGAAACAAACCCAGGTCTTTCCAAATCCCAGCTCTTTTTTTTCTAGAACACTGTACTCTGAAAGGCCCTAATTTGTCACCTGATTTAAAGGCTTGGCTAATGAATGCATGTTGCTGTAAAAACTGTTAAGTGCTATGTAAATACAGGTCCCTTTGTGGCTGCAAGCAAGCCTTGGTCTACAGTCAATCTTAGAGACTCAAAGTACAAGTACTGTTACATTATGAAGCAGCACCTGCCATTTCTCTGTACCCAGGGTTCCATCGTTCCTTCTACCTTCTTTGTTCCCTTTCCTGGACCTTCCTCCTCCACCCAGGCTTAGCTATAAACATTGATGTTCTGCAACACTCGGGCCGGGAGTATTTTCTCTCTCTTCTCTCATCATCTCATCTAGTATGATGACTTCAAATTCCACCTCTCTGCAGGTGACACCCAGAATTACATCCCCAGTTGTGAACATTCCTCTGAGCTTTAGATGCCACATCAAATGACCTGGGACACCTTTTGTACACCTGCATGACAACCCAACTGGTGATTTCTGACTCCTCCTCCATTTCTGCTGTGGTCCACCCCATCTCAGTGATCAAGCACTGCCGACAAACCAGATCAGTTAACCCTCATTTCCCCTCCCCGTCTCGGCAGGTCCTGTCCATTTTCTGGGTTAATTCCAAAATAATCTTGAATACTAATCCCCTGGCGCTGTCAGGCCAGTCCACCTCCTCCTTTCCTGTCAACAGCCTCCTCACTGGTCTTGCCTCACTTCTTAACTCCCTACAACCTGTTCTCCATACTTCAGCCAAAGGATCTTTCCAGAGTGATCTTGAAACACTGGCTTAAAACCTTTCAGTGAATCTTCTGTGCACCTGGAATACAATCAAGTCTCTCCGCCCCCTCCTTCCACTTCCACTCTCAGCCACCAGCTCCGGCCTCAATGATGGGCAGTTCCTCAGCCTCAAATGCTCCAGCACATTTGGAAGGTTTGTGTCTTCAAGTCTAAGAGAGGCCTTCCTTGACCACCCCGCCTAAAGAGGGTTTCTCCCCTTCCCCACTTTTCTCCACCTCCATGCCTATTTGCTGCATTGTGCTTTATCACAATGTGCATTTTCATTTTTCCTGTTGGCCCCTAACCCAGGTTTTGGCATGTGGTAGGTTCTCAGTAGGCACTTGGTAACCAAACAAATATTTCATATCTTACTTCTGAAGACTTAAAACACTTTTGCAAAAACTTCTGTTCCTCCTTTCTCCTGCCTCTGGCTCCCAGGAGTCATCTAGAAGAGACCACAACCGCAATTTTGCCATTCTCAGCTTCTGCTGCCTTCGGCAGGACCCGGAGTCCCACAAAGAGATGAGAGCATGAGGAAGGTGTAGGGCGCTCAGGAAACACCAGCAATGCACCTAGCTATGCTCTATCCTCCCCAACGTGAATTCATCTAAATGTAAACATTCATTAAAATGGAAATACTGACTTCTCTCTGGACATGGAACAGATCAGAGCTAAGCAATAAGAGAGTTCAGACGGGGGTAGCAGGATCCTGATGGGGAAGCCCAGGTTGCGGCCACTATGACCCTAGGTCCCTTTTGGCCTGCATCTCTTTCCCAAGAGCCAGAATATGGTCCCCTCACACCCAAGTATGAGTCATTAAGCAATTCCATCATCTGTAGTCGTCACACACCCAGTATTGCTTTCTCCCTCACAGCCACATGAGTTGTGACTGATACACTCAATCTCTGTCCAGTTCAGGACTGTCACACTTTCAGAGGGAACATGTACCCCTTTTCTATCTTAGCACCAGGACACACCAATTCACTACACATTTCTGTTTATGTATCATCTTTGCCTTTTTGCTTTGCAACCCCTTTGCAACGTTCCAGGTTTCAAAATGTATTAGAAGACCAGTGCTCTTACCATGAGGGAGTCCCCGGGGATGCCCCCACAAGCCCCATGTGCATGTGAACATGAGGGCCTTGCCTCCTCCCGAGCCAAGATGACTCCCAGAGCAGACTCGAGGCAGTCCCAGGAAGCCAGGCCCAGTCACAGGGGCACACAGCAGGGCATATCCCCAAAGGTCACAGGGTGACTCTCAGGTGGCTTACACATCTGCTGAGGCCCTGGATTCCCTCCTCCACCCATCAATAACTTCCTCTTTCATTCTGCTGAAAACCACAACCAAACTGAAGAACCAGGCCCCTTTTCGT
This sequence comes from Piliocolobus tephrosceles, assembly GCF_002776525.5. Classification (NCBI taxonomy): domain Eukaryota; kingdom Metazoa; phylum Chordata; class Mammalia; order Primates; family Cercopithecidae; genus Piliocolobus; species Piliocolobus tephrosceles. Next base: position 71,379,093 of record NC_045442.1, read on the forward strand.
TTTTTCCTAGAAGGCCTGTATCACATTCTGGTTTCTCCAGGCCGTTTCTGTGTCTGGTCCTTGACGGCCAGCATCTCCAACAGCAGCAAGTCTCTTTGGGTTCTGTCTGGTTTGGGATTCCTGACCCTGGAAGCTGTCACTACCCGCTTCGTGCCTGCTGCCGTTTTCTCCTTCAGAGTGGAAATCACGCAGCCATGGTGCCTGGCTTAGCTCTCGGGGAGGCAAACTCCACACCTGAGCTTACCTGGCTGCCCCATCCTCCCATTCCACAGCACACAATAATTTGCAAATACTTTCTGCTATGCCTGAAAACCAGCTCGTGTTGCTTTGACTAGAACCCACGTGAAAAGAGCCTCCCTGAGGTCCCCGCTAGAGAGGGTCTCCTCCCTTTTTCCCCCCAAAATTAGAAAGTCAAACTCCTACTTGTCCAAATTCGCCACAATTCATTAAATCTTTCTCAGTAGTGGCAGCCCTGGCTAAGAGTCTGAGGAGCCCTGGGTCCCTCAGGAAAGTGGGGGAAGCCTGAAGCAGGGGCCTCTGTACGGGGGTTCAGGACCCCTCCCCACCCAGCTGGAGGAGCACATCTAGAGATGGTGGCGCGAGCCTAGGGGTTCCACTGAAAAGGCAAACGGGGTGCAGGGGATGCCACAGAAACACAGGATGCCGGGAAGGAGCCTCCACGGCTACGCGGGCGCTCCTGTGACACTGCTCACCCAGTACTGTTCTGTAGTTGGAAAAGCAATTTCTATTTTAAAATACTTTTTATAAGAACGTGAATTTCCTTTCAGACAAAGCCAAACGTTTAATCACAACATAATGCCTACACATTTTAAAATCCTTTCCCTCTTCCTTCTCACCAAAACAAAGAAGCAAAGCAGGGAGACTTTGTGCAGCGTCGCATGCTCCTCTGTGACCCAGAGCCGGGAGCCCGTCCCTCCCATTTTGCTGAGAGACTGAGTGCTTGGCTCTGCCCGGGGGCAACTCTGGGTCCTCCCTGTCCCCAGCACACATGGGGAAGTTGAACAAGATGGTTTGGAAAAAGTCAAGCTTTGGTTTAACTGTCCCTTATCTGGAGTCCTAGGCCAGGGCTATGTTGTGCCTCTCCCCTCTGTCCCCCAGCGCCTCTGCTGGCCAGGTGAGTCGGGCCCTACAGTTCCCTGCCATCCCCCTCACTGTCCTGGCACTGGGCCTGTCGCCTCTGCTGCACCAGCTGCTTGTCCAGCTCCCGGAGCTGCTTCAGAAAGCCCCGGTTGGGGAGGACGCACCGGTTCTTGGCTACTTGCTGGATGGCGTCCACCAGGGTCATGTCCTTGTGGATCATCAGGTAGGCCAGGACCAGGGTGGCTGACCGGCTGCGGCCCATGACACAGTGAACCAGGATCTTACCTGCAGAAGAAGCGGGGAGGAGAAAACCCACACTGAGGGGCAGGCGTTGGGGGCACAGGTAGGGCCCACTCCCATCCTGTCACCCTCTCGCCCACAGCAAGTGACTCAGCACTGTGCCCCACAGCTGCCTCTGTAGAACAGTGTCTTCTTCATAGGGTTGTTGAGAAGGCAAATAACCCTGTAAATAACTCGATTTTAGCACAATTTGTGCTAATGAATGGCTGCTGAGCTCCTACAGCGTGGCCGGGCTGCCTTTCTCCTGAGCACCGTGGCCAGAAAGCAAGTACCCACTTCTTGATTGCAGTTTTGGGTCTCAGGGAGGCTGGTCCCGGGTTCTCCCGGGCATGACCGTGCTCCTGGGGTGTGAACGTGCCCAGCTGGATGAATGTCTACCCCTGGCATTCAAATCCCACAGATCTTTCCGGAGGCTGCCGGGCCCCTGGCCAGCCCTGCTGATAACCAAAGCGTTTCTTCCTCTCCCAGAAAACAGGGTAATTCTTTCTGTCATGACTCAATACTTGAAACAGATGAAAGCTGTAGTTCATTAAGCCTTTTGGGGGCCTCACGTCTGTTAAGTGGCAGGGGGAAGGGAAGAAAGAGTTGGAAGGGAGAGGAAGGGGGGAGGAAAGGGGGAAGTGGAGAGAGCGGGAGAGAAAGGGGAAGAGGAGGGACAGAGGAAACTCAGCTCCGGTAGGAGCTCCAAGAGCTGAATTTTGTTTTCAAGACTAGGGCATGAGGCCGCGCGGTGGCTCACACCTGTAATCCCAGCACTTTGGGACTAGGGCATGAGGCCGCGCGGTGGCTCACACCTGTAATCCCAGCACTTTGGGAGGCTGAGGTGGGCGGATCACCTGAGGTTGGGAGTTCAAGCTGAGTGAACGCACATCTGTTACCATTGGAGGAGTCAGCCCCATTGAGAAGAATCAAGGTCCAGGCAACACTTTTGTTCCTTCTTGTGGTCAGATTAGCTGAGACCCATCATGCCAGAGCACACCTCTCACAGTCACAGGGGCCAGCACTATACCTGCGTTGGGCTTTTATTTCCCAAATTCTGTCAGAGCTCCAAGGGTCCCCCTGGCCAGAGCACATAGTGGGAGAGATCAGCACCCCTCTCATGCTTGCAGATACTTTTCTTCATGACTACAGTCAGAGCCCTTGAGGAGTGCCTGACCAGAGCTCATCTTTAGGAATAGCAGCAGCTAGTGCATACCTATGCTTGCAGGTCCTTATGTTCTCACAGACAATCAGAGCACCTGGAGCCCATGTGGTTAAAGCCTGGCCAACATGGCAAAACCCCATCTCTACACAAAAATTAGCCAGTCGTGGTGGTGCACCTGTAGTCCCAGCTACTAGGGAGGCTGAGGCAGGAGAAGTGCTTGAACCCAGGAGTTAGAGGTTGCAGTGAGCCAAGACTGCGCCATTACACTCCAGCCTGGGCGACAGGGCAAGACCCCACCTCAAGAAAAGAAAACCCAAATCCAGAATCTCTACTGCTCCTCAACTGCATGCTTTTAGAAGTGACTGGAAGGTAGGCCTCTGTCACAAAAATCAGACACTGGCTAAGGCTGTTACCCTGCACCATGGCCCACCCCCCAGCCAGGTGTGCTACTTGCTAAGCAGACTCCTTCCTTGCTTTCAGGAGATGCTCTCTGCCCACCTCCCATGCACTATCTGGGAACCTGCCTTTCTCAGCAACTTGCAAAGAAATTCCGGTAGAGCCCTTACTTCTTCCCAAGAGGTTCTAGGTGTGTGGAAGTTCTGAGAAGAAAGGTGCAAGGTGTATTATGAACTGCTGGGGCTGGAGGGAGATAGGGCAGGAGACCCTTAAACAGTGAAAATCGGCCGGGCGTGGTGGCTCACGCTGCTAATCCCAGCACTTCGGGATACCAAGGCGGGTGGATCACTTGAGGTCAGGAATTGGAGACCAGACTGGCCAACATGGTGAAACCCCATCTCTACTAAAAAATACAAAAATTCACCAGCTGTGGTGGTGAGCACCTCCCAGCTACTCGGGAGGCTGGGACAGGAGAATCATATGAACCCAGGAGGTGGAGGTTGCAGTGAGTGGAGATCACGCCACTGCACTCCAGCCTGGGTGACAGAGTGAGACTCCATCTCAAAAAACAAAAACAAAAACAAAACAGTGAAAATCTGGTCTGGTTAAAGCTTATTAGAAGCACCAGAGAATCAACCTCCTGCTTGAAAGCAGGCTTCATTTATTTATTCATACCTCCCTTATCCATAATAGATTTTTTTTTTTTTTTTTTTTTTTTT
>NC_045442.1:71382852-71603037 GCF_002776525.5 Piliocolobus tephrosceles
TTTTGAGACGGAGTCTCACTCTGTCCACCAGGCTAGAGTGCAGTGGCCGGATCTCAGCTCACTGCAAGCTCCGCCTCCCAGGTTTACGCCATTCTCCTGCCTCAGCCTCCCGAGTAGCTGGGACTACAGGCGCCCGCCACCATGCCCAGCTAGCTTTTTGTATTTTTTAGTAGAGACGGGGTTTCACCATGTTAGCCAGGATGGTCTCAATCTCCTGACCTCGTGATCCGCCCATCTCAGCCTCCCAAAGTGCTGGGATTACAGGCTTGAGCCACCGCGCCCGGCCTCATAATAGATTCTAAGATGCCTTCAAAAGCAGACTATGGACTGTTTAAGAACAAGAAAGAGCAGACAAAAGGAGAGCATGATACTAAAGCGCCTCGTGGCATTTGCCCTGGAGTTTCTTAGAAGACTTCATTAAATTAAAATCACACTAATTCACCTTTAGAGGATGCCGCATCAGGGGCAGTTAAGGCAACCCAAGTGGGGTTCCTGTGACAGTATTTTGTGAGGACTTCTTTTTCTGATAAAGAGTGACAAGTTCAGTTTTTTCAGATCCTATAACCAGCTGGCATGCCTCGCCCTCCGTGATATTTGGTGACCTCTTATACAGCAAAGTCACCAGGTGCTCAAAATAAGGGCAGAGGACTCTTCTGTGAGGCCTCGGTGACAGAAGGAATCCCCGCTGGTAGGCAGGTGTCCTGATGGCACTGCCTCTGATTAGCTCTGTGACCCTGGGCACCTCACTTGGCTTCTCTGGGCCTCTGTTTGCCCAGCTGTTGGGGCAGGACCGGGAACTAGATTATCTCTGAGGTATTTTAAGAGTGACTGAGGTTGCCTGGGGAGTTCTTTCTAAAGGGTTAAGTCAGGGTAGGGATGGGGTGGGAGAGGGCCCCAGGGGCTGATTACAGCCACAGTACAGCTCCACAAGGAATGCTTTTCAAAAAGAGTGAAAGAGACTGGCTGTGAGAAGCCAGGTGGGGGGAATGGTGTACACTTGGCTGAAACCAGTCAATGAGAACGAAGAACATAGACAAGAGGAAGCAAAGAGTGATGCCTTGCTTTTTGGCCAGACTATCTATCCACACCTCCTACACAGAGTGTAAGAAACATACAAGTGGGTCCGGCACTAAAATGCCAACCAGTGTCCCTTGGTTTTCCCTTGGGTCTGGCACTAAAATGCTAAGCAGTGTCCCTTGCCTAGACACAACTGGGCCATCCATTGCATGTGGCAGGTGGGCTGAGCACCTGCCATCCAGTGGGTACGAAGTCTATGGTATTGCTGCTCCTAAGCTAGCGGCCATTTTGTTTGGTTGCTGTGACCACTCAGGGCACAGGTTACAACCTGATGGCCACTAGGTTGCTTTAGTTTGTCCTTTGCAGCATTTTAAGAAATTTCAATCTGTTGCCACGACCTAAAAATCAAGCGATTTTATGGTAAAATCCAGATTGGAGACTTCTGAAAAGTCAGATCTCCCACATTTGCACCGACTCTCATAAGACAAGCATTAGCTGAGGCTGAGTGACAGGTGCCCCTGTGAAGGGGGTACAGGGCTCTCTGCTTAGCCACAAGTGCCCCCTACCCACACCCCCCTGCTGTACATGCAGCCAGCTTCATTTGTTTACACTCTGCATGGTTCTGCAGGGTAAGCATTTGAGCCCTGACTTGAATTCTTTAGATATGTCAGTGCAAAGGCGCTGAGAGCAGAGCCTACCCTGCCATCTCTAGTGGGGTCATGTCCTGCTCCCCATCTCTAGCCATCCAATCGAGTCCCGGCACCCCTATCCATTCATTCTACCCCCCCCCCCCCCCAAAGTCTCTGATCCTAGTATCTACTCTCCTCCCTTGGCCCTTCATTTGCTAGGTGCCACCTGGTCTAACAGTCATGATCCACAGCAGCCTGACACCTCCTCACAATTTTCTGTCATCTGCCTAGGCCTAAGCTTCAACTTGAGATCTTGATTCTTTCTGGATTTGGCAGTGGGGGCAGACCCTAAAATTGAGTGCCAGGAACCTAAAACAAGCTTTCATGTAAGTATATCTTACAGTTCAAAGTTGGAATGTCTTTTTTTATTTTCTTTGAGGATTGGAAACTTTACGATGATGATGTGCACATGCTGACGTGGTTATATGCTTCACGGTATATGACCATGCTTTATCAAATACATCCGAGAGCCTGCTGTCCGCCAGGTTCTATGCTAAGCACTTTATGTGCATTACTGCCGATCCTCATTATAACCTCTGAAGGTAAATATTTTTATCACCGGATGGAGAAACCAAGGCTCAGAGAAATCACATAGTTAGTAAATTGTGTGTCAGAAATGTAAACCCGGCCCTGTCTTCTCCGAAGCCTGCCAGGCCCTTTCCATGAAGGGTAAGGTCTAAAACATAGTAATGGCAAGTGAGTGCATTAAACAGAAACGGAAGGATTAGGTTGTTGCAGTCTTTGTTTTTTTCATGTCAAATATGTTTTCAGTTAACTTCAAATACTATGAGACAAATTTTACCTTGTGGTGATGACTCAGTTCAGTTGCTTTTTTGATCCTGCTTGGAAACCCAGAATGTACACAGCACAAAAGATGGTTCATAAATAGACTCATAAAAGGAAGGCCTGAAAATGAGGCATCTTCTAATACAAGCATGTTAACTCTAAGGGTTTTTTTCATTGTGACATTGCTTTCTGAGCCAAAATAATGACAAACTGTTGGTGGCTATGGTTGGCTGTGGGGTCAGGGCCACCTTGGGATGTCCATTAAAGTCTGATACTGTCCAGCAGACCTGGCCTAGGCCCAGCCCCAGGTTGCAAGTTCCTGCAGCAGACAGTTTGGTCAGTCACTGAGACTTGACCTCTTGTGGCAAGAAAGGCTTTCAGTAACCGGATACCCTGAATTATGTGATGGCCCCACAAAGGGGTGTGTGACACATTGGGCTGAAGTCAGAGCACAGATTAGGGAGCTGAAGTCCCTCTGGCCTCTGTGGAATGCCACTGAGGTACACCCTGCAGCAATAACTGTATATTGTCTTACCCCCGATGAGTCCCTAAGCTGTGCCCTTCTCTCCAAGATAGCCTTGTAGCCTTTGCTGGATTAGGGTAGCCAGCAGTGCATTCTGAGCACAAAGACTAGCACTGTGATTTAAAAGATGGATAATTAACGCTGGGAAAACTTGGAAGCTGGAAGTGCAAAACCCAAATTATACCTCAAATGCAGCGTGCCAGTAAAGCTCAGCATGTCAGCTTTCTACTGGAGGCCTCACTAGGCTAAGTGTAAATGGGGACATGGCGGCTAGAAGGCGGTCTGTGAACTTGGATGGTGGGCAGGAGAATTTAAGGTCTCTCCATGGATTCCCACTCAAGTCAGCTCCCTGAGGGTTTTACGGCATCAAAGCCCTTGGCTACTAGTTGGGTTCAGGCCCAGGGACAATTACTGTCTCCGGCCGTAGTCCCAGCTTTGAGGGCTCCCAGACGGCCTCCGCTTTTTGAAGGATGGCAAATGTCCTTTAGCAAAGGCTCCGACCAAAAGGCCTTTTTTTCTTACGCCCTATTTCCATTCCCCAAAGCTGCAATCAAGGTCCGAACCCCGCCAGCAGCACGCTCGGTGGTGCAGGTCCTTAAACCTTCACAGCTTCCAGGGGTTCGCAACTTTACCGTAGGCCACAAGCAGCCCCAGTGGCCTAGCTTTGCGACAGACAACGATTTCGCACGCTTACATCCCGCTTCCGTCCTGGGCCTCGGGCGGGGAGACCTTGGGCTAAGAGCGGAACCTAGGCTAGGGGCGGAGCCTTGGCGGGGCGGGGAGGGGGCGGGGCCTAGCTACAAGCGGGGCAGATCCCGGCGGGGCGGGGCGGGGCGGGGCGGGGTCGCGGGTCTCTTACCGTGATCATTGCGCAGCGCTCTGTCGATGAAGGCGGCCGCTGGGTAGAAGAAGACACTGAGGTCGAAGGTGGGCAGGTCGTCGGCCTCCACGCCGTGGTATTGGATGTCCATGTCACGGTAGTAGTCGGGCCCGGTGTCCACGTTCCAGCGGCCATGGGCAGCGTTCAGCACGTGCGTGAACCCCGCCTTCTGCAGCCGGTAGCGGTCCAGCGCTGTCGCCCTGGGCGCAGGGGAGAGAAATCTGTGGGCGCGCGGCGCCCTGCCCCGGGTCCGAGAAACTCAGAGGCCGCCCACGCTTTCTGCCGTGGATTCCAGTTCCCAGAATAAGGACTAGTTATTGCAAATGAAGTCCCAAAGCTCTGCTCTTACCCGGTCCCCTACGCCACCTGCACTGTTTTGTTATTCTGGCTCGGCTGTCTCAAGAAAGGACAGGGTGGAGGCTGGGGTAGGCGAGCTGAGCTATTCGTTCGTCCATTCGTTCTTTCATAATTCACTATATACAGTGGAGCCTGGTGCTGGACTCTACAGTGGTCGCAGATCTGGACCTGCCAAATTGCCTGAAAGCCCTCCAAAATAACCTGTTCATCAGGGCTGCCTTCACCCAGCCTCTCCTCTGAACCTGCTGGATGCTTTTAGGGTTTGGAGATGGAGGCTCAACTGAATGGTTTAAAGCAAGGCCTTCCATGAGAGGATTGGATTGGGATTGAGCAAAGTTCACAAATTCACGTTGGCACGATGTGAATGGGAAGGTGTTGCTTTGGGGAGCTGTTGCCCAGCTGGGCAGAGCATTGTTCTGAGAAGGAGGGCTTTTCCAGCCATCTATTGTTTGAATTGATTGCAGGGAAGTTCTTGAAGCCAGCAGTGAAGTTATTTAATGGGCTACAGCTTTATCTTTCTAGGCAAGAATTTCCAGGAACAGTAAATTTAGTCCTCTTGAAGTAGATGGCTCTGGAGTATGACTCGACCAGAAGGCAGCATGGTGGGGCCGGGGTGGAGATGGGCTGACAGAGGAAACATGGGTTCTTCCTGCCTATGGGGTGGGGCAGGGAGGGACCTGTGTCACTACAAGTGTCAACATTTGGTGATGGAGGGGAAGAAGGAGGCAAGCACCAGTCAAGCCAAGGAAACAGCACCATCTAAGGTATGGAGGCTGGAGACAACGAAGGCCTTTCAGGAAGCATTGTCTGTTTCCTGTAATCAATTATCCATCCCCAAATAATGATTTGCAATCTCTTTGCACTGTGCTGGGTACTGATGGTAAAGAAGTGAACAGAGGCTGAGCACAATGACTCACGCCTGTAATCCCAGCACTTTGGGAGGCCGAGGCAGGCAAATCACGTGAGGTCAGGAGTTGGAGACCAGCCTGGCCAACATGGCAAAACCCTGTCTCTACTAATAATACGAAAAAAAAAAAAAAAAAAATAGCCGGGCGTGGTGGCGCATGCCTGCAGTCCTAGCTTCTTGGGAGGCTGAGGCACAAGAATTGCTGGAACCCAGGAGGTGGAGGTTGTGGTGAGCTGAGACCACGCCACTGCACTCCAGCCTGGGCGACAGAGTGAAACTGTTTCTCAAAAAACAAAAGAAGTGAACAGGTTAGTGAAGGTCCCTCAGGAAGGTCAGATACTAATGGGGGTAGGAATAAACAACAAGTAAAGATAATTTTAGAGAGCAGTGAGAGCTGTCCGAAGGACCTAAAACTTCATGACATGATACAGAATGACCGTGGTCCTGCTTCAGGCAAGGTGGTCGGGAAAGGCCACTGTGGGGAAGTGGTGTTTAAGCCAAGACTGAGGGTGAGAAGGTTGAGGATGAGTTGGAGAGAAAGTGTTTCATCCAGGCAGAGGGAACAAGTGCTGAGAACAGAAAGGAACCCAGTGTGGCTGAAGTGGCAAGGGGAATAGTGGTACAGAAGTTTGGAAAGGTAGAGGGACTGGATCGTGGTGGGCCCTGCCCGCCATAAGAAGGAGTTTGAGTATTATTGCAAGTGTGGCAGAAGCCTGCTAGAGGATTTTAAGAAAGAAGTAAGCATTTTTTACTTTTTTAAAGATCAATCTGGCCAGACAAGGTGGCTCACACCTGTAATCCCAGCACTTTGGGGAGGCCAAAGCGGGAGGGTGGCCTGAGACCAGGAGTTCAAGACCAGCTTGGGCAACATCATGAAACCCCATCTCTACAAAATATAAAGAAAAAAATAGCTGGGCATGCTGGCATGTGCCTGTAGTCCCAGCTACTGGGGAGGTTGAAGTGGGAGGATCACCTGAGCTCAGGGAGATTGAGGCTGCAGTGAGCTGTGATTGCACCACTGCACTCAGTCTGGGCAGCAGAGAGAGACTCTGTCTTAAAAAAAAAAAGAAAGAAAAAAATCAATCTGGCTGATGTGTGGGGATGCTGGATGTTAGGATCTGTGTTTGGGAGTCAAGGAGAGCTTTAGAGAGTGTTTAAACAGAAGTGATACAACCTGGGTTTAAGAAGACATCTCCCTCAATTGCGTGAAGACCAGTACTTCAGCTCAGGGAAGACGTGACAAGGGTCTGGAGCCGTACCAGTAAGATGGTAAAAGTGGCATTGCACTCCAGCTGAGGGCTCATCTCAAGGCCACTGGTAAAAGCATGTGGACAGAAGTGACCATGTTAGATGCTAGCAGGAACCAACACCCTGGACCAGGAGGAAGCCTCACACCAGAAATACATGCCATGGCCCCTCGGCCAAGGGCGCGCTCATCTTTCACTGGTTTCCTGGAGCTTTTTATCTGGCATGAGAACTACGATGGTGTCCAGTGTTTGGGAAGGGAACTGAGCATTTGGAAACATTTGCAGACAGCTCATCGGAACTGTGGCACGGGGAGTGGGGAGTCCCACTGAGCCCCCCTCCACTTGGCTCTTGGTGTGGCCATTCTGACTGTGGGACACATTGTGCTTTCCATTTTTCCTCAGAAAGGTCTGCTTTTCATTTTTCGTCTTGCCCCAAAGTATGTATACAACAAACATTGTGCTTTGGGGATGTAGCTCTGTGCCCAATTAAAGCCGCCGCCAATGCGGTCCATCTTGCTGAGTAGCAATCAACCTCACTTTGAGGTTGAGCTCAGTGGAAAAATTAAAATTAACTCTCCTTGACAGGAAGCTCCTACCCACCGTGAAGACTATTCTCTCTGGGTTCAGTAACTGGCCTTCAACATAATCAAGTGGCAGTTTGAATGAGTAACAGTTTGCACTTTGCCACTTTTGGGGAGTGGGGTAGATATGCAACAAGACTCATTGCCTGACATCTCCATATCCACCGCATGAGGCTGATTTTGGCTGTGCCTGAGGGAGAGAAAGAGGCTCGTGAGGACTGCAAGACCTGGTGGGTATTTGAGGCCCACCACAAGTTTTCAGGGTCTTGGCTCCTTGGACGGGAAGGGGAGTCGGTATCCTGACACATCACTCTGGGGACTCCCCCCAGCTTCGTTCACTAGAGTTCAGTTGAGGGCTTGAAAGAGCATCCACAGCAGAATGGGAATCTGCAAATAAACGGAGTGCCTCTTACACAGATGCTGTGGGGGAGGCAGAGCCATCATCACAGACACCCATCGTCCAATCCCCAGCTGGGACAGACACCCAGCTCAGCAATTATTGGGAGTGGGGCAGGCTTAGAGGGTGGTGTCTGACACTAGATTGCTTTGGTTTTGTTTTTAAATTTCGGGGCCAGATACATTATCTGCTCACATATGTTGAAAAGAGACTAAGAAACACAGGGGCATTTTGAGGTGATGGGCGTGGAGAAAAGGCCATGTGCCCCACTCCTGGGTCCACATAAATGCCTCTGCTGAGGGAGAAAAGACTTCAGAAAGAGAAACAGATTTAGAAATGTAATTCCAGAATCTGGATGACACAGGAGCTTTCATTTCTGGTTAGGCACAATCCTAGATGTGATCAATCTGTTCAATTTTTAAATAATATGTCATCTCATGACAAAAATAACAAATGCTCAATGTAGAATGCAGAAAACATACTCCCCCCTCCAAAAAAATCACCTGTATTTCTACTCCCCTGGGGATAAAGGCTATTGTTAGCTTTTGATGTAAGAACCTCCCATTGTTTCTCTATGCATAGATTTGCATATTTTATAGAGAGTGTGTTTTTTTGTACAATACTATATATAAAGTTTCAAAATCTTTGACATGGTGATATATTGTAAACATCTTCCTATGGCAACATACAAGACTTCAATAACTGCATGCTATTTCATTATATAGGTAAGTCCCAATTTTTTCTTACCAAACATTTTGCTGTGTTTCTTTGGGCATTCCTCTGATTATGTTCATAGGAGACATTTTTAAAAGTGAAATTGCTGGGTCAACAGATATGGCCATTTTAAAATACATTTGATACTTGTTACTAAATTACCCTACAGAAAACTTGCTAAAATTTGCAGTCCATATACTTCGTCAATTTCTAGACAAAAGAAAAATGGTGTCTTGTTTTCACTGATTCATTTTAGCAATGATGGACATTGTTTACACATTTGTTGGACTCATGCAGTTTACTTTACTTTTTTTTTTTTTTTTTTTTTAACATTTTTTGACTCTTTCCAGTTCATTGGAATCGTGTAGTTTACTTTTTTTTTTTCTTGAGATGGAGTCTTGCTCTGTCACCCAGGCTGGAGTGCAGTGGTGCCATCTCGGCTCACTGCTCACTGCAACCTCCGCCTCCCAGGTTCAAGCAATTCTCCTGCCTCAGCGTCCCAAGTAGCTGAGATTACAGGCACGTGCCACCATGCATGGATAATTTTTGTATTTTTAGTAGAGACAGGGTAACACCATGTTGGTCAGGCTGGTCTTGAACTCCAGACCTCAGGTGATCCACCTGCCTCGGCCTCCCAAAGTGCTGGGATTACAAGCGTGAGCCACCATGCCTGGCCTATGCAGTTTGCTTTTGAAGAACACCATCAGTCATATCCCCATTTTGACTGACTTCTCTTGAACTCTTCTCCCTTCCTGTGAACTTCCAGCCTAGCTCTGGATTTGGACTCCAGATTGGAGGAGGGCTGAAGAAACAAATTCCTTCTTTCATGGCCCAATTTCCTCACCTAAGCCCTTCCCTCCCTGCCTGCTTCTCTAGCCTGGCCCAGATACCTGCCAGCCCCTCTGGAGTTGTTCCCAGGAAGCTTGCTTCAAAGCCCCACCCCAGAGGAATGACAGATAGCTGCCTCTCCATGAGGCGGTCTTCTTGGGCAGTGCTCCTGACGTTTCACTTGTTCAGATCCCTTGTCACTCTCCTCTTGTCAGCCTAAATGCCTCAGCCTCTGCTGGCAAGCCCATTTTCCCAGGCGTGTGCTCTTGCACAGAGGGTTGGAGGCGCAAGCCCTGAATATATACATCTGTACAAACCCCCTGCAGCTTCCTTCAGGCAGCAGCAGGCTGCTCCCATGTTGCACAGACTCTACATTGGGCATTGAAGGAAGTCCCCTCATGATCGGAACGGTTCCCCACACTCTGATGTCTGCGGAGAATCCACACATTTCCCATACCTGATTATGGATTTCTGTTTGCTGGCAGGCTGTACCTTGCCATCTCGCACCTTATTTTTTCAGTAGGGTGTGACGCTGTCATGGTCACACATCATTTCATGGGTGTGGCCTTGATGGTGACCTTCCCCAGTGGAGTCTTTTTTTTTTTGAGACGGAGTTTTGCTCTTGTTGCGCAGGCTGGAGTGCAATGGTGTGATCTCTGCTCACTGCAGCCTCTGCCTCCTAGGTTCAAGCGATTATCTTAGCTCAGTCTCCCGAGTAGCTGGGATTACAGGTGCCCGCCACCACACCTGGCTAATTTTTTGTATTTTTAGTAGAGACGGGGTTTCACCATATTGGCCAGGCTGGTCTCAAATTCCTGACTTCAGATGATCCACCTGCCTCCATCTCCCAAACCCAGTGGAGTCTTAACCGTGCAGTCTTGAGTGTGCCCGTTCCTTGCAAGTGGACTTTAAAACAGTGGGCACATTTCTGGCATCTGATCTTTGTTCGTTCACCTGATGGGAAAGTGAAATGAACTGGCCTTCTGGTGTCTTGGGTGTTCTTGTTACTTGCTGATGGTGAAGCTCCTCCGTGTTGAGGCACCTGAGAAAACACCGGGCTGACAGCTGAAACTGACGCATGAACTGAGGCGGCAGAACCACTGGGAGCCTGCGTTTTCTTTGTTTGCTAAACAGCACCGATTACACTGGCAGTACTTTCCTTGTGAGAGTCTTGTGAAGTTGAATGATGCAGTATTGAAGCTTCGTTGAGAGGTTAAAAGATGATTCCAGGGGGAAAAGGCAGTGGAAAGATGTATGTCAGAATGTGCTTATCCCATGACAAAATGTGGTAATGGGATTATATGTAATTTAAATTTTCTTGTTTTTGTCTTTCTACATTTTGTACATTTTCAGTAATGAGCCAGTCATATATTCATTTACTATGTAAATGTATAGCATGATGTGTATTGTTATTTCCTTAGTTCTCAGGAGAGACCATTGTAGAGGCATAAGGTGGCCTCGGGGTTTTTAACTCCTGCTGGAAATCTCCTGTCTGCCCCACTCTCTCAAACTCTATTCCTCCAAGGATGGAGGCGAAGAGAAGAGAATACCCAGGAGGCCTGGTTTTGAGAAATGATGTGGTATGAGTAATTGGACTTGGCATTTGCCTAACCATGCAAGGAGATGGTTTATGTTGCTTGAGGCCTTGACTGCTAAGCCGTTTTCTGGCAATGAGAAGGCCAGGCCAGGCCAAGGCCTCAGGCTTCTCTCCCCGACCATCTTGCCCATGACCGCTGCCCAGCTATGCCTCAGTGGCCTTCAGTAGTTGGAAGTCCTAGTTATTTCAGGTAATGCCCAGCATGTTAAACCTTGACTGTGTTTTGCTGCATCCTAAACTGGCCACGCCACCCCCACCTTGAAGAAGCAGGTTAATTTCATACCTGCTCGGTGCCTTAAGGCCGAATTGGTTCCTCCTTTTCAGGGAGAAGGAGCTGTCTCAGCTGACTGACTTGCCTTCATTTCACTTCCCAGGCTCTCGAGGCCAGGCCAGCCCTGGAGATGCCTCTGGCTTCTGAGGTTGTGAGTCCAGTCAGAAGCAGAAAAGCAGAAAGGACAAGACAGAGGGTTCCCTGGAAAGCCAGCTTGGGCTGGGTGGGTGGGACAGGCCGCAGGCCTTGGGAGGAATCTGACCCCAAATGCCGGACCTTGGAGGCAACTGTAGTTTAAGCAAGGAGCTCCTGAGGGCCCCCACCATTCCATGAACAGCGGAAGTTTAACTGCACCCTGGCACTGGCTCTGACACCCGCATGGTGGAGAGGCAAGAGAGATTTCTCAATTATCCCGTTTCAGCCAAGCCTTATCACTGGAGGCTGCCCTGCCTAGGAATTTGCAATCACTTTGACGGTAGCCAGGATATTTCCCCTCCTGCTGACTATAGGGAAAAAAAGGACTGAAAAAAGATTTTGCTAAGCGAATGAAAGATGTGAACGAGATTAAAGTGAGAATATTTAAATTACAGAAACTTAGTGCTTTCGAGCATACTCAAGCATTTTTGAAGCACCCATTTAGGGACTGCTGATTGATAAGAGGTGATGAATTATTCTTATCTCATCATTGACGCCAGACTCTGGCTCTCTGGAGGGCAACACTTGGTTAACCTAATTTGAATCTAATTTGAATGACTTAAAAGTAATAAAACAAGTGTGTGCTTGAAACTAATAAAGCCTAATTCATTTAATAGGCCATTTCTTAAAGAATTTTATTTTAGAGCTGGAAGGGAACCTTTGAAATCATCCTTTATTTTACAAATAAAGAAACTGAGTCCCAGAACAATAAAATGCTTTGCAAAAGGCCACCCATAGTTGGTGGCCACCCACACACAGTGGGGACTGGGATACTGTGTCCAGTCATGCTTGAGCCCTCCACTCCACGCTGAGCCTGTGGTTCCACTTGTGGCAGATTCAGACCCCTGTCGAGTTAGAGGAATGAGTAGGGAGTGGGCGGCTACACCTTGTGTGAAGAAGACCTCCCCCAAACCCCAGGAATATCTGCAAGGTGGCCAGCCAGGCCCCACCCCTTCGACCCCTCTGCTGAGCCAGCAGAATGAGCACCCTTCACATCGCTGTCCTGTTTGTGGCCTTTTCTTATCAGGCAGCAGTGGCACGGCCACCTTTCCCCTCCCCTGGGCTGCTGAGCAGTGAGGACTTGGAGTTACCAGGCAGCCCACTTGGTGAATCCCCTTGGGCTAACCTGGGATTGAGAAAATGCTTTAGCAGTTTTGAAACCCACAGGCCCAAGGAGCTTTGATGTGGCTGCCTTCTTAGGCCTTAGGTCACCTCCCTGGAAGGTCTAGGAGGGCAGGCCCTCCTTCCAGCACTCTGCCCTGGGTCATGATAGAATCTCATGGGAGAAATCTGACCCAGGGTTGTTTTCTGTCCCAAGGCTTCTTCCCCTAGCATGGGGACCGTGGGTGGAAAGGCACAGTGACTGTTCTTTATCTTCCTCTTACACTGTGAGTCGAATTTCCAGAACCTGCCTGATTTGTCATTCAGTGCATGAATGTACTGGGCACTGTGAGATGTGTTTTGTTTGCATTAATGCATAGAATCCACATTTTATAGGTGAAGAAGTTGAAAGTCACAAAGCTTGAGTGACTTGCCCAAGGCCACACAGAAACCAGTATGGGTCCAGACACTGTGGCTCCAGAGCAGATGCTTAGCCACTTGACCTCTCTCCACAAAAAGGAGCAGGGAAAAGAGTGAGCTTCATCTTAGAGGTACATATGCCCCTCTGCGGGCCCAACAGTCACTGGCCTGGGCTCCAAGGATAGAGAGTAGCTTTGGCCGTTGCAGGACATCCAACCTTACTCCTGGGTCCTGACCTCCTTCACTTCCAGAGCCTTGGTACCTTGGTACTGGGCTCAAAAATCTTAGGGGCTTTTAGGGAAAGGAAAAACCTAACCAAAATGTAAACATCAAATTAAAACTGAGGCTTTATGCACGAGAAACCAGCTTGGAGCTTTTGGCTGCTTTGGGCAACCACTGCAAAAAGACCAAGAAACACAGGCAGCCTTGCCTGCTCACAGCCCAGGTTATGGCCTTTGCATGGCTGCACTGGCGGTGGAGTTAATTGCTCTTGCAATAAGCATCTGTGAGTGTCCTTAACCTTGTTAAGTGAGTGTCACAGAAATTAGGGACAAGCACCACGCCATGCTGACTTGAGGCTCCAGCCCCCAGCCGGGAGTGCAAGCCTCACACACCTGTGTGTGCTTGTATTGGGGCTCGATTAGGCAGAATTGAATTACAAGGGCAGTGACATTTTCCATTTTCTTGGTTGAAAGAAGCAAGTTCAAGGTCAAACATCAAGGAGGCAAGCATATTTTATTGTCTGGCACTTGATTAACTAGAACACGTCGGTTCTGCTCAGATACTCAATGGTTTTCTGAATAAAGTCCCTTGGCCGTCATTTACCCTTCCTCGAGCTGGCCCTGACCTACCTTTCCGGATTTCTTTTTGTGGTTGTTGTTAAGTAACAATAATATTTGCATTTGTCTATTACTTTTTTTTTTTTTTTTTTTGAGACGGAGTTTCACTCTGTTGCCACGCTGGAGTGCAATGGTGCAATCTCAGCTCACTGCAACCTCCACCTCCCGGGTTCACGCCATTCTTCCACCTTGGCCTTCTGAGTAGCTGGGATTACAGGCTCCCGTGCCTGGCTAATTTTTTGTATTTTTAGTGGAGACGGGGTTTCACCGTGTTAGCCAGGATGGTCTCGATCTCCTGACCTCGTGATCCACCCGCCTCAGCCTCCCAAAGTGCTGGGATTACAGGCGTGAGCCTCCGCGCCCGGCCATGCGCGGCTAATTTTTGTGTTTTTAGTAGAGATGGGGTTTTGCCATGTTGGCCAGGCTGGTCTCGAACTTGTGACTTCAAGCAATCCACCTGCCTCAGCCTCCCAAAGTGTTGAGATTATAGGCATGAGCCACCGCACCTGGCCAACTATTCTTTAAGTTGAGGAAAAGGTAAAATAATCTGCCCAAAGCCAATGCACCTGACCAGGAGACTGTGCCAGATGGCATTACTGTTAGAATGTTTGCAGCCCCTCCGGCTGTGCTAGTTAAACTTTCCTGCCCCACTGACATAAGGCTTTGGTGTGGACTTGTTTTTGCCAGTGAAATGTGGGCAAAAATGGCAAGTGTCACTTCTAAATCAGCTTATGGTTTGTCAGGTCTCTCGTTTCTCTCTGCTGCAAGGCCAGCAAGATCCCAAATCGGGGCTGCTCTGTCACCCTGGGTCCTAGAGTAAAGTGGTCGGGAACGCAGCAGAGCTGGCCCACCATGGACTGCAGTGTGAGTGAAAAAGAACCTCGCTGTGGCAGGCCGCCAAGATGTTGGGGTGAGCTATTAGACTAGCACAGCTAATCAAAACTGACCACACAGCAGTAGAATCTGGCTTAATCTCAGACCTTCTGAAAGTGTACCACATTCATCCTCTATATTCCAGATGAATCCCCCTGCTTTTCTCACCTCTGTAGCTAGTCCCATCCTGCGTCCTCTGCCTGGAATTTCTTTGAAATTCTACCCATCTTCAAAAGTCGAGCCTGGATTCATGTCTTCTGTGATCTTTCTCAGATCCATAATAGCACCAAGCACTTACTGAGCATTTACTATGTGCCAGATACTACTATAGCATTTGTTTTATTTCATTTAATCTTCACCCCGTGAGATAAGTCCTATTATTGTTGCCATATAAAGTGAAGAGAGGTAAAATAATTTGTCCAAAGTCACACAACTGGTGTGTTGTGTGGCAGAGCCAAGTCTCAAACCCTGTGCTCCTTCCCCTCCAGTACTCACTGCTGTTTCTGTTCCCTGTTACATTTCTGCTCATCTCTATCTTCTTCCCTCCTCAACTCTGAAACAGCTTCTGTACCTGACCATGTTTTGTTTGTTTGTTTGTTTGTTTGTTTTTGAGACGGTGTCTCGCTCTGTCACCAGGCTGGAGTGCAATGGCGCAATCTCTGCTCACTGCAACCTCCGCCTCCCAGGTTCAAGCGATTATCCTGCCTCAGCCTTCCGAGTAGCTGGGACGACAGGCAAGAGCCACCACACCCAGCTAATTTCTGTATTTTTAGTAGAGATGGTTTCACCATGTTGGCCAGAATAGTCTCAATCTCTTGATCTTGTGATCTGCCCGCCTCGGCCTCCCAAGGTACTGGGATTACCAGCGTGAGCCACTGCGCCCGGCCTGACCACATTTTTTTTTTTTTTTTTTTGATCTGGGTTTGAGT
The DNA here is from genome assembly GCF_002776525.5 of Piliocolobus tephrosceles. Taxonomy (NCBI): domain Eukaryota; kingdom Metazoa; phylum Chordata; class Mammalia; order Primates; family Cercopithecidae; genus Piliocolobus; species Piliocolobus tephrosceles. Next base: position 71,398,004 of record NC_045442.1, read on the forward strand.
ATAAATTTTACCCCTTTCTGGTGGTGAGAACTTGGGCTGGTCACTTGATTTCTCTGAGCCTCAGTTTCTTCCTTGTTTCCCCCGCAGCTCTAAGCAAGGTGTCCAGTAAACGGTTACTGGCTGACTGAATGAATGAATGAACTCTCTGAGCTGTGACTTGTCCATTTGTAAAATGGGAATAATAATGGTTCCTCCTTTATAGGGTTATTGTGGAGTCTAAATGACGCCTAGCACAAGGTATGACACCTAACACCTAAGAATTCAATACAGGCCGGGCGCGGTGGCTCAAGCCTGTAATCCCAGCACTTTGGGAGGCCGAGACGGGTGGATCACGAGGTCAGGAGATCGAGACCATCCTGGCTAACCCGGTGAAACCCCGTCTCTACTAAAAAATACAAAAAACTAGCCGGGCGAGGTGGCGGGCGCCTGTAGTCCCAGCTACTCGGGAGGCTGAGGCAGGAGAATGGCGTAAACCTGGGAGGCGGAAGTTGCAGTGAGCTGAGATCCGGTCACTGCACTCCAGTCCGGGGGGAAAAAGGAGAACCCCCCTCCCAAAAAAAAAAAAAAAAAAAAGAATTCAATGCAACTTAGCTATTATTATTATAAGCCATAGCAAAGGTAAATACAGTATACAAGATACAGAGAAAAAGCTTACTTCTCACTATGGGGATTGAGGTAAGCTAGCTTCATGGCAGAAACGACTTGAGTGGACTTCGAAGAATGCATAGGATCTGGACTCGGACATGAGGTGCAGGGAAAGACATTTTAGACAAAGGGAACAGTATGGATAAAGATACAGAGACAGTTTAAGTCTTAAAATCTTAATCTCTCTTTCCTCGGTTGTACCATTTCTAGGGTCAGACCTAAGGAAATAATTCTAAATAGAGAAAAAACATTATGTGTAAAGATGTCCACTGCAGCATTGCTTATAAAAGTGAAAACATGAAAATAACTGATATGCCCAACAATAGGGAAGTAGTTACATGAATGCTCTTTTGTTCATCTGATATATTGTCATGTCTATTATAATTAAATACATAAGAAGTAATAAAAGAAAATGTTTATGAATGATGCTATGTGAGAAATAAGAGAAAATGAATAATCAATATAGTTATAATTATGTAAAAACAAATTCCAAAACCAAAAGTAATATTCGGAAAGTCTAGGAGGAAATATACTACAATATTAATAGGAGTATCTTTGGAGTAATGGCCTTTGGTGATTGCTTTGGGATATTGAAAGCAATCTTTCTTACATTTAGCATTTTTTTATTATCATAGTTAACCTTTACTGAGCACTTCCTATGTACTAGGCAATGTACTATTTTACACACATTATCCCACTTAATCCATATAGCCCCATGAGGAAGGTTATCTTATTAGCCTCTTACGGATGGGGAAACCGAGACTTCTCTATTTACATAATGAGCATATGTTACTTTTTTTTTTTTTTTTTTGAGACAGAGTCTCACTCTGTCACCCAGACTAGCGTGCAGTGGCACAGTTACAGCTCACTGTAGCCATGACCTCCTAGGCTCAAGTGATCCTCCCACCTCAGACCCCTAGTAGCTGGGACTATAGGTGTGTGCCACCAAGCCCAGATAATTTTTTAAAATTTTTTGTAGAGATGGTGTCTCACTATATTGCTCAGGCTGGTCACAAACTCCTGGGCTCAAGCAATCCTCCCACCTTGGCCTCCCAAAGTGACGGGGTTACAGGGGTGAGCCACCATGCCCAGCCTATTACTTTCTTTATAGGAAATATTTACTACATTTAAATAATATTTTGTTATTAAAAGGCTAGAGATGTCAGTCCCTCCTTCTTCTTCTTTTTTTTTTTTTTTGCTAGTCCAAACACTGTTATTATAATAAGCATTGTTGCACGTATTTTCTCATTATTGCTACTCTCATTTCTGTAAATTACATTTCTTAAAGTGATATTTTTGGTTAAAATATATGTGTATCTTTTTTAATTGGAACTAATTTTAGACTTACAGAAAAGTGCAAAAGTCACATGGAGCTTGGTAATAAAAAGGAATAAAATACTGATACAAGTACAATTTGGATGAACCTGGAAAACATTATGCAAAGTAAAAGAAAGCCAAGAACATATGATAATATTCCATTTATACAGAATGTCTGGAAATCAGTAAATCTATAAAAACAGAGAGTAGATTGGTGGTTGCCAGGGCCCGAAGGGCAGGTAGGGAATGGGGAGTGGCTGTTTAGTGGGTTCAGGGTTTCCTTTTGAGGTGATAAAAATGTTCCCAAATTAGAGAGTGGTGATGGTTGCACAACTCTGTAAATATAACAAAACCTCTGAATTGTATACTTTAAAAGGGTGAACTTTATGGTCTATGAATTATTTCTCAATAAAGCCGAATTCAAAGAAGAAAACCTTAGAGAGTTTCTGTACACCCCTCTCCTTCCTTCCCCTAATGTTCACATCTGAGAAATTGCGGGTTAAATTGTGGCACAGCTAACTATGGCACTTACTCATCGCCAATGTAGAGCTTGGGCCAGACCTCGTTGACGTGGGTGTACTGGGGACTGCCCTTCCAGAAGAGCCGCTCCAACTCAAAGGCTCCAGGGGTGCAGTAGTCCTCCTCCTCCCCTTCCTCCTCCACCTTCAGCGACAGCCTCTTGGCAGATGAAGAGACATTCTTGAGGCTTGTCTTCACTTCTCCGGATGTCATTTTAGAGCTAAGGGATTTTCTCTCCTTTCTGCAGCTGGTTATGAGAGAGAAGCAGGATGGGGGTTAGCAAGGGACACTGAGGCAGGAAATAGGCTTTACAAAAAGAGGTGGGAATAAGCTAATCTTAAAATTTGGCAGGTGTTTCCCCAACCTGCTATGCCCCCGCTTCCTCTTCCCAGGCCACCCAGGTAAACAAGGAAGGCCATGATGACAGTTAAATGACACTTCCCCAATGTTCCAATCTTTCTAGAGTAGGAGAGCTGGGGGTCCTTGGATGTGGGCCAAGGCAGGTTTTGGGGCTAAGAAATCCTGCAAGCAGCCAGTCCCTTCCCACCTTTCTTTAGACTTTACTCCTTTGGTGCCTACTTTTTCCTTTATCTGATTGAAACCTACTGGTTTGGGCCATTTTGGACCCAAAATAGGAAGGCCAGAAGATCCCTGACATTCCAGGTCCATGGCCCTCTCAGCGTCTGCAGGGAGCCGTCAGCCAGCAGAAAGAGCGCATCGCCAAGGCCATACCTGCCGGGGCCACATGCACGTCAGCAGGACTTCAGAAGCCTCGAGACAGGAGGGAACGTGGCCGCGTGAGAGTTAACCTGTCAGAAGAGCTGAAGGCAGTGCTCACGTTCTCACACTGGGAGCCTGGCCATCATTGCCTTAACTTACCAAGGGGATTGGAAGAGATGCCCCAAGATAGAAAGCTGTGCCTCCAGATTGAAATGTGCATTTGGAGAGCTCATTAGGCTCTGCCAGTGGAATGCAAGAGAGGGCTTTCCATTGTCCCCAAGGAGAGGAATTTGCAGTGGAATTGGACAGTGATTGTTTCCTGAGTCGAGTAAATGATGCACCTATGGTCAGCCTGGGAAGGTAAGTTGTGCTCCTACTCTGAGACTGGAGAGAAGGAGGAAAATGTGGGAAGACGGAGAACCATGGAGGTGAGTGACTGGGAGGGAGTGCTATTTGTTTATTTATTTGACAAATACTTATATAACACCTATTGTGTGCCAGACACTGTTCCAAGTGCTTGATGATTGTAAATCCATTTGATCTTAACAACACTGAGGTAGGGTTATCCTAATACCCTATCATTAACCCCATTTTACAGATAAGGAGGATCATGAATTGAGGCTGTCTGTAGCACAGGGTCTTAGTGTGACGGGGAGGGAGATGAGGTGCAGTGTGAACAGGGGCAGGCCTGGGATGCAGACAATGTAGGAAAGGGTTCATGGCTTCAAAGACCATTAGGAACATGTCAAAGGGACTCAGAATACAACTTGAAGAAGCTCCCATTTATCAAAAATGGAACAATTTGAACATGAAAAATAACAATAATTCCAGTGGATCAAAACACATCAAACACTTAGGTCATAATAATACTGAAGGCCAGGCGCGGTGGCTCATGCCTGTAATCCCAGCACTTTGGGAGGCCGAGGCAGGTGGATCACCTGAGGTTAGGAGTTCAAGACCAGCCTGCCCAACATGGTGAAACCCTTTCTCTACTAAAAGTATAAAAAATTAGCCAGGTGTGGTGGTGGGTGCCTGCAATCCCAACTACTCGAGAGGCTGAGGCAGGAGAATCGCTTGAACCTAGGAGGCGGAGGTTGTAGTGAGCTGAGATTGCACCACTGCACTCCAGCCTGGGCAACAAGAGTGAAACTCTGTCTCAAAATAATAATAATAATACTGAAAACAGGCCAAGAGCAGTGGCTTATGCCTGTAATCCCAGCACTCCGGGAAGTTGAGGTGGGTGGATTGCATGAGCCCAGGAATTTAAGAGCAGCCTGAGCAACATGGCAAAACCCATCTCTACAAAAAATGCAAAAATTAGCTGGGTGTGGTGATGCATGCCTGTAGCCCCAGCTACTCAGGAGGCTGAGGCTGAGGTGGGAGGACCACTTGAGCCCAGGAAGTTGAGGCTATAGTGAACCATGATCATATCACTGTACTCCAGCCTGGGCAACACAGTGAGACCCTATCAAAAAAAAAAAAAAAAAAAAAAACCCAACACTTAATTATGCACAGTTGGAAGATGTTTGGGAACCAGCTCCTTATTTTGAAGATGGATAGATAAAGGAGAAGAATCTGCATGTATTGCTCCTCTCTTATACAAACTATATACTACTGGCTCAATATGGGAAATTTTCTTTTATAGAAGTATTCCAAATAATGAATAAAGAAGGAAGCACCATTTCACACCACCTCATGAGCTGCTGCATCCAGAGACTGAGCATAAACTGCCAACCACATACGAATAAGAAGAGATGATCAGACATTATATGCCTTCGGACAGAAGAGCACACCACCATGGCAGGAGTCATCTCACCAAAAAAAAACCTCAGTCTTCTCAGGGTCCTCAGGTCTGTATCTATCAGCCAACATGCTGGAGATTCCGAGGACAGTAATGTCATACCACAGGGCTTATCTTTTAGAAAAACATACTGAAATACTTGCTTCAAAAATAATATAGTTAGAAAATATAAATAATACAATGTTGGGGCAGGGTATTGATGTAGGTGTGAATGAGATGGGCTGGCCATGAGTGATGGTGATTGGGGCTGGATGATGGTTATAAAGTAGTTGCTGTTTCTCCTTTTTCCTTTTTTAAAATAGAGATGAGGTCTTGCTATGTTGGCCAGACTGGTCTTGAACTCCTGAGCTCAAGTGATCCTCCCACCTCAGCTTCCCAAAGTGCTGGGATTATAGGCATGAGCCATCACACCTGGCTAGTTGCTGTTTCTCTTCAGGTGTGTTTGAAATTCTCCATGATAGAAATTTAAAAGGAAAGGATTGATACCACTGATTTGGGGAATTCGATTCTCCCAAGTCCATAGCAGATGACTTAAAGGATCACTAGCTAGCCGTGTGTGTCTGTAGGGATTGTGGGAAGCCAGGATTTGTGACTTCCTCCAACAACTTCCTGCTTCCTGGTGGGGTGTGGAGAGGGCAATGGGCAGCAGAGGGGACCCTCCTGTGGAGTCTCTCAAAGTGTGGTCTGAAGACCACCTCTGTCAGAGTCACCTGACACTGACCAAAAATACAGATTCCCGGGCTGCACCCTGGACCAGGGGTTGGGGCACAGGCATCTGTATCTTAGTGAGCTCCCAAGTGAGTCTGACACTTAGTAAAGTTTGATAATAATTGTCTGAGATGTGGCTAAAGAGCCAGGGCGCTGCAGAGTCAAGGGAAAGGTAGTGAGAGCGCTTATTCAAAATGCCTCCCGCTGTCCCAGTGGGATGGGAGACCTGGTCTTTAGCCCAGAATGCAGCTGCAGGCTGGGAGGAGAGAGGACCTTGGGGCTCCTGAGTGTTGCTTCTCTGTGTAGCCTTGGTGTCTGGCACGTAGGAGGCGCTCAGGAGATATGGGTTGGATGAGGAAGTGGCTTAGTGAATGAATGGAATGAGTGACTGAGGGGTGAAGGAATGATTAAGGGCTGTGAGGCCTGTGCTAGGGGCTCAGCAAGAGCTGCTAAGGCAGGACTGAGCCTCCAGGCTGATTCGGAGGAGGGTGAAGGTGAGGGGACTGCAGGCGCAGGGTGGGCTGCCCTCCTGCCACGGGTAATCATTCAGGCCCAAACTATTCTGGGGCCTGCCTTCTGTGTTTCCAGTCAGGAAGGGAGAAATTATTTCAAGGAGTGGCCAGAAATCTTTCTCACAGAAACGAGCCCAGACCCCTCAGTCCCCTAAGAGCATAAGTAGTTACAGCTCTCCTCGCTTCAGGCCCACAGTGTCTAAAGATCTGAAGCTCAGCCCATCCATGGCACCCACTCTTCTTGTTCGAAGTGAGTAGAAGCTGGGCACCATACACCTCAGGGTGGTGGTTTAGGCCGTCTTGAACTCTGCCTGCGGTTAATGGAAGCTTCAGAAGAGGTGATTTTCAGGAGACGCTGGGGTCAGTTCCATTCTGAAACCTCCGTCTGCCTCCTTTGATCACTGAAGCTGACTTCACCCTTGATGAGGCTGTTCTTCCTTCATTACACTGTGGAGGGAACCATACCCGTCTCCATCGCTGTGCTGAAAGCCTCGGCTGGATTTCCAGACAGAAGAGGAAGTGGTGCGGTCTACCCTGAAGAGCTTGGCACACAGAGTGAGCCCTGGGATCTATTATCCTGCAGCATGCAGATTTGATGGGGAAAGAGAACAAAGTGTGGAACTGTCCAGAAACCACAGACCTGTAATCTTTCCAAATCCTGAAGGCGGCCTATGTGCACCCTCTCTGCATGGCTCCCGACTCTCTAATTCTCCGAGAGGCCAGGAGCATCTGTTTCCCAGATCACAGCCAACATGGAAGGGAAGACAAATCTGTTCTGTTTGGTTTCCATAGATTCGACCCAGAGATTAACTGCCAAGGTCTCAATGACACACACAATATCAATCACAGGCTAAATGTCATAATGAGAGCTGGGCAGGCTGTCAAGAGAGGCCTCCAGGTTCCCGTTACAGCTTCATATTTAAGGATTTGGTCCCAGGAAATCAAATGCTATCTCCGAGACGACTTGGCCTACATGCAACGGCAGCCTGTCTCCTCCTTAAAAGGTGACAAACTCAGGCTCCTTCAGCGAGGGACCAGGCAGATAACATAGAGGAAGGAAGTGAGTTGGGTGTTAAGAAGTAAATTAAACAAACAAAAATCTGACTGTTGGCTTCAGGCAAGAGACGTTAGGGAGGGGTGGGGAGTGTGGCACACCAGGGAGCATGTACCTCCATTAAGGGGGCAGCAGCTTGCCATCCCACGTGGGAATGCAAGCCCAGATTTTCTGATATTTTTATGATCCACATAGATTGTTGTGAGAAATCTATTGATTTTTAAATGTAAGCCCCTGTAGTCAATACTATCCTTGTCCCGTTGCAAGGAAAGCATCTACTACAGGTGCCTCCTCAGCTCAAGTCGCTGCAGCAGAAGTGGACAGTTCTTTATACACAAAAGCCTTCCTACCTCAGGTGCCTATTTTCCTCTTGAGGGCATTTTCTAGTCCTTGTGCTGGTCAGGCCTGCAGTGTGTGGAAACATCCCCCAGAAGTTATCGCCAATTAGGAGCAGGAGTTGCCCACTTCCTCAACCTCCCCACTTCCTCAACCCTGAGTGGGCCACTTTTGAAATACGTCCTGCACAGTCTCCCGGAGGCTGGCCCGTGTCTGCTCGTTCACATGTCCTTTACTGGTTGTCCTCCCTCCTGGGTGCTCTGCATACCACACTGTACTCCCAGGAGCACCTCTCAAATAAACAGCATGCACCCAAACTCTAGTCTCAGGGTCTGCTTTTAAAGGAAACTAAACCAAGGTACAGCTAATTTAAAAACATTTAAAGGTGAAAGATACAGTATACATATATCAAAACATCACATTGTATCCCATAAATACATACAATTATTATTTGTCAATTAAAAATAAAAATGTAAGGAGAAAAGAAAAAATAAAGATACCATGATAACAGAAGATGCAAAAGGCCGAGCAGTACTTGACCACTAAGGCCTAGAGTGCCATTTCCTTTCGTGAACGTGACCTTGCCTTTGAAGAGCTATCAGCATGGGGACTCCTCATTAACTCAGACTGTATTTCAGACCTTTTTTTTTTTTTTTTTTTGAGATAGGGTCTCACTTTGTCACCCAGGCTGCTGGAGTGCAGTGGCACAACTCACTGCAAACTTGAACTCCTGGGCTCCTGGGCTCAATATTCTCTTGCCTCAGCCTCCCAAGTAGCTGAGACCACAGGTTGCACCACCATACCTGGCTAATTTTTTTTAAAAGTTTTTGTAGCTGGGCATGGTGGCTGATGCCTGTAATCCCAGCACTTTGGGAGGCCAAGGTAGGTGGATCACAAAGTCAAGAGATTGAGACTATCCTGGCTAACATGGTGAAACCCCATCTCTACTAAAAATACAAAATTTAGCTGGGTGTGGTGGCGCACACCTGTAGTCCCAGTGACTTGGGAGGCTGAGGCAGGAGAATTGCTTAAACCTGGGAGGCAGAGGTTGCAGTGAGCCAAGATGGCGCCACTGCACTCCAGCCTAGTGACAGAGCGAGACTCCCTCTCAAAAACAAAAAACAACAACAAAAAAAGTCTTTTGTAGAGACAGGGTCTCACCATGTTGCCCAAACGGGTCTGGAACTCCTAGGCTCAAGTGATCCTCCTGCCTCAGCCTCACAAAGTGCTGGGATTACAAGCATGAGCCACTGCACCTGGCTTATTTCAGAATTTTCTATTGCAAGTCTTGCATTTGGTTCAAGGTTTCCTTTGCCCAAGTAGGAAAGGCCTTAATCTGAATTTGAAACTGTAATTTGACACCATTATTTTACTTATGCATAAAAAAACTCAAACAAGCAAAAAACTTTTTATAGTTTGTTTGTTTTTTTTTTTCAACTAGAAAAAAATACATCAAAATGTCAATAGTATGGGTGACTTTTTCTTCTGTTTCCTAATTTGGGATTCTTTTAATAAATAGTGATATTTTATAATAAATAACCACGTGTATATTTTTAAACTGTGCTGGCCAAACAGAACAGTCTTGGCAGGAAGCTGCTTGTGACTTCTATTTTGCGATTTCCATCCCATCTCACTTGCTCCTGGGACCTGGCACTGTCACTGGCCCCGACAATCACTAGCGACCCTCAGATCTGCATGTTCCATCCTCCCTGAGCTCCAGTGCCCTCTTTGACAAAAATGGAGCTAAAGCTAGGGGGGCAAAGACACTTTTAAAACAAACAAACAAAAAAAAACCCCAAAAAAACCCTCAAGCTGAACTCTTTTACTTGCTAAGGTGGCAGATGGGAGAAGCGGCCTGGAGAGATGCATAATTCATTTCAGTGGGAAAATTAAAATCTCTAAGTAGAACCCTTGAGGCTGCAGAGATTGGCTAGGGAGCCATGCCTAGGAATGAGAGCATGTGTCAGGAAAGAAGGCTTATCTTTTTTCTTTTTTTTTTCTGAGACAGAGTCTCGCTCTGTCACCCAGGCTGGAGCTCATGGGTTCAAGCAATTCTCCTGCCTCAGCCTCTAGGGTAGCTAGGATTACAGGTGCCCACCACCACATCCAGCTAATTTTTGTATTTTTAGTAAAAGACCAAGTTTCACCATGTTGGCCAGGCTGGTCTTGAACTTCTGACTTCAAATGATCCACCCACCTTGGCCTCCCAAATTGCTGGGATTACAGGCATGAGCCACCATGCCCGGCCATCTTAACATTTTGAAGAGTCACATACAGGCTTCTTGCTTAACAAAAAGCACAATTTAAGAATTTTTTAATTTTTCCATAGAGACAAGGCCTCACTCAGTTGCCCAGGCTGTGGTACAGTGGTTCAATCATGGCTCACTGCAGCCTCAATCTCCCGGGTTCAAGGGATCCTCCCACTCAGCCTCTTGAGGGGCTAGGACTGCAGGCATGTGCCATCACGCCCAGCTAATTTACTACTATTATTGTTTTTTATTTTATTTTATTTTATTATTTTTTGTAGCGACTGTCTTGCGATGGTGCCCAGGCCTGTCCCCAACTTCTGGCTTCAAGCGATCCTCCCATTTTGGCCTCGTGAAGCACTGGAATTACAGGCATAAAGTAAAATAATTACAAAATGAACCACTTTGGCCTATTTGAGGATCCCTTTGATGGGAAAAAGATGAGTTCTGCAGCATGGCCCAGAAAGACGTGCAGTGAAACAAAGAGAACTAAACTGTTCTGCACAATAAAGCAAGAGACTTTGTGTTTCCCAGAACATTCTAGAAGGAGTAAGAGGGGGCCCTGCGGCAGGGCTGAGGAAGGGAGCAGTTGGGGCCAGAGACCACCAAGTGAGGAGTTTCTAGGGGAGGAACAGCCACGAGATTGCTGAGAACGGGGGTTCCCAACCTTCAACGTGGCAGTGCCCCATAGCCGTGGCAGCCCTCTCACCGGGACCCTAACCCTTCAACAGAATTGTTACACACAACAGGCATGTTCTTGGTGACTCCAAGAAATCAAAGGGAAAGAGGCTGGCGCCGGTGGAGAGAAAAAGCAGAAGTTTGTGAAGCAGCAAATACAGAACCATCCCCTTCTTGTACAAAAATAAATTTCCCCAAAATATTAACACTGGCTACATGCTCGTTTTAGGGTGATGAAATTATATGTGATTTTTGTTTTCTTTTTTTAAAGTAACCATCTTTTCTAAATTTTCTGTGCTAGACATGTTTTACTTGAGCATATGGAGGGAAAAAAACAAAATTCCATGAAAGTTCTATTTTAGAAGTGTTCTGCACGTAGTAGACGCTCGCCCCAAATCCCCAGGCTGAGGCAGGAAGGTGACCCTCGGGACAAGGTCTGACCCTGCTCCTCACATCTCTCCAGTGGCACCGAGTGCCTTCTGTCAAGTGGGAAGCCCCTGAAGGCAGCTCTGTGTCCTCCCCAAGGCTGCCCATGGCAGAGCCAGGACTCTGTGATGTCAGAAGGTCATCCTAGCCCCCCATGCCTGCTAGGAGAAAGCAGGAGGAATCTAGGTTTTGTGGATCTTGAAGCTTATTCAATTTCTTTCTTCTTTTTTTATTTTTATTTTTTTTGAGACAGAGTCTTACTCTGTCACTCAGGCTGGAGTGCAGTGGTACAATCTCAGCTCACTGCAACCTCTGCCTCCTGGGTTCAAGCAATTCTCCTGCCTCAGCCTCTCCCAAGTAGATGGGACTACAGGCGTGTGCCACCACACCCGGCTAATTTTTGTATTTTTAGTAGAGATGGGGTTTCATCATGTTGGCCAGGCTGGTCTCGGACTCCTGACCTCAAGCAATCCGCCTGCCTTGGCCTCCAAAAGTGCTGTGATTACAGGCATGAGCCACTGCACCCGGCCTCAATTTCTTTAAGTAAAAGAAAACCAAATAGGTATAGGGCCTTGGAAGAAGCTGGTGCAAGCGCACGGTTCTGAAGCTTGGGGTAAATCCACCTCGGAGTAGGGGGGACCTTCCTTCCCCTCTGACTTCAGATGAAGAGGGCAGCCCCCCCTCCCCACCCCATCCCTTACAGTGTCAGAGCCAGCATCATTGACTCTGCTTAGTTTGGTCTTAGTCTAACTCAGCTGACATTGGCGTGCTCTGGCGGGTCATGAGAAGGGATGGGTAGTGGCATCGTTCTCTAGGCCTGGCCCTGACTCCAAAACTTTACTGTATATGTCCCTGTGTAGGGTCAGGCTGGGCCAGGCCAGCATGGGAGGGGATCAGAAAGGGGTGTGCTGAGCCAGGCCAGGGAGGTCTCTGCCTTCTGGAGGTTTTTAGCTGAGTAGAACAATTTATAGTGTAAACATTTAAAAAATTCTCCTCTCCCAAGAGTTCAAGACTAGCCGGGGCAAAATTGTCAGACCCTGTCTCTATAAGAAAATATTTTATTTTATTTTTATTTTATTTTGAAACTCTCACTCTGTCTCCCAGGCTGGAGTGTAATGGTGCAATCTAGGCTCACTGCAATCCCCACCTCCTGGGTTCAAGCGATTCTCCTGCCTCTGCCTCCAGAGTAGCTGGGATTACAGGCGCTCACCGGCACGCCCAGCTAATTTTTGTATCTTTAGTAGAGACGGGGTTTCACCATGTTGGCTAGGCTGGTCTTGAACTCCTGACCTCAAATGATCCACCACTGTCAGCTTCCCAAAGTGCTGGGATTATAGGCATGAGCCACTGCGCCCAGCCTTCTACAAGAACATTTTTAAAAATTATATACATATAACAGAAAAGTTACCACCTTAGCATTTTAAAATACAGTAAAGGCTGGGTGCAGTGGCTCAGGCCTGTAATCCCAGTGCTTTAGGAGGCCGAGACAGGAGGATTGCTTGATTCCAGCAGTTCAAGACAGCCTGGGCAAGATGATGAGACCCCCGTTTCTACAAAAGATAAAAAAAATATAATATAGCTGACCATGGAGGTACATGCACCTGTGGTCCCAGCTACTTGGGACACTGAGGCGGGAGGATCGCTTGAGCCCAGGAGTTTGAGGCTGCAGTGAGCTATGATCATGCCACTGCACTCCAGCCTGGACGACAGAGTGAGAACCTTCTAAATACAAAAAATCCTCCTCTCCCTTCAAAGGCATTCTGTATCTGTGCCTGTGTGTACATCCATTGCATTTTCATGTTTCTAAAGCATGGAGCTCGTGGGGAAAGCTGGTCTGTGTTTAAGTGCCTGTGTACCACGTTTCTTCCACACACCACCCAAGTTGGGCTTGGATATGCTTGGAAAGAAGGGGGAGAGTAAAAACGTTATTGTGGTTGGGTGAATTACTCTATTAGGAGAGTAATACCTACTGCTGGGATACGTGGGGAGGGGTAGAATTTGGCAGCAGTGTCCATATGTAAATATGTACATATTTTTAACTTAGTACAAGTCAGTGCTTGTCTTTATGCATTTTAGATCTACAAAAATGATCCCAACTAGGGAATAAAATAAGTGGATTTTTTTTTTTCATGAAAATTTAGATGTAAAAACCCAGGAATTTTTTGTGGCCTATAATTTAATTCTTAATGTATCAGACGTATTCCAAGTTTAACAGATTTTTTTTTTCTTTTGGATTCTGGCAAGTATGTTAACAGGAGGCAATTATGTGAATTAATATAAAATCCTTTTATTAAAAATACAGAAGAGCCTTCATTTTAAAAGTAATTTAATATTCCTTCTCTGATGGTGTTGATGTCATGAACTTGTTTGATTAACTCTTCAAATGGTTTCAAAGCGCTTGGGGTGGTAATTTATGAACTTCTAATTGATTTCCCCAATCTTGGTTTGGCAGAGGCAGGCCTCCCGGAAACCCTGAGGAGGCTGGAGGCCACTCTCAGCTTCCTTCTCAGACAAGGGAGCCGGCCGGGATGGACTTTCCCGAGCGGCCAGGGGAGAGGGAGCTCTGGCACTGGAGACCCAGACCATGACGTCTGACCAGGCCCATTGTGGTTCCTGAATCCTAAGCAGCTGGCCCTTCGCTCCCTCTGAAGATGTGTGGAAACACCACAGGCGGTTTCACAGGAACCATTTCCCACTGGGCCTCACCTCAGAACAAGCCTTCCTTGTTCGGGGAAGGGCAAGACTCGGGAGGTGCAGCCCTCACCATGGTCCTGCCACTCCACCACTTCCTGTCCAGGCCACTTATTTGTCACTAGTCCTGCCTCAGATGCTACACAGGGGACGCTCTGGGCCTTGGGAAGGCGAGGGGCTAAGGCTGCCACCTCTTAAATCTGCCACCCACAGAAGCTTGCAGAGAAATCAAGGCCTTGGCTCTACCCAGGGAAATGATCATGTTGCTTTTATTGTGTGCGCAGTGATTATCTACTCTCAAAACCTTCTCGATAGTGGCCAGGCGCGGTGGTTCACAGCCCTAATCCCAGCACTGTGGGAGGCTGAGGCAGGCAGATTACTGGAGGTGAGGAGTTCGAGACCGGTCTGGCCAACATGGTGAAACCCTATTTCTACTAAAAATACAAAAAAAAAAAAAAAAAAAAAAAAAAAATTGGGGGGGGCGTGGTGGTGCGTGTCTGTAATCCCAGCTACTAGGGAGGCTAAGGTATGAAAATCACTAGAACCCAAGAGGTGGAGGTTGCTGTGAGCCAAGATCACGCCACTGCACTCCAGCCTGGGTGACAGAGTGAGACCTTGTCTTAAAAAAAAAAAAAAAAGTAAGAAACCTTCTAGACAGGGAATAACTGCCTCCACTTTACAGATGAAAAAATGAGGGTCAGGGAGGTTAAGAAACAACACACCAAGCTAGTAAGGGATGCAAATGGGACTCAACCCAACAGCCCCACATCCCAACCCACCGCAACAGATACTTCACTATATTCTTGGTCACAAAGTATAAGCTCCTGAGGGCATGCCTGGGCCTCTCAATTCTGTATGCTTCCCTCCCCAGAGTGGAGCCCAGAGTCATGTAAATTTGCAGCAAGTGGCTCTCACAGGCTTTGGAATCTCACTACCTGGGCTTCAGCGTCCTCATCTGTCAAATGGGGATAACATTCACGTCACTGGTTGCTGAATTAAATGAGATCATCTAAGCCCTTGGCACATCCGCATGGGCTCAAAGAGGGTTTCAGGGAGCAGGGACAAGGAGGCGGCCAGGAGGGTGGGTGGGGAATTCCCAGCTGTACTTGGAGTTGTGTTCCCAGCAGCGAATAGGAAAGAGTGGGTGGAGGAGTTTGGCCGGGGCGGAGGTCTTGGTAGGGAGGCTGTGGCAGAGGAGATGGGCTCGTGTGAGCCTGAGCATTGTCCTGTGGGTGACAGGGTCCATCGCCTCCTGCGTGACATGCAAGAGAGTAGGAGAAAGGACTCTCCCCAGCTAGTCAGTCTCTGGTCACTGTGTCAGGCTGCTAGGAGATCTGACCCCCTCATTACTGTGGAAGGGGTAGACCCAGAAACGTGAATGGTCACGAGAAGAGGAAATTAAAACATTACCTGCTCTGAAATCAGGCCGAACAGGACAAACAGCTGACTCCTGGCCTGGGAACTTGGAGTGGCTGTTTCCAAGCTGGGCCTCCCTGGGAGAGGGGCCCTGGTTGGAGTTTAGGGGTTGAGAGGAGTAGGAGAGTGAGAAGCCACCAGGCCTCTACCCCCACTGAGGGGCACCAGGGCAGAGGGGCTGCACCCCCAGACTCTGAGGCACACTGGGTTCTGGCCTCTGCCCCTGTCTAGGCTGCATGACCTTGGGCAGAACACTTAGTATTTGTGTCTTTGTGTCCAATCTGAAATGGGGCTGTGCTGTCCACCCCTCATAGAGCTGTTGCAATTATGAGGAATAAATGATTCCTGCTTATCAGGAAAGCTCTTGGAACAGTGCCAGACACACAGCACAGGAAACACTGCCAGTCCTCGAGGCCGCAGTGTCTGGGGAAGGCTTGGTGGAGGCTGCTCATCCTCGCCCTGGGGGACTCAACTGGGCCTCCCTGGGGCTGCTGGAAAATGCTCACAGCCCAGCCCCTGGCTTCAAGGCCTCCCCTAAGCTCCTCATCTACTGTGGGGTTGACAACAGCCATGGGAGTGCCACCTGCAGACAGGAACAGGTTCCCACCCAACCCAGGTGTCAGCCATGACTGAAATGTCCCCAGTAAGGGCTCCAGCTTGTCTGATGCAGAGGACCATTGACTCTTTCCTCACCCTCAGCACAGATCTGCTTTTGCCCACGAAGATCCTTCAGAGCCAACTGAGCTCCTGATACCGGAGGGGGCCGGGAAGTGCTGGATAGAGAAAGGCAGGTCCCTGGCTAGGGCTCCACCCTGACAGACCTAGGTGAGGTCAGGCACTCCTGCCTTCGCATCCAAATGTTGTATTTTCCAAGACCACCCTGGCCCGCCACGCCCCCATCCTGTGCCTATAAAAACCTGAGACACACAAGTGGCTGGACGTCCTGAGGAACACATAGGCAGAAGAAGACACAAGCAGCTGGTTGTCAAGAGCACGCCGGCAGAAGATCATGCCGACAGGCACTGGCAGGCCTGCAGACCATCGACCAGCGAACGACGCGGAGTTTGGCCAGAGCGATCGGAGGAGAAGAGTCGGCTGCCGAGTGGCCCAACTCCAGGGAAAAACCATCTCCATTCTGGCTCCCCCGTCTGCTGAGAGCTACTTCTACTCAACAAAACCTTGCACTCTTTCCCCAAGCCTGCATGTGATCCGATGCTTCCCATACACCAAGGCAAGAAACCCCGGGATACAGAAATCCCTCTGTCCTTGTGATAAGGAAGGAGGTCTAATTGAGCTCGTTAACACAAGCCGCCTATAGACAGCAAACTAAAAGAGCACCCTGTAACACACGTCCACTGGGGCTTCAGCTGTAAACATTCACCCCTAGACACTGCCATGGGGTCACAGCCCCACAGCCTATCCGTCTGTATGATCCTCTAGAGGCTTGAGCAGCTGGGTACTGAACAAGCGAGCCACACCCCCATCGCATGCACTGTGAGACAAATGAACCTTTCCCACTTCACTCCCACTAACTCTCCTCAGACCCACCCCATGCCCACCCCAGCCTCCATGCCCAATGCTCCTTCCTTGTTAAGAACTCAGCTCAGAAGCCCTTCAAGTGTTGTTTGTTAATGTCAGAGTCCTTGGATTTGTGGGTGGGACCAAACGATTTTCTCATGACGAGAACAAGGAGGGACCACAAGCTGAAGGTGGGGGCAGCGGAAAAAACATCCAGTGCCAGGGACCCTCAGGTGCTGGTGGCTGTGGGTGTGGCAACCTCTCCAGACATCCTCCTCGTGCCCCCTCCTCCTGCTCGCTGGAGCATTTTCCACTTTCCCGAACAATCAGAGCCCCCGGGCCCAAATGTTCTTGGGTTCCAGGCCCATGAAGGGACCCCTGGGGTCAAAGCACAAGGGCACCAGGGTCTAACGGGAGAGCCCTGGTCTGAGACGCAGGCCCGTCCCACTTCCTGCCCACACAGGTCTGAGACGCAGGCCCATCCCGCCTCCTGCCCACACGCGGTGCCACCTACACTCTTGGACTAGTGGCTCTGATCCTTCATGATCCAGCCCCACCCCCCATCTCTACCATGACAGCATCATCCCCAACCCCATCCCCCCACCAGGACTGAGAAATGCTTCCAAACCCGTCACTCTGACCAAATGATGCTT
The DNA here is from genome assembly GCF_002776525.5 of Piliocolobus tephrosceles. Taxonomy (NCBI): domain Eukaryota; kingdom Metazoa; phylum Chordata; class Mammalia; order Primates; family Cercopithecidae; genus Piliocolobus; species Piliocolobus tephrosceles. The sequence continues at coordinate 71,415,244 of NC_045442.1, forward strand.
TTGCGTTACCTGGGACACAGGGAGAATTCTCATCCCTGGAGCTTTAAGTACTTTCTTGTCTTTGATGCTGCCCTACACAGGATCCGAGTCACTCCAGGGCCTCGCTCTCTCTTGCCCCCGAGATTTCTCCCTCTTTACTGGCTAAATGGACAAACGTAGAACCTCGTCGGAATAAATATGATACAATGCATCCAATGCTTCACAAGGGCTCGATGAGCTTTAATCCATCCCATTATCCTTTTGAAATGGTCATTGAACTGGAAGTTCAGATTTGGAGAAAGGGAAATGGAGAAAATTCCATGGCATCTCTAGTAAAAGGACAGTAAGAAACCTTTCACACTAGAAGGAGGTCAGCTGTTCCCCACAGCACCAGGAACAGGGTGGAAAAGGGGCTTCTAATCCCTATACCCAGGCCCCCAAAGAACATGTGGGTGAATCCAAGGGGTGCCGGCCTCCCCACCCAAGAGCCTTACCTGGGTGCTCAGGGGCCTGGCCAGGTCAGGAGGTTCTGATCCGTGGGGCATGTGGCAGCTGCACACCCAGCCACCCCGACTGGCAACAGAGGGCCTATTTTTAGGGTCAGATCTGCTGACGCTGACCTTGCGTGCCGTCCAGTCTAAGAGGAGACCTATGACATCTGCTTGCAAAATGATTTGCCAGTGTGACCTGAAACCCTTGACTTAGGAAGCACTGTACCTGAAGCTCACATGCTTGTCCCTGGTCCAGCCACAAAGGCAGGACATGTGGCCGCCAGGGCAGGGATAGACAGGAATTTTCCAACTTTGTTTTCCTGGGATGGACGAGGCCAGGTGTCTACAGGCCCTGCCCTGAGCCCTGTCACAGAACAGCTAGAACAGAGGAGGTTTGCCCACTGGCACAGATCCCATGGCAGGGCCAGGGCGCTCGGCATGGGAAGAGGTCTGTATTCCAGTCTTTTCTGAGAATTTGTGGAACCATCTCTGGGAGGCCAATGGAAAGGATGCCACATCACACAGGGTGATCAATGAAACTCTGAGAAAGACTCTAAGCTTGGGCAGAGTTTGTGCTGTATGGCTTCCAGTGAGACCCCAGCAAGCACCCAACCATGCTGGACTTCAGTGGGGATAATAATCACAATGCCCTCCTCTTACGTTGCTACGAGGACTGAATGAGATAAAGAATTTAGTGGTATTAGAATATTTAACAGTCTGCAGTGAGCCAAGATTGTGCCCTCCAGCCTGGGTGACAAAGCAAGACCCTCTCTCTCCCTCCCTCCCTCTCTCTCTCTCTCTCTCTCTATATATATATATACACACACACACATACACACACACACACATACACACACACACATACACACACACATACACACACACACATACACACACACACACATACACACACACATACACACACACACACACACACACACATACACACACACACACATACACACACACACACATACACACACACATACACACACACACACATACACACACACATACACACACACACACACACACACATACACACATACACACACACACATACACACACACACACATACACACACACACACACACATACACACACACACACATACACACACACATACACACACACACACATACACACACACACACATACACACACACATATATATATAATGTTAACAGTCATTCCCAGGTCTCTCTTCTTGGCCCTTTCTTCTGTCAACCTCCCTCTTCAATGGCTCCAGCGTTCTTTGGGATCCCTGAATGGGATCCCTCCCACCAAGCCCTACCAACGTAGCCCCCCTTTTTAATACTTAGGCGCAAAATCTTGCCTAGTCTCCTCTAATTTTCTAGTAAAATCTTCCCAGGGCTTGCTACAGTTCCTTATAATGGATAACGTGGTTCTCCATTCGTACCCATCCTTGTCACCCTCTCTGGGGCATGCTTTAGTGTGTGAAGGACTGGGAGAAGTAGGGAAGGAGGCACCAGGCTCCCACATCTTTCATTTAACACGATCTTCTTGCACTGAGGTCATTATATTGTCCTCTGCAACTTTATTCAGCAAACCAAAGATCTTCCTCACAATTTGCTACATTAGCTACTGCCAGTTTTATTTATAGTGATTATTTCTACTAGTACTATTCATTGCTAAGTGGCTTAGATTTTATTGATTTCTTGGTGTGAGGAAAATTCCCAAAGCAAACACACAGAATCTGAGTGTACAATGAAGTCAGAATGTCAGAGTCCAAATGTCCCTGCTGTCAAGTGCTGGAGTCAAAACAGCAAGGTCGAAAGGCCCTTCTGCACTTATCCCAAGAACTAAGGGAGTCAGAGATGCTGGAATTGCCAAAGATAGAGAAGAAAGATTTCTTCTTAGCTGAAAGCCTGGGGGGCAGCCCCAGCCCCAGCCCCAGTCAAGGGCTGAGGAAGCAAGAGGGAGCTCTGAAGATGTAGGTTCAGCAGGGGGCAAAAATAAAATATCTAAAGACATCTGAGCTAGCTAGATGACTGAGAGAGAGAGAGAGAGAGAGACTATTTCACACCATCTAGGAAACCTTCAATGACTTAATTTACATGAAGTCAAGAGGAGAATTTGGTGGGTTGTTGGATTATCACCTCCAGTAGAGTAGACCCTAAATGTGGTTAACCAGAAGACTGATGGCCCAGCCTCTAATCCTTCACACATTAAAATAGGCCAAAAGAGGGTGACAAGGATAGAGAAGGGTTAAAAAAATAATTCATCATTTATTATGGGGAACTGAAGGAAGCCCTGGGAAGGTTTTCTCAGAAAAGAGTGGTGGTGGTGGTAGAGGACACCTGGTCAGTCTTCGAGGAGCTAAGGGGAAGCACCAACATTCTCTGCACAACCCCAAGGGCAGAACCTGGACCTTGGCAGATACCCCAAGAGCTGCCTCATGTAGATGAAGCAAACACACCATCCCATCGAGATGGGAGCGAGCCAGGTAAGCATCAGCTGGACTGAGAGATGTGTCCAGTTGTTCCCAACTCCAAGGCAATTTCCCAGGATTCTGTGAAAAAGCAGGCTCCACTCGTGCAGGTCAAGTATAATCCTGCAGAAACAACTGTTACTGGTTGGGTGCAGTGGCTCACACCTGTAATTCCAGCACTTTGGGAGGCCGAGGCGGGCAGATCACTTGAGGTCAAGAGTTTGAAACCAGCAGCCGACAGGGGATACTAACATATGAAGTTTGCCATCCTGAACCCAAACTTTTCTGGGTTCAGAAGATCCAGAGGCTCCTAGTGCCCTGTGGATACCTGAGTATGTATGGAGGCCGAGTCCAGCTGGATGGAGCCCAGGGGAGAGGCCTCCCTGCCCACCCAGAAGCCAGATCCCATGGCTGTAAGTCTGCCGCTCTCCCAGAGGGCTCTCTCCTCCTTCATATTAAAAAAAAACAAAGCAAAGCAAGAGAAACTGAGGCCCATGTTCTGCGGAAGTCCAAAGCCCTCTCCAACATCTCAGACGACTGTTTTCCCCCAGGAAAGGAACAGTAGGATGACTCTCATTTCTCCATAGTCAGTTCTGCTGTGGCCCCTCCACCCTCACTGGCACCCTCTGGCCTCTCGCTCCTGCAACCTCATTCCGAGCTTGACACCACTGTCTTCTATTATTCCTCCATCACTCGCCCAAGGGATTGTGTGGGGCAGAGGGATTGCAGCACAGGGCAGGAGACAACTCCACATTCAAGGTTCAGCCTCCCCATTCTTTGAAAATTATTGACTGGGCCGCATCTCCAAGGACTTCCTGTGTACTGCTGTGTTCGTGAAGCTCCTCTCGGTACATGCGATTGTCACGGCCTTCCTTTTTCTTCATTTGTCATCACCTCCTCTCAAGAGCCGAGTGCCTCAACAGGTTCGAGAGTCCTCCTATTGCCATGCAGAGCAGCTCAGCTCCCTCTTGGTCTCAACCTCCCAGGCAGACTAAGCCTAGGGTGCCTCCACTCTTATCCAACAGGCTCACCCAGGCATTGTCCTGGAGAAGTCCCCTATTCAAGAGGGGAGTTTTTTTTTTTGGTTTTTTGAGACAGAGTCTTTGTCACTCAGGCTGAAGTGCAGTGGCGCAATCTCGGCTCACTGTGATCTCGACCTATTGGGTTCAAGCCATCCTCCTCCCACCTCGGCCTCCCAAGTAGCTGGGATTACCAGCATGTGCCACCATGCCCGGCTAATTTTTTATATTTTTAATAGAGGTGGGGTTTCACCATGTTGGCCAGGCTGGTCTTGAGCTCCTGACCTCAAGTGATCCACCCACCTTGGCCTCCCAAAGTGCTGGGATTACAGGTGTGAGCCACCACGCCAGGCCAAGAGGGGAATTTTTTTAACTCTTCTAAACACTACCATCATTAGACCCTAGAAATAAGAACCCCTGTCCTTGTGTTTTTTTAGACAACCCACAGGTTACAAACACAAACATACTGAGAAACTGCTACACACCTATTAGAGTGGCTAAAAACAAACAAACAAACAGGAAACTGGCAATACCCAGTGCTGGTAATAATTTCAGGGCAGGACACGGTGGCTCACACCTGTAATCCCAAGGTCTTTGGGAGGTTGAGGTGGGAGGATCACTTGAGGCCAGGAGTTCGAGACCAGCCTGGGCAATATAGCAAACCCTGTCCCTACCAAAACAAAACAAAACAAACAAACAAACACAAAATTCTGGATGTGCTGGAACTGTTCTGTAATCTTGCTCATGAAGGTATATACAGAACTATAGGCATTTGTCAATAAACCTGCTTACCAAGAAGAGTAGATTTTGTTGTATACACATTTAAAATAAGAATATGTAGCCAAGTGTGGTGGCTTATGCCTGTAATCACAGCACTTTGAGAGGCTGAGGCAGGTGGGTCACCTGAGGTCAGGAGTTCGAGACCAGCTTGGCCAACATGGTGAAACCTCATCTCTACTAAAAAATACAAAAATTATCCGGGCATGGTTGCACGTGCCTATAATTCCAGCTATTTGAGAGGCTGAGGCAAAATAATTGCTTGAACCCGGGAGGCAGAGGTTGCAGTGAGCCGAGACTGCACCATTGCACTCCAGCCTGGGAGACAGAGAGAGACTCCGTCTAAAAAATAAAAAAGAAGAAGAATATGTAGGTGCTTTGTTCTCTTGGGATCTGGCTTTCAGCACTGGCAAAGTGTGACTGTAACTCTACCCACTTTTGTAACTGAAACCATCCAGAGGCCACAGAGAATGCTTTTCCCTTTGTCTTGCTCTGTGTCCTCAAAAACCAAAGGTAACTAAACCTGAACTGCATGAAGGTTGGTGGGCCGTGCTGCCACTGACCTTGGAGGTGGACACTGCTTTGGAGTAGTAGGAGGATTTGAGCTGTGGAACAGCTTCCCAGTGAAGAAAGGGAGCTTATTCTACTTGTCAAGTACATCTACTCAGATAGTGTAAAGGACCTGGTAGCGCTAAACGTCATAATGTCTGTTTCACTTCACTTTCTGGGGGCGCTCCAGAATTAGCATGGTATTCTGACAGTTGCAATAGCTGAGAAATATTTTGGTATATTACACAGTTCATAGTGGGTTTTTTTTGTTTATTTGTTCATTTGTTGTTGTTGTTGTTGTTTTGGTAAGACAGAGTTTGGCTCCTGTCGCCTAGGCTGGAGTGCAATGGCATGATCTTGGCTCACTGCAACCTCCGCTTCCCGGGTTCAAATGATTCTCCTGCCTCAACCTCCCAAATAGCTGGGATTACAGGCGCCTGCCACCATGTCCAGCTAATTTGTGAGACGGGTTTCACCATGTTGACCAAGCTGGTCTCGAACTTCTGACCTCAAGCGATCCACCCGCCTTGGCATCCCAAAGTGCTGGGATTACAGGCATGAGCCACTACACCCGGCCCCACAGTGTTCTTTAAAGCATATATACATAGGTCTAGATGTAATGAGTGTTAACACATAATGACAATTCTTTACATTGGCTACTAGACTTGTAAATAGTTTCTTTTTTATAATGTTTTATTTATTTATTTATATTTGTTGAGATAGGGTCTCATTCTATCACCCAGGCTGGAGTGCAATGGTGTGATCATAACTCACTGCAGCCTCGACCTCCCTGGTTCAATCGATCCCCCCACCTCAGCCTCCCAAGTAGCTGGGGCCACATCTGTGCACCACCACACCCAGCTAAGGCTGGCCTTGAACTCTTGGCCTCAAGCAACCCTCCCACCTTGGCCTCCCAAAGTGCTGGGATTACAGGCATGAGTCACCACACCCAGCCTATAACAAAATTTTGTGAAATTTAACAAAATTTTCAAAAAAATGAGTTAAGATTTTCAGGTTCATTTAGATCATTTTACCTTAAAACTTTGATAGTCAATGATTGTATTTCTTTTTCTTTTTAATAGAAACATTGAATAGCCTAGAAAGAAAAGAACTCTTGAAAATTATATGAAAATAATTTTTGGTTTTTATTGTTTTTATTTAATTTGGTTTTTTGTTGTTGTTGTTGTTGTTTTTCTTGAGACAGAGTCTTGCTCTATTACTCAGGCTGAAGTGCAGTGGTGCAATCTTAGCTCACTGCAACCTCGGTCACCTGGGCTTAAGCAATTCTCCCACCTCAGCCTCCCGAGTAGCTAGGACTACATCTGTGCAGCACCATGCCCGGCTAATTTTTGTTTGCATCTTTATGTAGAGACGGGGTTTCACCATATTGCCTAGGCTGGTCTCAAACTCCTAAGCCCAAGCAATCCACCGGATTACAGGCAGGAGCCACCATGCCCGGCCTAATTTGGTTCTGATAAAGAATATGTTCATTCTTTTTTTCACTTTGAATTCAATGAGTCATTTTATTTTTGATCCTTCAGAGCAGCACTGTCCAATAGAAATATAATGCAAGCCGTGTATACAATTTTAAATTTTTTAGTAGGCACATTCAAAAGCGTAAAAAGAGCCAGGCATAGTGGCACATGCCTGTAATCCCAGCTAGTTGTGAGGCTGAGGTGGAAGGATCACTAGAGCCCAGAGTTCGAGTCCAGCCTGGGCAACAGAGTGAGACTCTATCTCCAAAAAAAAAAAGAAAGAAAGAAAAGAAAACCTAAATGAAACAGGTGAAATTAATTTTAATAATACAAATTAAACAGGTGAAATTAATTTTAACAATACATTTTACAAGGCCAAGCATGGTGGCTTACGCTTGTAATCCCAGCACTTTGGGAAGCCGAGGTGGGCAGATCACCTGAGATCAGGAGTTTGAGACCAGCCATGACCAACATGGAGAAATCCCATCTCTATTAAAAATAAAAAATTAGCCAGGCGTGGTGGCGCATGCCTGTAATCTCTGCTGTGCGGGAGGCTGAGGCAGGAGAATCACTTGAACCCAGGAGGCAGAGGTTGCAGTGAGCCGAGATCATGCCATTGCACTCCAGCCTGGGCAAACTCCGTCTCAAAAACAAACAAATAAATAAATAATACATTTTGCAAAATCTGTCCCAAATATTATTTCAACATGTAATCAATATGAAAAACTAGATATTTGACATCATTTTTTATTTCACACTGTGTCTTTGAAATCTGTGAGTATTTTATACTTACAGCACATTTCAGTTTGGACCAGCCATCTTTCAAGAGCTTAGGAGTCCCGCGGTGCTGGTGGCCCCCATGCTGGACAGCCCAGGTCTAGATCACTGAGAATGGAACAAGTCAGTGTGGTGATGGGACTATGGACTGGGGACTTCCCTTTGTCCTCCGCCCAGGCCTGACCTACCTTCTTCCCACCAGGAGGACCAATTTCCTCAGGTGTTTACAAACCTTCCCTCCCGCCCCGCCTGGGTTGCCCACAGTTCCTGAAGTCTAGGTGTGGGTGCCTTTGGAGGTTTCAGTGGCTCTCGAAGGAGTTTGCCGGCAGCTGGCCTGGCCACATTTGCTGTGAAGCTGTCACTTTTGACTCTGATTGTTGAGCTATGTGAGGACATTGTGTTTGGCGACAAGGCCTGAGGGCCAAGGATATTTCTCTGAAATCGATACCTCTGTTTTTCTCCCTGGCTGTCAAAACACTGGGAAAGCTGCTGTCAGTCTTCTGCTGGGGGGTTCTGAAGCACTTAGGAGCCACAGCAGGGGCTAGGGGTAGGGGTCCTCACCAAATTCTGCCTTTCCCAAGGGATGAATGCTTTACTCAAGCCTGTCAGTGATATCAGCAAATCGGTCAATTGTGTCTCTATTAGCGCCTCTGTCTGCATGCCAAAACTTGTTTATTTTACAGATAGATGGCTGTTTCCTCTTCATGGCCTGTTAGTGCATCAAAGTGACACTGATGAGGATTGACAGGGTGATTGCTTGCGTGGGGGAGGCAGGAGAGCAGAGGAGTGAAGGACATGCACTTTCAAACGTAAGGAATTGGGTTCAAATCCTGCCTCTCCCACTTACCTCTGAGCTTTTGCAAATTCCTTAACTTCTCCAAGCTCATCTCTCTTTACATTGGGCATAACAGGAACAGTAACAGGATCCACCTCTAGCGTTATGGTGCAGATTGAATAAGAAAATGCATATAAAGCTCTTGGCTTGTCCTAAGCAACCAATCTGTGCCAGCCACTCCTGTGCTTTTTCTTCCTTTCCCTCAACTCTGGTTCATCGTCTTAGCTCTGATTGGACTAAGAAATCCCTAAAGAGGATTGAATTGACAAACGAATGGGGGCTGAAATCTCCCCGTGGATTCAGCAGTTGACCCAGGTGAGGCCCTACTCTGTGTCCAGGCCCTGTTCTAGAAGCAGCCAGCAGGCCAGGGAAGCAGGAAATCGGGACCCGTCCAGGGTGAACTCACAGTCTGGTGAGGAAATGGACTCCCGAGCACACGCTGGTGGCTCAGTGGGTGTGGGCTGTGCTGGGGGTGCACACGGGGAAGGGCTGTCCCATAGAGCCGGGAGATTCCATAAAGACTGCTTGGAAGTGGCCAGTTTGGCACTGGATGGGAGTGTCCTATGATAATGTGCTGGTCTTCCATGAACCCAGTGGGCACTAAACAAGTCAATACTTGTTGCACAGGAGTGATAGTATTCCAAACTGCCATGGGCCTTTTGTTCAGAGATAGACATTAGCCAGTCCGTGATTCTTGGGTTTTTTGTTCGTTTGTTTTTAGAGACAGGGTCTCGCTCTGTTGCCCAGGATAAAGTGCAGTGGTGTGATCAGAGCTCATGGCAGCCCTGAACTCCTGGGCTCAAACAATCCTCCTGCCTTAGCCTCCCCAGTAACTAGGACTACTGACGTGCACCCCATGCCTGGCTAAGTGGTATTTTTTGTTTTGTTTTGTTTTTCGTTTTTTAATTTTTTGTAGAGACAGGGTCTCACTTTGTGGCCCAGGCTGGTCTTGAACTCCCGGCCTCAAGCAATCATCCCTCTCAGCTTCCCAAAATTACAGGTGTAATTTTCATTACACCTCCTGAGATTACAGGTGCGAGCCACCACACCCAGCCAACCCATGATAGTTTCGTCATGACAGGTACCTTGAGCCAACCCCAGTTAAATTTCAGGGGCTTTATCTTGAAGAGAAAAAAGATGATAATGTATAGGCTGGACTGAGCTCAGTTTTAGGAAGGGGTTGACTTTCATAAATTGTGCACAGAATCCTATACTGGTCGGGAACCAGCAAGGAACAGAATTCACCAGGGTTTCTTTAAAACAATAAAATATTAATGAAGGGACTACACATGGAGTGTGAACAGGGTTAAGGGAATAAACAAGGAATGCTGCAGCACCCAGGAAGTAGCAACACAGTGGAAAGCCATGGGATACAGATGTGGCTGTGCCCCAGCTTCAATTCAGCAGATAAAGACAACATTCTCAGGACAGCAGAGCAACAAGGTGGAAGGAAGCTGGGTCCCTGCATGACCTTGTGGAGCCAAGTCACCTTACCAGTCTAGACTGCCCACCTACCTCTGTACAGTGACATGAGGGAGAAATAAGCAGCTGTCCGTTTAAGCCACTGTATTCTGGAGTCTCTGTTACAACAACTGGCCAGTGCCCTTATGCGTTGAAAGGCCAATGCAGCTGGAATAGAGTGAAACAGGGTATGAGTGCTAGCAGATGAGGGCCAAGATCCCATAGGGCCCTGTAGGCCAAGGTAAAGAGTTTGGAATTTATTCTAGGGAGCGATGCTTACACAATCTGATTTGCATTTGAAAAAGAACATTCTGGTTTGTGGAGAATGGAATACAGCGAACAAAAGTAGAGGCTGGGACACTAGTGAGGAGGTTATTCTAGATGTCCAGGCAAGAGTTGCTAGTTGCCTTGGTCAAGGGTGGTAGCAGCAGAGGTTGTGAGACGTGAATCAGATTCTGGATATGTTTTGATGGTGGATTATAAAGGATTATCTGATGATTTTGACTTTGAGGGGTTTGTATGTTCAAGAATAAATGAAATAATACACAGTGCTTAACACAGGCCCTAGCACATAACCATTGTTGTTTTAAGAAAGACTTTCTAATCCCGCTGCTGTAGCTTTTCCCACAAGACACTGGTGGGTTGGGTTAGCAAAGCAACTCACTACTTGGGGGTCTGGACACAAGGTCTGGGACTGTCCCTGAGGCCAGTTTCAGGAGGGAAGGATGTCTGCGGGCATGACCCAGGAACCTGAGAGACCCTCATGGCTGCAGTTGGGCTTGAAACCAGTCAAAAACTCACTCCCTCTACCCATTCCCGTACAGCAAATAGTGACCCATTGCCTATTACGAGCTGAAAAGTACGCTAGAATCTGAGTGAAAAGTACCAACAAGAGATGCAGTGCACTGCCCTCATGTTGCTGCTATTCTTTCCACTGGGATATGCAAAGAATGTGAAGTGTCTATTTTTCTTTGGCTCTTCTACCTTTCCCCACATGACCGGCCCCACCCTGCTGGGAACTGACATTTAAATTGCTAAATGATAACGCCACAGTCCCTTCGCAGTTAAAAGCTCAGCTCAAGGGGGCCGGGTGCTGTGACTCATGTCTGTAACCTCAATGCTTTGGGAAGCCAAGGTGGGAGGATCACTTGAGGCCAGGAGTTCAACACCAATCTGGGCAACATCTCTACAAAAACAAAAAACAAACAAACAAACAAAAAAACAAATATAAAAAACCAGGCCAGGCGTGGTGGCTCACGCCTGTAATCCCAGCACTTTGGGAGGCCGAAATGGGAAGATCACGAGGTCAGGAGATCAAGACCATCCTGGCTAACACAGTGAAACCCCGTCTCTACTAAAAATACAAAAAAAATTAGCCGGGCTTGGTGGCAGGCGCCTGTAGTCCCAGCTACTCGGGAGGCTGAGGCAGGAGAATGGTGTGAACCTGGGAGGCAGAGCTTGCAGTGAGCCAAGATCATGCCACCGCATTCCAACCTGGGTGACAGATCGAAACTCTGTCTCAAAAAACAAAACAAAACAAAACATAAAACAGCCAGTTCTAGTGGTGCATGCCTGTAGTCCCAGCTACTCAGAAGACTGAGGTGGGAGGATCACTTTAGCCCAGAAGGTTGAAGTTGCAGTGAGCAGTGAACGCACCACCGCACTCTAGCCTGGGTAGCAATGAGACCCTGTCTTAACAACAACAAACAAACAAACAACACCTCAAGCACTTCAAATTCCCTTCTCCTGCCCAAGATGTATTACGGATGACATCAGGGTTTATTGCAAGAAGCAAGATGGTAAGAAGGTGTTGATGCTGTGGGCCCCGTGAGTCTGGCTGTTGCACACCTATATTGGTGCAAAATGATCTTCTAGAAGCCTGAGTAAAGAGCAAAGTCCCCCTCTTTCAGCGTCTTCCTCGTTTTGTATGGTACTCCCACCTACATTTGGGACGCTGTCTTAGAGAAGGGAGGTCACCCTTCATAGACCTCTGTCGATGCCCCTCCTCACCTCCCGTCTTCTTCAAGCATCCTCTTTCTTTTCCTTTCTTGCCAAAATATCTTCTCCTCTTGGCCTCCTCCTACTGGATGTGGTCTTCCTTTCCCATTTTTCTGAGACAATAATGACAAAATGAGTTCCAGGTAGGGTTGAAAGATTTACAAATAAATGGGTTTTTGTTTTTCGTTTTTCGAGATAGGGTCTTGCTCCGTCACCCGGGCTGGAATGCAGTGGCATGATTGTGGGCGGCAAGTCACCTAGGTGCCGAGGCAAAAGATTGAGGGCACGAGCTGTTCCAGTATAATAAAATATATAAAATAAAAAGTTATACTAGATATCAATAATAGATATGATTATATATGAATACATTAATCATTAGTTTGTAGCAATTACTCTTTATTCCAATATTATAATAATCCTTGCTCTACAATTGCAACCTAGGAAGGGCCAGGCCATACAGAGATAGGAGCTGAGGGGACGTAGTGAGAAGTGACCAGAAGACAAGTGTGAGCCTTCTGTCACGCCTGGACAGGGCCACTAGAGGGCTCCTTGGTCTAGTGGTAACGCCAGCATCTGGGAGGACGCCTGTTGCCAAGCAGACCGTGTCTAGCGGGAGCGTCAGTGTCAAGGAAAAACACCCGTTACTTAGCGGACTGGGAAAGGGAGTCTCCCTCTCCCTGGGGGAGTTTAGAGAAGACTCTACTCCACCTCTTGTGGAAGGCCTGATGTCAGGCCCGCCAGCAGTTATCCGGAGGCCTGACCATCTCCCTGTGATGCTGTGCTTCAGTGATCACGCTCCTAGTCCGCCTTCATGTTCCATCCTGTACACCTGGCTCTCCCTTTTAGATAACAGTAGCAAATTAGTGAAAGTACTAAAAGTCTCTGATATGCAGAAATAATGGCGTAAGCTGTCTCTCTCTCTTTCCTCTCTTTCTCTCTGCCTCAGCTGCCAGGCAGGGAGGGGCCCCCTGTCCAGTGGACCCATGGCCCACGTGACCTTACCTATCATTGGAGATGGCTCACACTCCTTGCCCTGCCCCTTTGTCTTGTGTCCAGTGAATGTCAGCGCAGCCTGGCGTTCAAAGCCACTACCGGTCTCCGCGTCTTGGTGGTAGTGGTCCCCCGGGCCCAGCTGTCTTTTCTTTTATCTCTTTGTCTTGTGTCTTTAATTCTACAATCTCTTGTCTCTGCACACGGGGAGAAAAACCCACCAACCCTATGGGGCTGGACCCTACACATGATCACAGCTGACTGCAGCCTCGACCTCTCAGGCTCAAGCAATCCTCCCACCTCAGCCTCCTGAGTAGCTGGGACTACAGGCATGCGCCACCACACCTGGCTACTTTTTTCCTTTATTTTTTGTAAAGATGGGGGGGTCTCACTTTGTTGCCCAGGCTTGTCTTGAACTCCTAGTCTCAAGTGATCCTCCCGCCTCAGTCTCCCAAAGTGCTGGGATTACAGGCATGAGCCACTGCACCAGCCTACAAATACATTTTTAATGTAAGTTGTCCCATGCTTCTTTGGGACATATTTATGTTAAAAAAATTATCTGTTGCTTATCTGAAACTCAAATTTAACTGGGTGTCCTGTATTTTATCTGGCAACCCTACTTCTAGAGAACTTAATTGTCAGGGAGAGGAATGAAAAGCACAGCCATTCAGTATTTTCAAAATATTATGCTTGATACAGGGCTTACCGCCTTCTGGCCTCTTGACTGGACAGACTTAGACAGGCTTCAGAAAGAAGGAGATTTCCCCCTACCTTCCCCCCTAACATGGGCTATTCTCAGTTCCTTAGAGGATCCCATTATGTCTGTTGTGTGTGAGGAGGATGGGGTTGGGGGGAGGATGGAGGAATCAACTCTGGCTTTCTGCCCTTCCTCCCCTAATCACACCAGGCAGGGTTCCCTGGGTTGTGGGTAGCCCCATCCTGTAGGCAAAGCAAATGCTTACCTAGGATTTTATGAGGACATTTTTATTGAGCTATAATTGAAAAAGAATTCCAAGACACTCCAGATTTTTCTCATAAGCCTGCTTCAAGCGTGCATGCGTGTGTGTGTGTGTGTGTATGTGTGTGTGCATGTATGAACATGCATATACTTTGGCCAGACCACACCAGAGTCTTTGTTGAAAAAGTGAGGAGGTTTCACGGAAGGCATTTTACTTTTCTCTCCTTTTCTCTAAATTAAGGATCAGAATAAAGATCAGTAGGGATTCTGGAGAGCCTGCAAGAATCTTTTCATTAAGCAAATACTGTAGTAGTTGGAGAATCTGAGTGTTACGTAGGAGGGCTGTGCTTGTCATGACAGCCTAATATCCTAATGGAAGTTGACAACCATAGTTAGGAAATCTATAATAGAATGCAGAGCCTGTTATCTCTGTGAAACTGCTTGGCAAAAGTTTGTAAATCATATACATATATTTAAAAGAATGTGAAGTAAAGCCAGATGAGGGTCTTTTAGAAACTGGCTGACTGTAATGGCCCTGTTATATCCTCCTGCCTCACCCACGCACCTCCTCCCTACTGCTGTTCTGAGACGCTGCTGGAAAAGACAACCTCTCTTGGGGTCTGTGTGACGAGCCCTCCCACCGCCCACTCAGGAATTGGAGATACAGGTCTTCCTTCTGTGCCCTTGGTTGTCTCAGCAGAAGAAGAGATGCTCAAGCTTGTACTGAGCGCCTACTATGTGCCAGGCACTGAGCTGCTTCGTTATTTTCACCCTCCCAGCAGGGCTGCGCAAGGCTGTTAATCCTGCTCACTTTGACACTTGAGGAACCTGAGACTCAGAGGAGTTCAATATCTCCTCAGGCTCACACAGCTGGTCACATGATGGTCGCAGCTCCTGGTCGCAGCTCCTAGTCTCAGGAGGAGTTGCAGTGAAAACCCAAGTCCACCCGCGTCCAAGGTCTGGTTCTTCCTTTTAGTTCCTGCCCCAGGCAGTGGTGCAGCTTGGTGGTGGCGGTGTGCAGGTGGCGGGGTGTATTACGATCTCCTTGCTGAAGACATGTCTCTGCTTTTCAAGAGGGACAACGCTGGATGGAGAGTGAGTGAGATTGGGCCACATACCTCTGTGTGGTGCCCATTTCTGGGACAGGCCTAGATCCATTGACCTGCCATCCTCCCAAAGGTGCTCCCTCTCTTCAGGTGGTGCCCGTGGTCTGATCAAGTTTCAATAAGTGAATGATGAAGTTCTTTCAGATGCCACAAGGTGGACCCCCACTCAGGTGACCTCAAAGATTCATGAGTAACACACTTAAGAGCAAGGACTCTGCTGGGCAATGGGAGTGCCTCCCGGCATGGCCCATGGCTCCCTGGCCGGCTCTGCATGGGTTCTCAAGTGCAGACTGCTCTGCCTCCCAGCACTCTAGTTACAGGGACTCGGCTCTCCTCTGCTTTGCCTCTGAGGTTCCTGTGGCTGCAGCTGCCTGCCTCTGGTTCTTGGTGACTTCTGCTGCCTCCTGGCTCCTGCTTCCTGATTTCTCTCTGCAGGCCCCTCCCCACCCAACCTGCCATCTCTGACTCCATCTCCCATTCAAACTCTCCCAGAGAGTGCCTCATTGGGTGGGCAATCCCCCATCCTGTGAATGGCAGCTCTTACATGAAAGGGCTTCACAGGTCTCTGGCTACCTGTGGGTCAGGAGACAGAATGGTTAAGAACAGGTTTAGGGTAAGTAACGGAGACTTGAAAAATGGTGGCTTAAACCAGATAATCATTTCTCTCTCATTTGGAGGGCAGAGGCGGTCCAGGATGAGCAGGGAGCCCCGCACTCACATTCATACTCCAGACAGCACCATGGAGGTTTTTTGTTTTTGTTTTTGTTTTTTGAGATGGAGTCTCCCTCTGTCACCCAGGCTGGAGTACAGTGGCACCATCTCAGCTTACTGCAACCTCCCCCTCCAGGGTTCAAGCAATTCTTCTGCCTCAGACTACCTAGTAGCTGGGACTACAGGCACCCACTACCATGGCCAACTAATTTTTCTGTTTTTAGTGAAGACAGGGTTTCATCATGTTGGCCAGGCTGGTCTTGAACTCCTGACCTCAGGTGATCTACCCGCCTCGGCCTAGACTTTCCCTTTTAAAGAGACTTTTCAGAAGTTCCGCACAAGAATTCCACTTACATCTCATCGGCCAGAATGTAGTCACTTGGTCACACCTGCAAGGAGACTGGGAGATGTTCTACTTTAGCTGGGTTCACAGCCACCCAGCTAACACTCAAGGTTCTTTGCCAAAGTAAAGGGGAGAATGAATATTGGGAGGCAAGTAGAAGTTGTTACCCAGCTCCAGACAAAGATTCTTGGCTTGACCAACTTCAGTCAGGCTCCCTAACCTTCTCCTAGGCCCATCTGTGCACTTCCTGGTAAAATCAAGTTTTAGCAACAACCCCGCTAAGTCTGTTTATCAGGAACTCCTCCCTGCCCCTGCTCCCCTGCATATCTGATCAGGTTTCTCCTCATCAACCCTTCTTCAGGTGATATCCAGCCATCCTGGCCTGTTTTCAGCAAAAATCCTGTTAGGCTGGTTTAGCCAATAGCCTTTTAGTCCTGATATTTCCTCTTGGTAATTTTCCTTCCACTAATTCTACCCCTCTCATTGTCTATAAATTCCCGCTTGCCCATGCTATATTCAGAGTTGAGCCCAATCTCTTCTTCCCGCTGCAGAATCCCACTGCTGTGGTCCCCACACCCATCTCGCTGGTCCTGAAGTCTTCCTTTCTGTGCTTTAAAAAGCATCACTAATTTTTTGTTTGTTTGTTTTTTAACAGGGCCCATCTTGATGCAGCCATCTCTGACTAGGACAACAGATCCACCCTGTAAAGAGTTTGTGAGGACAGGAATCCCTCAGAAAGGGGTGCTGGCACGGTGGGTGCCTTGCACAGGCTGGACAGAGTGCTCATTCATATTCATGTGTCATGGCTGAGAAGGAACCAGAAGAGCCCCTTCATCCCACTCTCAAGCTTCCCCCTTAGCACTGCTGCCTGCAAGTTCATCACTCAAGTGAAGTGATGCCTTCTCCAGCACTCCTTTTAAAGTGTGCCCCTGATCCTGGGCCCTCCCTCACAATCACTATCGAAATCAGGATGGTCCTAGCAATCACTATCACTAAGCTGCAGCCCACAAGCCTAGTCTGATGGGGTCCTAATCATGGGTCCCAGGAGCCCCATCACAGGCTCAGAGAGTCCAGGAGGCAAAGCCCGAACACCTGCACAGGTGTGAAAGGGGAAGGGTTCTGAGGAGAGAGCGAGAGGGTGGGGGTGGGGGAAGAATGGGCTGATGGAAGGCTCTGAAGTAGCAGCCGGAGTGCAGAAAATCACAGAGGAGGGGAAATGCTAGCAGCTCCCAAGGAAAGAGACCAGGCTGACCTGACATCATAGGCTCAGGAAGCACGGATGAGGAGATGAATGCAGACACCTGGGGGAATGAGCTGAGAAAAGCAGTGATCTGAGGCAAAGGAAAATAATGGTGGCGGTTCCTCCTGCTTGGTAGGGAGTGCAGTACCTGGGGAGGACATCATGGGGTGGGCCAGTTCCCCTTGAGTTTTCCGCAACCAAGTTTCCCCCAGGGCCTCCCTGGCTAGAGTCCACACTGCAGCTGGCCTCCCCACCCCGCGGCAGAAAGCAGAGGAGTCAGCCATCGAGGTCTGGCTCTGAGCTAGAGGCCGGCAGAACCCCCAGGAGGCCTTGCCGAGGGCAGGAAGGAGGTCTCGGGACTCTCAGCAGAAGTTTATTGCCCTGGGAGGAAGGTAGGGTAGCTGGAGCTTAGGAAAGAGCTGGGGGTGTGGATGAGGACCAAGGAAAGTTTTTCTTTCTGGTAGCCTCTCCACCCTCCCCATCTCAAGGCCTTTGCCACCAATATCCCCCTTGGGCCCCTAACATCTTTCCTGGTCTCCAGTGGGGCTCTATTGCCATCTTCATCCTCTGTAGACACAGGGCCTCTCATCTCCATGCACTCAGCACGGGAAGATGCATGTGGCCACCCTGTCCCTTCATCACACACACACTCCTCTGGAGGCTAATGAAGTGGCTACAAGCCAGGGCTGCTGGTCAGACCTGGCTCTGCCCCTGTGCTGGTTATCCACTGATGTATATAACAAACTACCCCCAAAACTTAGTGACTCCAAACAAGAGCATTTTCTGATACCTCATTTTCGGTCAGTAATTCAGGAGGGTTCAGTAAACAATTTTGCTGTTCCATGTGACATTGACAGAGGTCACTCTGTGGTATTTCACTGGCAGATGTGCTGGTCTGGAGTGACCAAGAAAGGGTCACTCAAATGTCTAATGTCTGGGCTCAGTGAGGCTGTCAACCAGTTGGCCTACCCACGACCACTCCAGCATGGCAGAGTGGGGTGCAGGCCGGCTTCTCACAGGGTGGCTCAGGATTCCCAGAGAGCATATTCCAAGTGACCCAGGCAGAAGATGCAAAGAAGATGTGTTATGACAGCCTCAGAAGCCCCAGAATGCCGCTTCTGCTGAATTCACCCGGCCAGCAAGTCACTAAGGCCGATCCAGAGTGGAGGATCAGGAAGTGCTTAAGAACACAGGTTCACTCACCGGGTTGGTTGTATGATTCTACCCTGCTAGCTAAGTGACCTGAGAAGTTTACTGAAGCTCTTTAAGCCTCAGTTTTCTTATCTGTAGAAAGGGAATAGCAACAATATCTACCTCTTAGCATTTATGAGAGTTTAATTATACATATATATAATTTCTAAATTAATACAAATGTAAAAATTATAAATACATATACATTACACGTGTGTATGTGTATGTATATATTTTGTTTGGTTTTTTTTTTTTGGTATTTAGTTTTTATTTCATAATCATAAACTTAACTCAACTCTGCAATCCAGCTAGGCATGGAAGGGAACAAGGAAAACATGTAACCCAAAGGGAACTGCAGCGAGAGTGCAAAGACGATAGGATGCTGTGAGCAAATGGGGTGGCGGCTGCTCTCCTGAGCTACAGAAGGAATGGTCCGGTGGTGAAGATAAAGCACAAGTCAGACTTATTAGAGCTGTCCATAGTCAGCATTGCTGATCCTCTTGCTGGTCCTGCCATTCCTGGACCCTCCATGGCCTCCACAATATTCATGCCTTCTTTCACCTTGCCAAGGGCCACACACCTTCGAACCACTCAGTCTTGGCAGTGCAGATGAAAAACTGGGAACCGTTTATGTTGGGTCCAGCATTTGCCATGGACAAGATGCCAGGACCTGTCTGCTTTAGGATGAAGTTCTCGTCATCAAATTTCTCCCCGTACATGGACTCGCCACCAGTGCCATTATGGCGTGTGAAGTCACCACTCTGACACATAAACCCTGGAATAATTCTGTGAAAGCAGGAACCCTTGCAACCAAATCCTTTCTTTCCAGTGCTCAGAGCACAAAAGTTTTCTGCTGTCTTTGGAAATGTGTCTGCAAACAACTCGAAGGAGACACAGCCTAAGGGCTCGCGGCGATGTCGAAGAACACGGTGGGGTTGACCGTGGCTGATGGTACAGGGCTCCTGGCAGTGGTGGTGGCATCTGCAAAGCCTGTTTTTGTGTTTTCCAATGCCCGCTGTAGAAAGCTCATGATCACTAATATCTGCAATTTCCTTTTCTTTCTAGGCACCACCCTAGACTATTTCCCGGCTTCCCCTGCATTTAGGCGTGGCCATGTGACTGGTTCTGGCCCATGGAACTTGAAGGGGAGTGGTAGACTTGGCCTCCATTCCTCTGTGCTTACTCTCCCAGCCCTCCATCAACCTGTGTTGTGAATAAAAAAATAAAGTATGGCCTGGCCAGGCGCAGTGGCTCATGCCTGTCAACCCAGCACTTTGGGAGGCCAAGGCGGGAGGATCACTTGAGCCCAGGAGTTTGGCATCAGTGTGGTAACATAGGGAGACCCTGTCTCTACAAAAAATCAGCCGCTTATGGTGGCATGTGCCTGTGGTCCCAACTACTCAGGAGGCTGAGGTGGGAGGACCCCTTGAGCCCAGAAAATCGAGGCTGCAGTGAGCTGTGATCATACCACTACACTCCAGTCTGGGCAACAGAGTGATATGCTATCTCAAAAATAAAAATATTAATCAATAAATAAAAGTATTGTTGAATTTAAGTCAATGAAGTTTTGGGGCTGTCCGAGCCATTGGGCTAGGCTGACTGACTAAGTCATGGGTAGATAATAAAGTTCTCAATCACTACTAGCTGCTGTTCAGGCCTAATCTCCCTGTGCCTGTGTTCTCACCCATAAAATGGTATTCACACGACCCACCCTACAGGATTGCGAAGAGTGAAAGAAATGATGGAGAGTATGACTCACTGGCTTAGCTTCTCTTCAACACGGTCATTTTATCTAAATACTACCAACTGGGCCGGGTGTGGTGGCTCAAGCCTGTAATCCCAGCACTTTGGGAGGCCGAGACGGGCGGATCACGAGGTCAGGAGATTGAGACCATCCTGGCTAACCCGGTGAAACCCCGTCTCTACTAAAAAATACAAAAAATTAGCCAGGCGAGGTGGCGGGTGCCTGTAGTCCCAGCTACTCGGGAGGCTGAGGCAGAAGAATGGCGTAAACCTGGGAGGCGGAGCTTGCAGTGAGCTGAGATCCGGCCACTGCACTCCAGCCTGGGCGACAGAGGGAGACTCCGTCGAAAAACAAAATAAAAGGTATGTAAAAAAAAAATACTACCAACTGAGTCATCATTACCTTTTTTCTTAAGCAAGATTATTTGTAATATAGCCTCTTTAAAGTTTTACTTTTATTTATTTATTTTTTGGAGACCGAGTCTCGCTCCGTCACCCAGGCTGAAATACAGTGGCGCAATCTTGGCTCACTGCAGCCTCTGCCTCCCAGGTTCAAGCGATTCTTGTGTCTCAGCCTCCCAAGTAGTTGGAACTACAGATATGCGCCACCACGCCCCGCTAATTTTTGTATTTTTAGTAGAGATAGGGTTTCACCATGTTGGCCAGGCTGGTCTCTAACTCTTGACCTCAAGTGATCCATCTGCCTCGGCCTCCCAAAGTGCTGGGATTACAGGCATGAGCCACTGCGCCCAGCCCAGAATACTTCCTAAACTCCATTTGACTTGATGGTTTCCAAACCTAAATATAGAGTAGGATGTTCCTAATTTAGAAGTTAGTAGATTTATTTAGTTTTAATTTTTAAAGTAATGAAGTATTTTTTAAAATATAAAAAATCATGTAATAAACACCTATATACCCATAACTCCATAAATATGGTCAAATCTTAACATTTTGCTGTATTTGATATGTGATTTTTTTTTTTTTTTCCTTTCTTTTTTAGAGACAGGGTCCCACTCTGTCACCCAGGCTGGACTGCAGTGGTGCAATCACAGCTTGGCTCACTGTAGCCTATAGCTCCTGGGCTCTGATTCGTGTGTTTTCAAAAGACATAAAACATTATGGATGAAATTTGGAAAAAAAATTATGTTTCTAAAGAACTTGGCACAGTGCTGGCATATATGCAAAACAGTTGGTAATTGTCAGCTAATTTTATTATTTTTGAAATAATTTTAGATTTACAGCAGACTTACAAAGATAGCAGAGACATTTCTTGTATGTCCACTCAGCTTTCTCTGATGTTAGCTTCTTACATAACCTTGCTACATTTATCAAAGAAATCAACATTCCTATAACAGTATTAACTAAACCACAAACTTTATTCAGATTTTGCCAGTTTTTCCACTTACATCCTTTTTCTGTTCCAGGATCCAATCCAAGGCCAGGTGCGGTGGCTCACTCCTATAATCTCAGCACTTTGGGAGGCTGAGGCAGGCAGTTCATTCAAGGTCAGGAGTTAGAGACCAGCCTGACCAACATGGTGAAACCCTGTCTCTACTAAATAATAATAATAATAAATAAATAAATAAAAAATATGTCGGGCACAGTGGCTCACAACTGTAATCCCAGCACTTTGGGAGGCCAAGGTGGGCGGATCACCTGAGGTCAGGAGTTCAAGACCAGCCCGACCAACATGGTGAAACCCTGTTCCTATTAAAAATACAAAAAATAGCTGGGTGCAGTGGCTCATGCCTGTAATCCCAGCACTTTGGGGGGCCGAGATGGGCCGATCATGAGGTCAGGAGATTGAGACCATCCTGGCTAACACAGTGAAACCCCGTCTCCACTAAAAAATACAAAAAAACTAGCCGGGTGAGGTGGCGGGCACCTGTAGTCCCAGCTACTTGGAAGGCTGAGGCAGAAGAATGGCGTAAACCCGGGAGGTGGAGCTTGCAGTGAGCTGAGATCCGGCCACTGCACTCCAGCCTGGGTGACACAATGAGACTCCATCTCAAAAAAAAAAAATACAAAAAATAGCCAGGCATGATGGCAGGTGCCTGTAATCCCAGACACTCAGAAGGCTGAGGCAGGAGAATCACTTGAACCTGGGAGGTGGAAGTTGCAGTGAGCTGAGATTGTGTCACTGCACTCCAGTCTGGGTGACAGAGGGAGACTCCATCTCAAAACAAAAAGCAAACAAACAAGAAAAAACCCCAGGATCCAATCCAGGACACCATCTTGCCTTTAAGTCAGCTAATTTTTACTCAGTCATCCATTCATTCAATGCACTGAGAATGCTGCCAGCTTTCAGTCGAGACTGGAGCCCCAGTGCTATGTGCTGTGATGATGATTGATCACAGCTATCATTTATTTATGTATTTTATTATTTTTATAAATGAGATGAGATCTTGGCATGTTGCCCAAGTTGGTCTCGAACTCTTGAGCTCAGGTGATCCTCCTGCCTTGGCCTCCCAAAGTGCTGGGATTACAGGCTTGAAGCACTGCACCTGGCCACAGCTACCATTTCTGGGAACTCACCACATATTGTGCAAAGCACTTTCTATATGCCCCCATTTAATCCTTACAGCAATCGTATGTGGTGGCTGTCATTAATCCCGTGTTATGGATAGGGAAACTGAGGTACGGAGAGATTAACTGAGATCATACATCTGACAAAGGGAAGAAGTAGGATTTGAACCCAAAGAGTCTGTCTCCAAAGTCATGCTCCTCACAGTACACCACTTCTTTCACAAGGCTGGTCTATACAAGACGGAGATATGTTATTACAGCCTTCCCTGGGTGAGTGTGGCAGGCAGGAAGTCATCCCAGAGGAGGTGCCAGCCTGGAGCTCGGCCTCGATTTCCTCAGTACTTGGGGAATATTTCGCTTTCCCTCCACCTGCCTCCTCATGGCTTCTTTCAATCTCTCCCTACAGCCCCAGATTCTGCACCCAATCTACAGAGCCCCAAGAAGGTGACTTGCTGGAACCCAAGCCCCAGGCCCAGAGTCTGGCTCTGCTGCAGCCGCAGTGCATCCACCCCAGCCAACAGGGGCAGGCTGCCCGTACTCAGATGAGGATGACTGGCTTCTGGAGCCACTATCTTGGGTCCCACTGATGGTGCATGAGTAAGAAACAGCAACAAGCACTGAGTTGTCAGGTGGAGGAGGGACCCAAGGGAGTTGGGAGTGGGCAGGTGGGGCTACTGAACTGGGATGCGCTTTGTCTGCTCTAGAGAATCACAGACTCCATCAACCCCAGGATGAATTGAGAACAGTCTTCCATTCCTAGCGGGGGGAACCCAGGAGTGTTTGCACCTGCCTGGTGGGGACTGGGCCCTGTGACTAAGCTGGACACAGCAGCACCAGTCCTCCCGCCATCCTCCACCTAAGACATATGTATACCCTCTGGAAAAGACCCAGAGAGCACCTGAGGCAGCCAACAGCAATGCGGGATTGGGACCAAGTGTTGCAGAGAACTGCGAGAGCAGAAACACTGCAGGAGAGAGGAGGCAGAGGATGGAACCCTGAGAAAACTTGATATTGAAGGGCCAGCCAAAGAAGGCAAGGGGCCAGGTGCAGCGGCTCACACCTGTAATCCCAGCACTTTGGAAGACTGAGGCAGGAAAATCACTTGAGTCCAGGAGTTCAAGAGCAGCCTGGACAACATAGTGAGACCTCATCTCTACCAAAAAATTTAAAAATTAACTGGGTGTGGTGGCTCACGCCTGTGGTCCCAGCTACTTGGGAGGCTGAGATGAAAGGATTGCTCAAGCTGGGGTGCAGGATTCAAGACTGCAGTGAGCTGACTGTGCCACTGCACTCCAGCCTGGGCCACAGAGTGAGATCCTGTCTCAAAACAACCAGAAACCCCAAATACACACACACAAAAACAGAGGAGACAAGACCTCACTAAGAGCAGCCAGAGAGGTAGAGGAAAGCTGACTATTTAATCCTTATAAATACCTTGGGTTTTTATGATGTATTTACATGTGAGGAAGCTGGGAGGGGGGCCTTTCTTTATTGTTTTATTTTATGTTGTGCTAAGATAAGAACTAAGAAACTCAGAGCTGTTTTGTTCCATCATGTAACTGTCCTTTGCCTAGTATTTCTGGTATGTCTCCTTCCCAATCCCATCATCCTCTTGTTTAATGCTTTAATTTGTTAGGTGTCTAATTTTAAGCAGTCCATTTTTGAAAGCAGAGTGTCAGTGAAAAGACTGACTGGTTTCCAGAGATGCTACTTGTGCACAGTGAATTTTGATATTCAGCCTTGGGTAGGATGGGCATGGAGAGAATGGTGATGCATTGAACTTGGGTCTTTATCAGACAGCCTAACTCCTGGGGGAGGGTATGAGGAGGACAAGATGAGGATGAGCTCATCTAATCCTCACACTTGTACCCCCACTCCTTCCTCCAAGGCAGATATCACGAATTATTCCCACCTGTCCTCCTCCCCGAGGCTGCCATCCCACTGAATCAGAGTTGGCGAGCCATCTGGAACCTTGTGACCATCCCGAGAGTAAGCCATTGACCCACAGACCACCAAAAGATCGCCTGTCTTCATGATGATGAATATTTTATTATAGACATGGACTGAACTCACTTTTGCATAAAGAATCTCTGGATTGGGTCAGGGAAATTCACCTGCTAAGAGGTCACCACCCAGCTATCCCTGCCCCTTCCTCAGCCCCCACTTGCTGTTTACACCTCAGGGTCACTAGGAACAACAGAGCCTGCTGTCCCCAGGGCCAGGCTGGTGGGGTCAGGCCAAGGGTCAGGGATCCTGGCCGCCTGCCAGATCAGAGCCGCCCCGTCTCCCGCCCCAGTCGGTTGTCCAGAACCTGGAGCTGCTGGAGGAAGCCTGAGTTAGGGCAGATATTGCGGTGGGCCTGCACCGTCTGGATGGCCTCTACCAGCGTCATGTTCTCGTAGATCATGAGGAAGGCCAGGACAAGTGTGGCAGAGCGGCTTATCCCCATGGCACAGTGTACCAGCACGCGGCCTGTGGGGAGAACCAAGCTAATGTCAGCTACCTGCCCTTGAACCACCCACTCCTTTGGGAAGAAGAGACACCCACGGCCATCCTCTACAGCATCCTGCAAAACTGACACTGTCTACTCTGTCAAATGGGGCAACTGAAGCCCAGGGAGAGGAGGCTGGCTCAAAGTCACATAGTAAGTTAGAGGCAGGGTTTAGGTTAGCAGCTGGGATTTCCTTCTTCAGGTCCAGGTGCTTCCTCAGTATTCTTTGCAACTCTGGGCCAGGGGAAGGGGGTTTACTGAATTCCTCAGGTCCCTGGGTTTGCATCAGATTAGTCCACTTACCTCCCTTTCCCCTGAGTTCTGCCCTCTCGCCTGCCCCTGCAGCTCTATGCCAAGGACTCATCTTAGAGGAGTCCGCTCAAGAGCTTCGCTGGGTCCTATACCTTCTGTCCAGTGCCTGGCCTCTTATGGAGGGATGTGGTGATGCTGATGACTACACTGGATCTTAGTTATGTCCGTGACTGCTAGCCTCGAGGGTGTCCCTGAAGGCGACATTCACTGACTGGTAGTAGCTATTTGCCCCACGGAGTGGGAGGGTTGCTGAAAGGGGTTGTCTCTCTGGACTCCCACCCACTAGTGCTACTGGAAAGATGGAGAGTCCTAAAGCACACCCTCCACCGTCCACCACGCCAGACCCAGAAGTGCACCTTGGGGAATACTGAGGGCAGCTCGGATGTATCGAGCAACAGGCAGAAAGTAGACACTGAGGTCAAAGAAGGGGTTGTCATCTGCCTCGATGCCATAGTACTCCAGGGACATTCCACGGTAGAACTTGGCACCTGTGTCCACCTGGAACTTGCCCGCAGCGGCATTCACAACGTGGGTGATTCCCAGCTGGGTCAGCTTGCTCTTGTCCCGGGCTGCGTACCTGGAGGGGAGGGCACAAGGGGTTAGGAGGGTGGATGTAGATCTCACTGCGGCAGCTCTGGCTGGGTTGAAGTTTGCAGACACCCCCGCCCACCACCCACCAAGGGAAGAGACAAGAGCCTGCAAATCGGCCCAGGGTGAAGGGGCTCCTCCAGTTGGAGTTTAACACTCCTTTTCAGGCTGGGTGCGGTGGCTCACGCCTATAAATCCAGCACTTTGGGAGACTGAGGTGGGCGGATCACTTGAGGTCAGGAGTTTGAGACCAGCCTGGCCAACATGGTGACACCCCAACTCTACTAAAAACACAAAAATTAGCCAGGCATGGTGGTGGGCGCCTGTAGTCCCAGCTACTCAGAAGGCTGAGTCAGGAGAATCGCTTAAACCCAGGAGGCGGAGATTGCAGTGAGCCAAGATTGCGCCACTGCACTCCAGCCTGAGTGACAGAGCTAGACTCCATCTCAAAAAAAAAAAAAAAAAAAAAAAAAGACTCCTTTTCAAGCAGGCACTGTGGCTCATGCCTATAATCCCAACACTTTGGGAGACCAAGGCAGGAGGATTCATCGAGTTCAGGAGTTCGAGACCAGCGTGGGCAACATGGCAAAACCTTATCTCTACAAACAATAAAAAAATGTAGCCAGGCATGGTGGCATATGCCAGTAGTCCCAGCTACTTGGGAGGCTGAGGTGGGAGAATCACCTGAGCCTGGGAGGTTGAGGCTGCAGTGAGTGGAGATTGCACTACTATACCCCAGCCTGGGTGGCAGAGTGAGACTCCGCCTCAAAAAAAAAAGAAAAATTCGCTAGGTGTGGTGGTGCACACCTGTATTCCCAGCTACTTGAGAGGCTGAGGCAGGAGAACTGCTGAGCCTAGGAATTTGAGGTTGCAGTGAATGATGATAATCCCTGCACTCCAGCCTAGGCAACAGAGAGAGACCTTGTCTCTAAATAAATAAATAAAAATTTAAGATGAAATATTACTAGGATCATTGTTCATAATAGTCAAAAAGTGGAAACAATTCAAATGTCCATATTCAGTAAAATGGATAAACTGTGGCATAATCATATAATGAAATCTTCAGCAGTGAAAATATGAATGAACTGCAGATACACATAACAACGTGGGTGACTCACAAATTTGAGCAAATGATGCCAGGCACAAAACACACACAATATGATTCCACTCAAATAATTTTAAACAGCAGGTGAAACTGACTACACTGTTTAGGTATGTAGGTGGTAAAACTTTAAAGAAAAACAGGGAAATAATTAATTCAATAGACAGTGATTAACCACAGAGAATAGAAAAGTTATAATGAGAAATATTCAGTAGGGGCTTCTGGGAGACAGGTAATATCCTTTTTCTTCACTAGGTGATGAAGCTGTTCATATATGCTCTGTGCACATTTCTTTTTTCCTTTTTTTTTCTTTTTTGACACAGAGTCTCGCTCTTATTGCCCAGGCTGGAGTCCAATGGTGTGATCTCAGCTCACTGCAACCTCTGCCTCTCGGATTCAAGTGATTCTCCTGCCTCAGCCTCCTGAGTAGCTGCGATCACAGGTCTCCACCACCATGCCTGGTTAATTTCTTGTATTTTTAGTAGAGATGAGGTTTCACAATGTTGGCCAGGCTGGTCTCGAACTCCCGACCTCAAGTGATCCACCTGTCTTCGCCTCCCAAAGTGCTGGGATTACAGGCATGAGCCACCGTACCTGGCCCTTTGCCCTTTTCTTATGTGCATTCTAGTTCCACAGTTAAAAGCAGTAATAATATAAAAGGAAAGAAAAATAGGGAAAGAGACGGTGGGAGGCAAGGGTGCCCCCTCTGCCCTGGAGGGCCCCGGGAGAGGCTCATGCCCTCATTCCCGTGTGAACCTCACACCCTTCTGCCACCCCCACTCCTAATGTGGGTCTTACTCACGCATCTCCCAGGAAGAGTCTGGGCCAGACCTCGTCGATGTGGTTCAGCATGGCAGCCTGACGGACCCACAGCAAACGCTGCAGTGAAGCCAACGTGGGCGGCTGGTAGGGGGATGCCCGGACTGCTCCGTGGATCTTGGGCCTCCGGAGGTCCTGCTTCTGCAGGGAGTCCATCCTGGAACAGAGTGGACACCGCAGTGGCTGGAGGCAGGCTCCTGGAGGGTGGATACAGCTGATGGGGAAGCCCATGGTGCAGTACCCAGGTGCCACAGGGATGCTGCGGGAAGGGCCTCAGCTATTTCACATGAGGTATTAACAAGCTCAGCTGGGGCTGGGGCCTAGAACCCTTCCCCAGGGAAAAAGGGAATCAATCCTTTGTCACTGCTATGGAGCTGGGCAGACCTCTCTCCTGCCCTCTGCTGAGCTGCAGCTGTATGAAGCTTTGGCCAAGGGGCCTTTGGAGTTCCCTATTTGTGGCACTAGTCAGTGCAGATCTCACCCCTAAGTCAGCTTGGACTTTGTAGGGATGAAAGCCCCAGATGGCTGTGGTTCTCAGGGCACCCCCCGCCCCACCAACCTCGGCAGCTGTCGGGCAAGGTGGAAGTGAAGACCCAGGTGTCCTCCTCAACCCCCACTGTGACCTCTCAAGCCCCCTCACCTGCTACTTCCAGTACTCATCCTCAGACCCCTGTCCCCTCCCACTTTCAGGGACTCGGAGATCAGAGCCCATCTCCAGGTAAGAGGCCAGGGCTGTGAACTGGTATTTGTTAGCATCTCCACACGGAATAAGCTAATGCCTCTTATAAGCCTGATGGCTGGGCACGGTGGCTCATGCCTGTAATCCCTGCACTTTGGAAGGCCGAGGCAGGCAGAACCCCTGAGGTCAGGAGTTCAAGACCAGCCTGGCCAATGTGGCAAAACCCTGTCTCTACCACAAATACAAAAATTAGCGAGGTGTGGTGGTCCACTCCTGTAGAACCAGCTACTCGGGAGGCTAAGGCAGGAGAATCTCTTGAACCTGTGAGGCAGAGGTTGTAGTGAGCCAAGATCACACCACTGCACTCCAGCCTGGGCGACAGAGCGAGACTCCGTCTCAACAACAAAAAGCCTGATGTCTCGCTCATGATCCCACGATCTGTTCGTGATCTGTTCCTATTTTACCCAGAAGGAAGCTAAAGCTCAGAATGTTTAAAAAGTGACGCCCAAAGCCATACGGCTCATAAGTAGCAAGGCTGGGGTTTTAGTCCATCCCCAAGCCTTTCAGTTACCATCTTTGGGGCCTCCAGAGAGTGGTCACTAACCCCCCTTTTTTCTCAAGGGAGCCTGGTGCTGCTGAACCACACACATGCCTATAGGCCCCGGGTTTTCCTCCTTACCCCCACGACTCAGGCCAGCGCTGGATGTCAGGCCCCACCCGGGTCAGGTGGCTTGTTTCAGGCATCTGCTGGCTGAAGGAGTCAGGGACCCTGCGGAGCTGGATTTTCAGCGGCGCCAGAATATGGGCCTGGTGCCGTGTTGGAGAGGGGGACCTGTCTTTGCTAACTGCCCCTGATCCCCTGGACCAGTGACTAGGGAAGGTGCATACTGGGAAGAACATCTTTTCCCTTTGGTAGGCAGTGCCAGGACCAGAAAGAGAAACGGGCACCCACAAGGCTGCTGGCTTGGCCAGGCTCACCCAGTGGGAGGCTGTCGGGCAAGGCGGAAGTGAAGACCCAGGTGTCCTCCTCATCCCCCACTGTGACTTCCCCAGGCGGCTGAGTGGCCTGCCACCTACCTGGGGTATGGTCTGGGGCCAGGAATGGGGGAGTGGGTGCAGGGGCAGGACTCTGCCTGACTGGAACAGGGCTGGGCAGGTTCCGCCCAGAACACAAACACTGTGAAGCGGCTAGAATTCCAGGTGCTGGCTGGGGCGCCCATGGGGGTGGGGTCTGAGAGCTGACTGAGGCCTTGTGGACTGCGGTGGGCTCTCCAGTCCCTCTAAACACCCAGGTCTCCTCTCTGCTTGGTATCTCTTTGGGATTGAAGACACTTGGTTCCATAACCCCCCATGAAGATGGGAGGCTACCTGAAGAGGTGGGAAGAGAACTTCTGAGGCAGGGAGGAGAGCCTGGCTTCCCCGGGACTCTGCCATGACTCATTCTGTGGTCATGGGCAAGTCTTTGCCCTGATCTGGACCACAGTTTATCTTCCCCTGCTAGGGATCCTGAAGTTAACTTTCAGGATGCTCTGGGCGTCTGACCCGAGAATGACAGAGGAGGGTCTGGATGTGCGGTCACTGCAGGGCAGAGGGCAGTGTAGTGTGGTGGAGTGGGGGAAGCCCTCAGGCCCCAGGGGAGTCCAACAGCCACACTGGTCTGGAGCCATCAGGTAGGAAGATGGGGCTTTGGGAAGTGGGGTGGGCACTGGACTCAGGCCTGCGGAGCTTGGCATGGGGTGAGGCTGCCCCCCTGTGGCCAATGGGTGTCTCGCAGCCCAGCCATGCAAGGGAGCAGGCAGCCAGGCCCCACCCCCAGGAGGCTCCAGAGGGGTGAAGGATTTGGGGGCTGGTAGGCCACAGTACGTGCCTCTGCCTCCGAGGGGACCTAGGCCCAGGTCTGAAGAACAGGGCTCTCCCCTGGACTTAGCGCTACTCCTGGTCAGGCTCCACCTAATGCCTCACTCCCGATGCTCAGGGTGTTGCCCCGCCTGGCCACTCTACTGGGACCCAGCCCAGCCCATCAGTCAGAGTCAGGCCCAGCCACCCACCCAGGGACTCGTCCTTTAAGCCCCAGGCCCTCCCAGGGAGGGGAAGTCAGTGGTTGTGGCAGCTCCGCCGGTTTCTGAGACCCCAGACGGTCTTCGGAGGGCCCCGCCTGGCATTACCTTCCATGTCTCCTCGGCCCCAGCCAGGTGAGGCACAGGCCCAATGTCCAGCAGGGCCAGGGCCTGGCCGGGCTCCCCTCCCACTCCCTGCAGCCCTCCTTCTCTCCCTGGTCCTGTGCTCCTCCTCTCCCGCTTCCTGCCTCCCCCGCTCAGCAGAGCAGCTGCCTCTGTAGGCAGGGCTTTTCCTGGCCTGCTCCTGTGCTGCTGCTGGTTGCAAGTCCATGCACTTGTTTTCTGTATTTGCATCTCTCCTCCCTGGGTAGCTCCCCCATTTGCCTCTGTCTCCCATCCTCCCCCAGGAAGCTCATGTGCCTTTGCAGCCTCCCATGACACTGCTCTGCGTGCCCACGACATCAGGCAGAGGCACAGGCTTCCTTGGGGCAGGGGGCAGCTGTTTGCCATCTACCTCTCAGCTGCAGCTTCAGATGGTCCCCTGGACTTTCTTCCTGCCCATCCTTTCTGACTCCACTCCAGGGAGGCCAGACAGGACTGTGGCCACAGGCCACGTGGGGCTGGAGGTCTCAGGGCAGGACCAGTGAGGAGTGTGGGGAAGAAAGACTGCAGAAGGGTGGCGTGTGGCGCCAGTGGGGAAGAGCTGTGGGTCTCTGCACTCAGCCTGCGGATACTGGGGAGGGCAGACCCGGGCAGAATTCTCAGGGCTGGTACTTGCATCTATGTGGTCTTCACTGAGCCAGTTTCTTCAGTGAGGCTGCTGTGAGAATTCCATGTAATAATTAATGTAAAGCACCTCCCACAGGGTCTGTCTCATGGTAGATGCCCAATAAATGGTGCATCTTACTATTATTATCACTACTATAATTACTCTTACCCTTTCTAGCCCCAGCCATATCCTAGGTGGAGGGTAACTTCCTTACGGGACAGTGAGGTTTCTTCTCTATCTCTGTATTTCTTGATGTTTCTTTCTCTGTCCAGCAATAATTGTTATATTTAGCACTCATCAAGGATGTGTCAGACAGAGCTAGGAACTTACATTTTCTCATTGAATCCTCACAGTGCCTTTATGGAGCAGGCAATATTATCATCCCCATTTTACAGATGAAGAAACCGAGACTCAGAAAGGTTAAGGAACACACCCAGAGTCACACAGCCAGTTGATGTGGGAGTCAGGATTCAAGCCCAGGTCTTTCTGACTCTACTATACTTTGTCTGCACCTTCATCTCTGACCCAGTCAGTTCTCTACCCAACCCAACCCCCACCCTTCCTCACACAGGCACAAGTGTCCTGGCCCTCATTACCCAGCATGCTCAGAGACCACACCCTACCCCCCCAAATTAGGGGCACTCACCCACCTGTGGGAGTAACTGGCCCGGGCTGTGCACTTCTCTGACGGGCAGTTTGTGCTGCCAGCTTTCAGCTGCCTGTCTCCGCACACTTGATGCTGTTTCTATTTTTTGATTTGAGTTTAATTATAAAGCATGCTGTCTACTCCCCTCTTCCAGCCTCCCCTGCCACTCCCAACTTTCCACTGGTTCCATGGCATGACCAGTGCCAAGCTTAGCCAGGCACCTTTCCCTCCAGGCCCAGGCCTCTGTCCCAGCACTGCTAAGAATCAAGGCAGCTCAGCCCAGGTCTGACTGTGGCATATTGTGTACATGTATGTTGATAGTAGGAGAAGGAAGATCAAATAAAGCATTTTAAAAGGTCCCTTGGCCGGCTAAAGTGGCTAACGTCTATAATCCCGACACTTTGGGAGGCTGAGGTGGGAGGATTGCTTGAGCCCAGGAGTTTGAGACCAGTCTAGGCAATATGGCCAGACCCTGTCTCTACTAAAAATACAAAAAATACAATATGGCCAGTTGGGCCAGTCGCAGTGGCTCATGCCTGTAATCCCAGCACTTTGGGAGGCCAAGGTGGGCAGATCACCTGAGGTCAGGAGTTCGAGACCAGTCTGACCAACATGGAGAAAACCTGTCTCTACCAAAATACAAAATTAGTTGGCATGGTGACACATGCCTGTAATCCCAGCTACTCGGGAGCCTGAGGCAGGAGAATCACTTGAACCCGGGAGGCGGGGATTGCGGTGAGGTGAGATCACGCCATTGCACTTCAGCCTGGGCAACAAGAGTGAGACTCCGTCTCAAAAAAAAAAAAAAAAAAAAATTAACTGCTTGTGGTGGCACATGCTTGTAGTCCCATCTATTCGAGAAGCTGAGGTGGGAGAATCACCTGAGCCCAGGAAATCAAGGCTGCAGCGAGCCCTAATCCCTGACTATGCCACTGCACTCCAGGCTACGAAACTGGAGTGAGACCCTCTTCCTTGGCCTTCAAGGGTATTATGGAGGAAGGGCAGAAAGTTCAAGCTGGAAGGATGTTCTGTGGAGGTGGACAGTGAAGGGACTAGCCAAAAATCACATGTAAACTGGTGGCATTGCCAACAGCAGAACCCAGGTTCAGGGGCCCTCAGTTAGGGGCCAAGGTTGATGGGACGGGTCCAGGATAAAGAGCTGGAAGACTCAGGCTGAGGGAAGCGGCGCCGGCCCACACACAGACACAGGTGTAGAGCAGGTCTTCAGACAGCCCTGGGCTGCAGGCAGAAGAAATGTGTCCAGGGCCACTCCCACCCTCTGCCAAGCTCCTCTCCCAACCCAAAAGGCAGGGATACCCAGGCCCCGCTGTCCCCTGCAGCCAGAGAGATGTTCTTTAAGGTCTCTCCCCTGCTAACTGTGGTCAGCTAGGACCTTCAACTGGGCCCATTAGGAACCTTCTCTGTCATCCACAGACCTTTGTCATACACCCATACCTTGATACTACTCTCCCACTTGCACTCCCAGATGATGGGGACGGGGCACACCCATGCCTGCAGCCACACCTGCTGGGGCTCTGAGGTCTGAGCTCCAGGGAGCTAAGGCTCAGCCCCTCCTAGGACTCCCTGAACCCTGAGGGGAGCTGCTGGAGGCAGCTGTGGCCAACATCTATCACAAATACCTGAAACCCCCTTCCTCTTTCCTGCCCTCCCCACTTTCCCAGGGAACCTGGGATCCCTGGCCAAGACGCCTGAGGGCTTGGCTGAGAGGGGAGCCCACTCCCACCTGTGGAGGCCAAAGACAGTGGCGGAGAGGGGGTGCAGGCGCCAGGAGGAGCCGGATGGAGTAGCAGGCTCTAGGGCGGACTCCGCGCTGGGCTCCCACCATCTTCTGTGTGTCCGCCTGGGCCAGAGCCTCCAGCAGCACCAGAAGGACCAGTGCCAGGGTGGCAAACTGGCAGAGCCCCATGGCAGGGAGTAAGGACCAGCTCTGGAAGAGAGATGAGCTCTGTGTTACGGGCAGGTGAACCATGGCCCAGGCTGGCTGGGACTTGTTGAGGCAGGGGTAAGAGCTGTCACCTAAACCTGCTTCTGCCTTAAGCCCTGTGCATAAGGTCAAGTGAGTGCAGCTGCTGGGAGAGATGAGGAAGTAGATTTGATATCCATGGCTTAGGGACAGAGATGACCTCTCCCCATCGGCCCCTTATCTTTCAGAGTCCCCAGACCCAGAGCTGCTGTGTACGGCTGCACAGGCTGCACACTGCATAACTCCTGGGGCCTCCAGTTGCACAGTTTGGTGGATGACACCTCCATGAATTGTGCAATGCTATACACCTGCATATCCAACTCCCCCAAAGTCAGTTGCCTGATGGGAAAGATGCTGAGGCCACAGGTCAGGGAGCCTAAGGCCCCAGGCTGAGGGAGAGGGGTGACTGGGCATGGTCTGAGATCTGCTGCTCTGCCAGGTTCCTGGGTCCTGTCTAGAGGAGAGAGAGCAAGCTGGGAATTTGCCATTCCATGGGAAACATGCTCCCTTCAGATCTTCTACCCACAGAGCTCCATGCCACAGCTTGGCGGCAGGCCAATCTCAAGCCCAGCTATAACCCAAAGTTTCTTATCATGCTCACCCCCAAACTCTAAACTTAGCCCCTGATCCTTCCCTAATTCTCCTCCCCAAGATGCTCATCCTCCAGCCAGCCCGTGGGAAGGGGTCGATGCTGCTGAAGGGCCTCCCTTCTGGTTGGGCTGGCTATGCCTTCAGAGATAGGAACCACTCTTAGGGGTGGGAGGCAGGGAGAGAGTCAGGCCCTGCCCTGGGAGGCTTCTGGGAGGAAAAAGCTGCTGCTATTCCAGCTCCCAAGCATGCCCAGGCCAGTCACCAACCCCCAAATGGCAGCCTGTCTGTGGCGTGGGCTGGTGGGGACAGCGAAAGACAGGGTTGAGGCGAGACAGGGAAGGAGTTGTAGGGGAAGCAGAGGTGGAGGCAGGCCCTGCTGGGTGGGGAGCCGCCGGGGAGGCCTGGCCTTAGCTCACTGATGAGAATTAGCTAAGTCTGGAAGGTTTTCTCTGCGGCACCGTACCTGGGGTCCAGACCTAGGGGAAAGGGGATGTGGAGGTTCAGGAGGGTCCAGGCTGGCTGTGCAGATGCCTCGGTGAGATTTAGGGGAGCCCCCACAGGCTTTCAGCTGAGGCAGGGCAGGTTGGCCTCAAGACCAGGTAGGAAAGTCTCCCCTCTTCCATTTTACGCTTTCCACGCCCTCACATCCTAGTCCTCCTCTTCTCTTTGGGGTCTGAAGGATCCAGGTAGGGTGGGGGAGATGGGTTAGGGGGTCCTATAGGAGAATTGCCTAGGCCGGGCCCTTGGGTGAGACCTTGGGTAGGTGAAGGGAACCCAGCAGTTTAGGGAGAGGGCCAGGCCCCGTTTAATCCTCACTTCCAGCCACACGCAGCCCTGCCAACCAATCCTGCAAGAACCCAATCTTATGTCCGCAGGCCAGGCCCTCACCTGGCCTCTTCCTGCCAACCACATCCAGCTTCGCCCCCCGAGGCCTCACCTGGCCCCTCAGCTCTGGCCGGCACCCCGCAGTTGCTGGTCCAGCCTGCAGAGCTGGTGCAGGAAGCCTCGGTTGGGGAAGACCCATCGGTGCTGCCTCACGGTGATCACCGCCTGGCGCAGGGACAGCCGCTGGTGCAGCATGAGGTACGCCAAGACTAGCGTGGCGGAGCGGCTCACGCCCACCACACAGTGCACCAGGACCTTGGCTGAGGAAGACATCCTGGTGAAAAACCCTTTCCCACCAGCCGGCCCACCCACGGGCTGGGATGGGAACCCAAGTTCCTTTCCTGACCCTGCCTTGGGTGTACTTTGTGATCCTGAGCAAGTCACTCAGCCTTTATGAACCTCAGTTTCCTGATCGGTAAAATGGGTAGATCAACACCTGTTCTGCCTGCCTTTGGGATAGGGTCCGAATTTCTTTTTTCTTTTCTTTCTTTCCTTTTTTTTCAATGTATTTTTTACTTTTATTTTTTATTTTTATTTTTTTTTTTGAGACAGAGTCTCGCTCTGTCACCCAGGCTGGAGTGCAGTGGCGTGATCTCGACTCACTGCAAGCTCTGCCTCCCGGGTTTACGCCATTCTCCTGCCTCAGCCTCCCGAGCTGGGACTACAGGCGCCTGCCACTAGGCCCGGCTAATTGTATGTTTATTAGAGACAGGGTTTCACCGTGTTAGCCAGGATGGTCTCAATCTCCTAATCTCGTGATCCGCCTGTCCCGGTCTCCCAAAGTGCTGGGATTACAGGCGTGAGCCACCTCTCCTGGCCTCCAAACCTTTTTAACATAGCTTGTAAGACCCTTCAAGAGCTGGCCCCTGTCGCCTCATCTTAGACTGTCCCTCCCCCACCTTCAGCTCGAGGAAAATGGAGGAACTTGCAGTTCCTTGAGGCTGCCGTGTTTTCTGACCTCCAGCCTTACCACATGCTATTCCAAATACCTGCAAATCATTTCCCCTGGTCTCGGTCTGACTAACTTCTACTACTCATCCACTAGGTT
The DNA here is from genome assembly GCF_002776525.5 of Piliocolobus tephrosceles. Taxonomy (NCBI): domain Eukaryota; kingdom Metazoa; phylum Chordata; class Mammalia; order Primates; family Cercopithecidae; genus Piliocolobus; species Piliocolobus tephrosceles. Next base: position 71,451,837 of record NC_045442.1, read on the forward strand.
TCGGCGGAGACATGGCTTCCTCCACAGGCTTTCTTGACTGCTCAAAGTATTGCTTGAATCACAGAGCAGCTCATCTTTTTTGCATATGACCCATGAATACTTTTGTAGAGGGAAGTCCCCGCACCTTACTGATCCTCGAGGCTCAGCACCCCCGCCGTGTGCTCCCAGAGCCCTCCACACTGGCCCACTCTTATGCGTAGCTCTCACTGTACTATTCACAATTTGGCTGTCTTTCCACCAGTTCCAAGAGGGCAAGGACCCTGCTTCTTAAAGTCTGGATTCCCAGTATTTATTTAGCTCCGTGCCAGGCACATAGTGGATACTCAGTAAATAGCTGGTGAATGAATGGATAAAGAACAAAAGAATGTCAAAGTGCTTTGGATACTGAAAAGTCATGTGAGCTGTAATCTTGTTATTCCTGTCACATAGATGAGGAAACTGAAGTCCAGAGAGGGACACTGGCTTGCCCAGGGTCACATAGCAAGGGACACAGCTGTCTTCTAGGATGGACACAAAGCCAGGACACCAGCCTCCCTGGACTCCTCTGCTGTATCCTGAGTATTTGAAGATACATTTCTTTTCTAGTTAAAAGTACTTTGAGGGGCGGGTGCAGTGGCTCATGCCTGTAATCCCAGCACTTTGGGAGGCCGAGGCAGACAGATCACTTGAGGTCAGGAGTTCGAGACCAGCCTCGCCAACATGGTGAAACCCTCCCTCTGCTAAAATACAAAAATTAGCCGGGCGTGGTGGCAGATGCCTGTAGTCCCAGCTACTTGGGAGGCTGAGGCACGAGAATTACTTGAAGCCAGGAGGCAGAGGTTGAACCCAGGAGATGGAGGGGCCGAGATTGTGCTACTGCACTCCAGCCTGGGTAGCACTGAGACTCTGTCTCAGAAAAAAAAAAGGAATAAAAGAAGTACTTTGGGGCAGACATTTAGGTACCAAATGGTGCTTTCCCAAAGCTGAGTGTTGCAGAGAAAGAGCTATTCTGCTGTTTGGGAGAAATGGCTTTCAGCCTTAGGGTTGCTCCTAACTCATGGCATGACCTTGTATTCCAGGCCTCAGTTTCCCCATCTGGGAAGGAATAGGGTTTGATAAAACACTGGAGCACTAAGCAGAGAACTTTTTTTCGGGGGGGGGGCAGATGGATTTCACCCTTTTGCCCAGGCTAGAGTGAAGTGGCATGATATCGGCTCACTGCAACCTCCCCCCACCCCGTGTTCAAGCAATTCTCCTGCCTCAGCCTCCCGAGTAGCTGAGATTATAGGTGTGTGCCACCATGCCCGGCTAATATTTGTATTTTTAGTAGAGATGAGATTTCACTCTGTTGGCCAGGCTGGTCTCGAACTCCTGACCTCAGATGATCCACCCACCTTGGCCTCCCAAAGTGCTAGGATTACAAGCATGAGCCACTGTGCCTGGCCTAAGCAGAGGATTTTTTTTTTTTTTTTCTTTTTGAGACGGAGTCTCGCTCTGTCGCCCAGGCTGGAGTGCAGTGGCAGGATCTCAGCTCACTGCAAGCTCCGCCTCCCAGGTTCCCGCCATTCTCCTGCCTCAGCCTCCCGAGTAGCTGGGACTACAGGCGCCCACCACCTCGCCCGGCTAGTTTTTTGTATTTTTTAGTAGAGACGGGGTTTCACCATGTTAGCCAGGATGGTCTCGATCTCCTGACCTCGTGATTCGCCCGTCTCGGCCTCCCAAAGTGCTGGGATTACAGGCTTGAGCCACCGCACCCGGCCCTAAGCAGAGGATTTTTAAAAACAAGGGATGGGAGGGCACTGATGACTGAGAAGAAATGAGGCATCCTCCCCAGGAATGAGCAAGATGGGATATGGGCTTGGACCCCAAGTCCTACCCCCAGGCGTGTTGAGGGCACGGTGGATGAAGTCAGCCGCGGAGGAGAAGTAGGCACTGATGTCAAAATCAGGGAGGTCGTGGGCTGGCACCCCCAGGTAGCTCACACTGCTGCCGTAGAAGTCAGGGCCGCCCTGACAGTAGAGGCCCCCGTGGGCGGCGTTCAGCACGTGGGTGATGCCCAGCTTCCACAGCTCAAAGCGGTTGTTTGCTGTGGCCCTGGGGAGGGCAGGAAGGGCACTGGATGACGGCCAAGCCATGGGACCAGGAGGGAGGCTTTGCCTGGCCCCCTGCTGCAGAGGGACCGAGCCATTAGGGTCCAAAGAGAATCCAACCCCAGCAAGCTCCAAGTGGGGTCTGACTCCACAGCCCCATACCCAGAGCCCCACACTTTCTGGTGGCAGAACTGGTGGTATGTGTGTGTTGGGGGATCTTTAGACCCTCTCTGCTTCCTCAAGGCCTCTGCCCCTGCCTTGGCCAGGACAGGAAGGAAGGGATTGCTTCAGCCCTGGAACCTGGCTGCCCCTCCCTTCTTGCCCCATGTCCTCCCACGCACATCCGTCCTCTACCGGCTACCACCTAATACCTGCTTCTAGCCTACAAACGTTGAGAGGCAACACCTTCTCTGATTCACCTTCAGTCAGGCTTCTCCACCACCTGTACCCAGAGGAGGGAGGCTGGGTCCAGAAACAGGGGGCTCTCTGTCTACCTCATCTCATGCTGCAAATACTATTTCCCAGGCCTGTACCTCTACACTTGCTAGTTGTCCTGGAAGTGTTTCCCAGGACTCCTGGGAGACTCCCTGCTTTCAGGCAGGCGAAGTCCCTGCTCCCCCTCGTGGCCATACCTGGTCACTGCACTGTCCTTGGCACCCTGGGGTCCTGGAGAAGGTCCCTGGCCTGGGATGGTCAGAGCAGAGCAATTTCTCCTTGTTTCTACCCTCCTGTGTCTGGTAAAGCCACCAAGAACTGCCTCTCCTTGTCCCCACCCCCATGACCCTTGGCCAGCTATCACTCACGCATCTCCTATGAAAAGGTTGGGCCAAACTTCATCCACACGGCTGCAAGAAGACTTCCCCGCCCTCAGGAGCTCCTCCAGCTCCAGGATGCTGGGGCAAGGCGTGGCTTTGTCCTCTCCCACCAGCTCTGGGAGCGAGGTCTCAGCCATGGGCCAGCCCGCCCACCCCTCTGCCTCTGCGGTCACTCCTCTCCGCCTCTCCAGTGTCATTTCTCCTTCCCAGAGATTGACAGGGACAGGTGGGACAGGAGCAAGTGACTCAGCAAGTCAAAGGGGCCTCTGGAGCAGACAAGACCTTTACCTCCCTCAGCCTCCCCCTACCCCCCAACTCCGTGAGAACATGGAATCAGAGAGACCTCTGCAAGTCAGCTACCTCCCTGAACCTCAGTTTCTTCATCTGTAAAGTAAGGATAATCACACCTACCTCAGAGAATTTGAGGATTAAATGAAACAAAGGACGTGCTGGGTCTGACACATAGTAGGTGCTTAGAAATGTCTGAGGAATTAGTAGATGTAGAGCCCTGCCTAAGGCTATTAGGTTATGAGGACTGAGTTAAAGTAGAGATCCAGGGTGCAGAGGAGGTGGCTGGTTCCAAGGATGAATGATAGAACTGAAAGAAGTGTACAGTCTAGGTGGGCCACAAATTGGGTAGGAGCTGGATTGGATGTCTGTTGGATGAGTCTCTGAATTATGGAGGTCAGGGACAGTTTTCTGAGTTGTAGAGTCAGAGAAATACGGATAAGAGACATGGAAAGCTTCATTTTTAAAGCATGCCCACAAGATTCATGGGGGAATGGGGAAAGTGTTTTTTGTTTGTTTGTTTGTTTGTTTGTTTAGATAGGGTCTCACTCTGTCACCCAGGCTGGAGTGCAGTGACATCTTGGCTCACTGCCACCACCACCTCCCGGGTTCAAGTGATTCTCCTGCTTAACCTCCTGAGTAGCTGGGATTACAGGCGTGCACTACCATGCCACACTAATTTTTGTGTTTTTAGTAGAGATGGGGTTTTGCTGTGTTGGTCTGACTGGTCTTGAACTCCTACCTCAAGTGATCAGCCTGCCTCGGCCTCCCAAAGTACTGGGATTTCAGGTGTGAGCCACCATGCCGGGCCAATGGGGGAAGGTTTGAACAATGGTCCTGTAATGAAGATGGCTGACTTCTCAGAAGAGAAGGCTGAAGAGGGCCTTGTATGTCAAACGGGGAGAAGGGAGGTGAGTGTTGCCCTAGACTTTGAGAGCCAAAGGGGCCAACTGTCATCAGAAACATTTTGAGGGTGGGAGGGAGATTCCTCTGTCTATAAGGGCTTTGGGTCCCAAAATAGAAACTGAGAAAGGTCAACCTGTCCTTCTGCCAGAGCTGGCTATCAGCAAAAGAGATGAGATGTCTCGCCGTCTCTCATGTGACTTCTCAGCGGCCCTGATGGAGCTGGGAAGGGTATGGGCTGCAGTGGGGAGGTTCCCAGCTGTCCTTGGCCTTAAGACCAGTTTGAAGGGAAAGCCCACACCAGGGCATCCCATGGAAGCAGTCTACATTCATGTCCATCCCATTCAGAACCACTGAAGTCAGCCCGGCACTGTGTGGGGAGGCAAGGCCAAGGAGGGGTTCGTGTCCAGGTTACAGTTGGGTCTGGACTTGGTTTATGCCAATGCTAGACCTGGCGTGGGACGAGACCTTCCCTCAGGGTGGGGCAGCATGGTGGAGTGAGGAAAATATAGGATCGGATGTTAGAGAGATTTGGGTTGGAATATCAGTTTGCAATACGTCAGGCAACGTGTTTATTTACCTTTCTGTGCTATACGATCCCCCTTGAAGAGTTAGCACAAGGATTTTTTTTTTTTTTTTAAATGGAGTTTCGCACTTGTCGCCCAGGCTGGAGTGCAAGGGCGTTATCTCGGCTCATTGCAACCTCCAACTCCCGGGTTCAAGCGATTCTCCTGCCTCAGCCTTCCGAGTAGCTGAGACTACGGGTATGCGCCACCACGCCCGGCTAATTTTTGTATTTTTAGTAGAGATGAGGTTTCACCATGCTGGCCAGGATGGTCTCGAACTTCTGACTTCAGGTGATCCACCCGCCTCAGCCTCCCAAAGTGCTGGGATTACAGGCGTGAGCCTCCACGCCTGGCCTTAGCACAAGGATTAAATGAGATGTTTACATGGCATGTGGCATAGACGCTGTCAAAGAGTAAGTGGGCAATAAATTATAACAATTATCATTGGTGGCTGGCTATTGGAGACCAGCTGGCTCTCTCCAGAGTAATTAGGATTACCTCCTTCTAGGCCCTAACCCCTTTAACTGATCCCACAGGCTCCGCCCCCGCTCCGCTAGCCCCGCTTCCTACTCTCGCTTTGGCCTCCGGCATGACGCATGCGCCCTCGGGCTCCCCCGCGGCAGCTTCTCGGTTCTCCCGTCGGGCCCATCTGGAGCCTCGCGTCTTTTCCAGTGTGGGCCCCGCCCCCTGCCGGTAGAACCCCGTTCCCGGCCGGTACGGCCCCGCCTCCCGAAGCAGTTCCGGTTCGGCTGCGAGCAGCTGCCGGCGCGGCGGTGACGGCGGCCCGGAAGATGCCTGCGCGCAGCCGCCACCGCCCCCACCTCCACTCCGGCTCCCCGCCCCGGGCTCCGCCCCCGCCGCTTGAGGCGCTGCACTCCGGCGAGGCGGGGAGGGCCCCGGACTCCGACGGCGGCTCGGACGCCGACTCGGAGGTGGGTCCGGGGAGCCCGACTCGGACCGCGGAGGTGAGCGAGAGCTGAGGCTGAGGAGAGGGGGGCTTGGGGGGCGCCTGCTGCCAAGGGTGAGTAGGGAGTCTGGGATGGGGCCGGGGGCTGCTGAGGGACCGCGATCCGGAGGGGCCCCGGGGAGACGGTTGAGGGAGCCGGGAGAGTCAGCTCTGGAATGGAATCTGAAGGAAATGGAGGTTGTCGAACCGAGGGCCTGAGGCTGAGGGGTAAGTGGAGGCCGAGGAATGAGAGGGAGGGGGCGGGAGGGGGAGGCTGGAAGAGCCCAGAGCTTGGGGGCTTTTGAAAGCTGCGCGGTGGGGGAAGAAGATCGAAGGGGTCCTGCGGGAATGTGGACCCGGAGGAAGACATGCTCTGGGTTTGGCAGCGGGGGTGAAGAGTCAGAGGAGCAAGACCTGGGCCGGTGTTCCCTTCCCAGGACGAGGGAGGGCGATCGGGGCTGGGACTGGAGCCTCTTACCCGGGTGGGGCTGGTGATGATGGAGGGCAGGATTTAGGTTTGATTAGAAGGAGGAGGGCTATTGGATGGGAAATCGTCTGGCCTCTGGGGGTGAGGGAGGCACTGAAAAAGAGAAGTGTGGTCAAGAAAGAAAAGGAGCCCTTGGGGATCTAATTTTGAGTTTTGGCATTTTTACAGGTGCCTTTTAAAACATCAAAGATCACTAGGGCAATGTACTTGGATTGTGGGACTTTCTCGTTCGTGCATACTGGATCCTTTTAAGAATCTTGGGTGGAAGGGGCGGTGTGAATCACTGATTTGCCTAAAGGACTGGGGGAAGTAGTGGAGAGGAAGTGATGTTTGAAGAAGGTAGTGAAAGACGTGATTGTGAACATGATATCATTTGGATTTATTGACAGTAATGGTGTCCTTTTTTTCATCATATTTTTCTTTCGTAAATAAGTTTAAATACCAGACGTGTTAAGATCCTAAAAAAAGATTTACTACATTACCTTTAAGTTTTAAAAACTTGAAACAAGACTTTGGATACTCAGATTTTAAAAATTAAACTTGAAACAAGAATTTGGACACTCGGATTTTAAAAGTTAAACATGAAACAAGAATTTGGACGCTCGGATTTTACAGATACTGAACATGGACTGGTTCCACTTCCAAAGTTTTAAGTTGACACATGTATTTGCCACATAGTAAAAATTTGGTCAGTGCAAGTTTCTGTGTTAAGGGGGCACAGTGAACTTGCCACAGTCTAGGCCAATACCAAATCTTCCTCACTGACAACCCCAGGATTGGAGTTAGCCCTTGAAAATTGGACAGATACCTTTGACTGATTTCCAAAACCAATATTGAAATACTATTTTGCAGATATTGTGTGAATAATATTTTTAGTAGAGTGATTTAGGAAAATAAGGACAGAGGATGCTTGTAGTTGGCAGCCAACACAACTGGGACAGGTGGGTACACAGATACTTTTTATAGAAGACACTAGTTCCAAAACATAATTATGCCAGAAAAAGAATGATTGCAATATTTATGTTCACTTTAGTAGAGATAAATTCACTTCCTTTTGTGATTGTTAAGTCATAACATGGCTCTATCAAGTCTTTGACTTTAGCCACGTCTCATATGTCTTACAACTTTTTATGTGATTATAGGTTTGTAAAGTTGTTGGCCATTTCTTTTCTCTTCTTCCTTTTTTTTTTTTTTTTGAGACAGAGATTCACTGTGTTGCCCAGGCTTAAGTGATCCTCCCACCTCAGCTTCCCAGGTAGCTGGGAGTAGCTGGGACTGCAGGTGGGCGCCACCATGGCCTGGCTAATTTTTGTTAGCATCAGGCGTTTTCTAAATGCTTGATTAAATCTAAATGGATATCTACTGTTTAATCTTCATGAGATGATAATTTATTGATTGGCAACAGCTTTTAAATTAGTTTATGTGTATGGGCTATGTGACATACCCTCAGATGCACAGTGGAATAGTAATTGTTTCTTCAAAGGAGATGTGAATTCTTAGCTAAAAACGCTGAGGTTGTTAAAGTATTAATTCCCTTTAACTTACTACAAATTATCTTCTGTTGAAGTTTACATAATATTACTGTTTGTTGGTTTTATCTCTGGAGTGAGATCCTCTAGAGACCTTGTCTTCATACTTAGTTCTGAATAAAAGTCATGGCCATGTAAAGATTTGCTGAATTGCAATATAAGAACTCTATTAAGATTACATCTTAATGTTATTGCAAAATTAAAGAGAAACTGTTAGATGGAGTTGTACAGTTAACATATTAGCAAGTCTGATAGTTTTTAAAATTTTCGTTTCCCTTTGTCAGTTCTCGCACCCACTGAGTAAAGAAAATCAGTTTTAGGCTGGGCGTGGTGGCTTACTCCTGTAATCCCAGCACTTTGGGAGGCCCAGGCAGGCAGATCACTTGAGGTCAGGAGTTCAAGACCAGCTTGGCCAAGACCAGCTTGGCCAACACGGCAAAACCCCGTCTCTACTAATAATATAAAAAGAATTAGCCAGGTGTGGTGGCACACACCTGAAATCCCAGCTACTCAGGATGGTGAAGCAGGAGAATCGCTTCAACCCGGGAAGCAGAGGTTATGGTGAGCTGAGATCACGCCATTGCATTCTAGCCTGGGCGACAGAGTGATATGTCTCGGGAAAAAAAAAAAAAAAAGGAAAATCAGTTTCTCTAAGGCAGAAGAAGCCATCATGACTGCGATGGCAGAATATGCAGACATGTTTAGGTAAATCAGTTTTGATTTCAGTAGCATAACCCCCCCCTTCTGCAAAAGCTTATTCACGTTGCACAGTTGCACGTAAACATTTTTTTTTATTTTGTTAATCATTAGATCCTCAATACTTCTTCAAAATTTTGCTGTTACTAATTAAGACATTTTCATGGCTTTTCTAAGAATTGAAATTTGAACACTTTGAGACACTTAAATCACAGACTTTCCATGAATAGTATTATTATTGTTTTATAAGAATGCCATGTTAACGAGCTATTCTTTCGAGATTTTTACTTCCAGGCCTGATGTAATATATGGTGTTAATTGTTGGGTGTACCTAGCATGCCCGTTAATTTATGGATGGAGGTCTTTCCTGTCTTCAGATTCTACCCCCTTCATTTTTCATATGCCAGTGGATTATTAGTGAACTAAGATTGAATTCACTTTTTAATTTTAAAGCTTCTGTAGCTTTGATTCTCTTTGGACATAAAACTGATTTATATGAGATATGAATACAATTCCATATTCTGCTAAATTACTTATGAAGCTGTTTTGAATGATTATGGTATTTGATGAAAAAATACAGTATGAGCTAATCATAATTCTTTTAATGGATTTAGGTTATAGAGGAGGATTGTACCATTTCATTCCCGGATTAAGTGTTTTACTTTTTTGCAGAGATGACAGGGGAGAGCCTTGATTATTTTCACATCTCTCATGTGTTTATATTTGTTTATAAATAAAGTGTTACTGATTTGCAAAATGCTGTATCTTTAATACTTGCTTACATGTGGTTTTGGGAATTCTTTTGGAACCAGTTCTTATTCTTATTTTTGTTTTGCTCTAAGGGTATGATGTAACACATTGAGGGGTTAATAGTAGGGCAAGAACAGAGAAAGCCATTTTACAACAGATATCAACAGGGCCGTGATGCTTGCTTTAGTTCTTGTGGTTTTCTTGGGCTTGAGAAATCAAGATGTTAACTAAAAATAGGAGAGCATGGGCCAGGCACACTGGGAAAACAGATCAGTGTTTACATGCTACCACTGTTGCTTCCTGGTAACTTGCCATCTGAATGTGTGGGTATGAGTTTGTAACAGACCTGTGCTGTGAATGCTCCTGCACCCCCTCCTCCCATACACACAGCACCATCATCACAGATCTGAAGCCTAACCTTTTAGCTGAGTTTAGGGACTTCATGTTTCCTATTGAAATGTTCTATTCCTTCACTGTATTGGGCCCTCACAATATTATAGAATGTAACATACTGTAAGACTATTAACTAGGCCGGGCGCGGTGGCTCAAGCCTGTAATCCCAGCACTTTGGGAGGCCGAGACGGGTGGATCACGAGGTCAGGAGATCGAGACCATCCTGGCTAACACCGTGAAACCCCGTCTCTACTAAAAATACAAAAAACTAGCCGGGCGAGGTGGCGGGCGCCTGTAGTCCCAGCTACTCCGGAGGCTGAGGCAGGAGAATAGCGGGAACCCGGGAGGCAGAGCTTGCAGTGAGCTGAGATCCGGCCACTGCACTCCAGCCTGGGCGATAGAGCGAGACTCCGTCTCAAAAAAAAAAAAAAAAAAAGACTATTAACTAAGAAAAATTTGGTTATAATAGTTTCACCACAGGATTTCACCATAAAACAATGTTTTATGATATGTACCTCAGAGAAGAGTTGTGGGACAGGGCAGTTAACTATATTTATATTTGTCTAAAAGTTTGTTTTTTTTTTTTTTTTAAGATAGGGTCTCACTTTGTCTCTTAGGCTGGAGTATAGTGGCGTGATCATGACTTATGCAGCCTTGAACTCCTGGGCTCAAGCAGTCCTCCTGCCTCAGCTTTCTGAGTAGCTGGGACTATAGGCGTGTGTCACCGCACCTGGCTAATTTTTTAAATTTTTCTTTTGTAGAGATGGGGTATCAGCTATGTTGACTAGGCTGGTTTAGAACTCCTGGCCTCCCGATCCTCCCACCTCAGCCTTCCATAGTGCTGAGATTACAGGTGTGAGTGTCTTAAATTTTTGTTGTGCATTTAGTTAAGCTTATGAGTTGTGGCAGAGGACAAGAGAGGTAGTAATATAAGTATCTATTATCTTGATAATTGTTCTGTTGTCTTGAAATTCTTGACAGATAAATTCTAGTTGGAGGTGAGAACCATGGATTCTGCTAATTTAGGGTCTTCCTGTAGGTTAACCCGGGTCACTGAGTTTTTGGAAATACTTGCAAATCTGTTTTAGTTTGGAACTTTGAGATTAAATGGAATTGATGTCAGTTCCGTCAATATAATATTGGCTGGAAAGCCAGAGATTTCCAAAACCATGCATTAAAATTTGGCTCCAAATCCAATCAGTTTTCACAGTATATAATGGAGTTTGAAATCTTGAGCCAGTTTCTCATTTTCCATTATATTGATTAGATTTTGGATGTTACATATTTATTTATTTATTTATTTAGAGATAGAGTTTCACTCTGTTGTCAAGGCCGGATGCAGTAGGTCGATGTCAGTTCATAGCAGCCTTCGCCTCCCGGGTTCGAGCAATTCTCCCACCTCAGCCTCCACAGTAGCTGGGATTACAGGTGCGTGCCACCATGCCCAGCTTATTTTTTGTATTTTGAGTAGAGACGAGGTCTCACTAAGGCATCCGCCCACCTTGGCCTCCCAAGGTGTTGGGTTTACAGGCGTGAACCACCGCGCCCTGCCAGTGTAGCATATTTAAAAATAAAGATTTTACCAGCTGGGTGGAGTGACTCATGCATGTAATCCTGGCACTGTGGGAAGCTGAGGTAGGTGGATCCCTTGAGCCCAGGAGTTCGAGACAAGCCTGAGCAACATAGTGAGACCTCCTCTCTACTAAAAATACAAAAAATTAGCCAGGCGTGGTGGTGTGCACCTATCGTCCCAGAACTCAGGAGGCTGAGGTGGGAGGATCACCTGAGCCCAGGAGGTCAAAGCCACAATAAGCTGTGATTGCACCACTGCACTCCAGCCTGGGTAAAGAGTGAGGCCCTATCTTAAAAAAAAAAAAAAAAAAAAAAGGGTGGGCGTGATGGCTCACACCTGTAATCCCAGAACTTTGGGAGGCCAAGGTGGGTGGATCACTTGAGGTCAGGAGTTCGAGACCACCCTGGCCAACATGGTGAAACCTTTTCTCTACTAAAAATACAAAAAAATTAGCCAGGCATGGTGGCGTGTGCCTGTAATCCCAGCTACTTGGGAGGCTGAGGCAGGAGAATTGCTTGATCCCGGGAGGCAGAGGTTGCAGTGAGCCGAGATCACACCATTGTTCTCCAGCCTGGGTAACAAGAGTGAAACGCTATCTCAAAAAACCAAACAAACAAGATTTTACCAAATTGATATGTTAAACTGCTAGCCTGGTTAGAATAAAAATTAGAATTTTAGATACTTGGCTTCTTTACTGGTTTGCTGTGTCATTGCAGCCAGGTCAGGAACCCTTTACCAAATTTATCAATAAACTCCTGTTGTCATGTAAAAACTTTTGGTACAACTGAGTATATAAAATGGACGGTAGTATCTGTCAGATTCTTACTCATTGAGGGGAGACAGTTCTGGATTTGGTGTAGATAATTAGGTGCAGCCCGATAGTAGAAGTTAGTTTAAAGGCTATTTGGAGCCAGAAAAAGTTTGTGTTATTTGGTATATATGACAACTTTTTTTGAGTAAAATCATAAGAGTTCATGGTTAGGGCAGCAAGAAAGTCCCAGAACTGAAGTGCAGCCAAGAGAATTATGATATAACTGAGAGGGAATTTAATTCTTTTTAATTTAATTCTACTGCTTAGAAGTGGGACATAGTAAAACAGAAAATCACCACTAAAGTGTTTCAAAATGGGTGGTAGGAATTAGTGCAAGGTCTTTGAGACTGTTTTGTAATTATTGCAGATTTTATCGATGTTTTGGGAACAATACCCTGTGCTTACTAAGAAAATGCAGGAGTTGTAACTTTGATACATTCTTCTGCTGATAACTAGGAAATATTTAGTATTTTATTTTTGAGATTTAGTTCTTAAAAAAGTACAAGAGCCCTCAGTTCATGTGAGGCAGTATACTGTCGTGGGTAAGAACATGAACTTTAAAATGAGATTGCCTAGGTTGAACAGTTCTCTGTACTACTTGCTAGTACAAGTTGATCTTAGGGAACTTAACCCAGTTATATCAGTTATCACATCTATAAAATGAGGAAATTAATAGTACCTACTCTATATAGTTGTGAGGATTATTTGGGCATATAAATCAAACACTTAGAACAATTCCTCAGACATTGTAAATGTCATAGATGTTAACTAATTTATTGTTACTTCCTGAAAATGCACTGAACTTGGTTCAGAACTTGAGTTTGTGAGTTAGGGTATACATTCTTTTTAAGGAATAGCACTCTGCTGACATCACATATCCTCTAGCTGTACGTCCTGTCTGCTTCCTACTATTTTAACTAGGTATTGAATGGATAGCTGATAATCCCAGTTATATCACAGACAGTACTCAGCATGTAACAGTTAAATGAACAAGTCCTCTTGAGACATTTTAAGTCAGAAAGGGTTAACTAGTTCACACCAAGGAACAACATGTACTTTTGTTCACTGTATTTCCTTTGAAGGATACAATAACAAACTTTATTTGTTCTGGTTGAATATACTTTCCCATTTAGTGCAGTTAACTCTTCCTAGGTGATAAACCCTTTACGGGTCTTCACAGACAAATTAAAATGGCTATTTAACGTTTCCTGTATGATTTTGGTGTTTTTTTTTTTTTTTTTTTTGAGACGGACTTTCACTCTTGTTGCCCAGGCTGGAGTGCAATGGCGCGATCTCAGCTCACAGCAACCTCCGCCTCCTCAGCTCAAGCGATTCTCCTGCCTCAGCCTCCCAGGTAGCTGGGGTTACAGGCATGCACCACCATGCCTGGCTAATTTTGTATTTTTTTAGTAGAGACAGGATTTCTCCATGTTGGTCAGGCTGGTCTCGAACTCCGGACCTCAGGTGATCGGCCTGCCTCGGCCTCCCAAAGTGCTGGGATTACAGGCATGAGCCACCACGCCCAGCTCCTGTATTATTTTGAACCTTAAAACTGTTTCAACAGCCCTCTAAAATTAATCTGGTTTTAATTTTTTTTCTTCTTTAATTTTTTATTTTTATTTTCTTTGAGACAGAGTCGCTCTGTCACCCAGGCTGAAGTGCAGTGGCGCGATCTCGGCTCACTGCAACCTCCGCCTCCCAGGTTTCAAACGATTCTCCTGCCTCAGCCTCCTGAGTAGCTGGGATTATAGGTGCTTGCTACCACGCCTAGCAGATTTTTGTATTTTTAGTAGAGACAGCATTTCACCATGTTGACCAGTCTGGTCTGGAACTCCTGACCTCAAGTGATCCACCTGCCTCGGCCTCCAAAAGTGCTGGATTACAGGTGTGAACCACCGCACCCACCCTTCTGGGTTTTTTTGGTTTTAATAGAAACAAGATCTCCCTGTGTTACCCAGGCTGGTCTTGAACTTTGCTGAAGCAGTCCTGCCGCATTCGCCTCCCAAAGTGTTGGGATTACAGACGTGAGCCACCACACCCAACTTAGATTTTTTTTTTTTTTTTGAGATGGAGTCTCGCTCTGTCGCCCAGGCTGGAGTGCAGTGGCAGGATCTCAGCTCACTGCAAGCTCCGCCTCCCGGGTTCCCGCCATTCTCCTGCCTCAGCCTCCCGAGTAGCTGGGACTACAGGCGCCCGCCACCACACCCAGCTAGTTTTTTGTATTTTTTAGTAGAGACGGGGTTTCACCATGTTAGCCAGGATGGTCTCGATCTCCTGACCTTGTGATCCGCCTGTCTCGGCCTCCCAAAGTGCTGGGATTACAGGCTTCAGCCACCGCGCCTGGCCCAGCTTATTTTTAATAACAGGTGAATTCTGAAATCTACTTTTGTATAAGATTAAAATAATACATATGGTATTATTCCATTCATATAAAATACAAATGCAGGGAAAACTAAACTATATTGTTTATGAATACCTAACAATATAGTTATGTATAGATGCTTAGGTAGTAAAGCTATAAAGAAAAACAAGGGATTTTCAAGAAGATGGGTTTGTGGTTACCATGGGGTGGGCAGCAGGGAGAGGGGAAGGGGATTATTGATTAGAAGTGGTACACAGTGATACTGGGCTGGTGTCTTGGGGTGATTACAAAGTAAAGGAAGTGAGTAGTTGGAAGCCTGAGATGAAAAGATTTGTTTTTTTATCCAGCTGCTTGTATTGCATTGTTAATACATGCATATACCTGGTTTTAGTACCTAAGTAGCAAAATTTCAGACACATACTGATGAAAATGGTATTACTTTTTCTGCAAAAGGGTCTTTTAACAAAAGTTGACACTTTCATAATACAGAAGCCCTACCTTCCTCTATACTTCTTTCTGTATTCTGAATCACCTAAAAAAACCATCTCAACTGGATCTTTTTTCCAGTGTGCTTTTCTTCTAATTCTAAAGATATTCGTTATATCTTCTTTGTACTTCCTCCTCTTCTTTTTTTTTTAAAGACAAGGTCTTGCTCTGTTGCCCAGGTACAGTAATAACTCACTATAGCCTGGAAGTCCCCAGCTTAAGTGACTCTTTTGGACTTCTGGGTTGTTTGTTTGTTTGTTTTGAGATGGAGTCTCACTCTATATCACCAGGCTGGAGTGCAGTGGCATGATCTCAGCTCACTGCAACCTCCGACTCCCTGGTTCAAGTGATTCTTCTGTCTCAGCCTCCCAAGTAGCTGGGATTACAGGCACGCACCACCATGCACAGATAATTTTTGTATTTTTAGTAGAGACAGTGTTTCACCATGTTGGCCAGGAGGGTCTCCATCCTCCTGATCAACCCACTTTAGCCTCCCAAAGTGCTGGAATTACAGGTGTGAGCCACCACGTCCGGCCTAGACTTCTTCAAAGTTAAAATGATTAGCTAGTTTCATTTGGCATCTTCAGATTTGAATGTGTCATCTATGTAGGAAAAAGAAGTTACATAATCTTAGGGATAGTAGAAAATGGTTTGTTTATACAGCCTTAGATACATAACAAAGCCATTAATGTTTTTTTTTGTTTTGTTTTTTTTTTTGAGACGGAGTCTTGCTCTGCCGCCCAGGCTGGAGTGCAGTGGCCGGATCTCAGCTCACTGCAAGCTCCGCCTCCCGGGTTCACGCCATTCTCCTGTCTCAGCCTCCCGCCTCATCGCCCGGCTAGTGTTTTGTATTTTCTGTTAGAGACGGGGTTTCACCGTATTAGCCAGGATGGTCTCAATCTCCTGACCTCGTGATCCGCCCGTCTCGGCCTCCCAAAGTGCTGGGATTACAGGCTTGAGCCACCGCGCCCGGCCTGCCATTAATGTTTTAAGAAACACCCCAAAGCCATCTGAGTTGTTACACGAATACATATTATTGGAGATTTATGTTAGGTTTAACTGTGATCGTAAACCTTGACATCATAGTGTAGTGGTTAAGAGCAGAGGGAAGTAAACAACTAGGTAAATCTAGAATACAGGTTATTCCACAAAATAACTACCCTGAACTCGCCTCCTCCCCACAAAAAGAAACAAGAGCTAGGGCACTGTTCTAGACTAAAAGACACTAACAAGATGTGCTAACCAAGTGTAATGCATGATCCTAAATTGAATCCTTATTTTGGGGGGGAAATAGAAATAAAATAATATTTGAGGGACAATTAGGGGTGATATTATGGTTAATTTTCTTAGGTGTGGTAATGTGTATTGTACTTATATAGGAAGTTGTCATTATTATTAGAAGATGAATAACATCTAGATGCTGAAATATTTATGGTGAATGTCATATGTCTTCATATTAAACAGTTAAACAATGTCTTCAAAATATGATGAGAATTCTTAAAATAAAACCTATGATCAGCCAGGTGCGGTGGCTCACGCCTGTAATCTCAGTACGTTGGGAGGCCGAGGCAGGCAGATCACCTGAAGTCGGGAGTTCAAGACCAGCCTGACCAACATGAAGAAACCCCATCTCTACTAAAAATACAAAAAAAATAACAGTAGCCGGGCTTCATGGCGCATGCCTGTAATCCCAGCTACTTGGGAGGCTGAGGCGGGAGAATTGCTTGAACCCAGGAGGCGGAGGTTGCAGTGAGCCGAGATCATGCCATTGCACTTCAGCCTAGGCAAGGAGAGCAAAACTGCGTCTCATAAAAAAACAAAACAAAACTATGATCATTCTTTAAATCTCTGGTAGGATTTAGTAACTTTATTTTCAGCCCATCCTTTAGCTCCAAGGAAAAGCAGCATGAAGTGGTAGAAAGAGTACTGAATTTGTTGTCAAAATTGTTGGAGTTTAATTTCAGCATCAATATTAACTCTCTAGGTGACTTTAAATATTTTAAATTATAATAATTTAAATAATTTGTGTAAAGCAAATGTGGCAAAATGTTTGAATCCCAAATTTGAATCCTGGCTCAGATAATTTCAAGTGGGACCTTGGTCACTTCACTTAACTTTTCTGTGCCTTCATTGTCTCATGTATAAAATGAAGATAATAGTAATATCTACCTCATAAAACTGTTGTGAGGATTAAATAATACTATAAAGATAGAGTGCTCAGAATAGTACCTGAGCATTCAACAAATGTAGCTGCTGCTGTTACTGTTTTATATTTATTTTATTATCTATTACTTTGAAGAGAGCTTGGAAGACTCGAGAGGTAGAAAATATAAAACAGAAGTCCAGGCAGGCAGAACCCTCAAAACAACTAGGCAAAGATCAAGTAGGAATTGTTTTAATTAGGAAATGAGATCACACATGAAATCACCCTGCAGGGTCTGACCTGTAGTAGGTATTCATAAATGTTAGTTTCCTTCTGTTATCCCTTTTTTTCCCTCCTCATTTTATAGTATTATTTAATCTGAGGCTTGCAGAGCACTATGTGACCATCCAGTCTAATTCTGCTTGTTCTCTACTTCTGGTTTGTATAACATTGAGTCTTTGAGGTGCCTTTCCACACATCTGATTTAATCTATTACATCTTGATTTGATGTTGACTTGTTACCTCTCCTAATTACTACATAATGCAGTTGAATAAAATACAGTTTAAGCATACACACAGAACTGTCTGAAAAGAAAAATCACGCTCTAGGGTTGACTGCAGATATATAATATTAAGAAAAATTGTAGGTTATTTTATATTAAAACATATACTAATTAGAAGCTTAGAATCTGTCTGTAATACCAAAATCTAATAGCCGGAAAACAGAACTTTGATTATTAAAAATAAACGATCAAATTTATCTACAATTTATATATTTCTGATAAGTAAAGAAATAAGTGAGCCTCCAAAATATGGTAAGAATATTTTTTAAAAATCTATAATAAATCTTTAAATCTCTGTTAGAACTTGGTAGCATTATTTTCACCCCATCCTTTAGCTCCATGGAAAAGCAGCATGAAGTGGTGGAAAGAACACTGAATTCATTGTCCAAATTCTTGGAGTTTAATTTCAACTCCAATATTAACTCTCTAGATGACTTTAAATACTCTAAACATCTTGGCACCTCAAGCCTCACTGTGCATTAGAATCACATGGGGAGCTTTTTTAAAAATGCAGATATAAAATTTCTGTCTCTTCTGAGAGATTCTGATTCAGTTGTCCTAGGATGAGGCATGGACATTGATACAAATACATTTTGAAATTTCAGATTATTCTAATGTATAGCCAGGGTTGAAAACCTTTGTACATGTAGTTTCCTTGGAAGCCTACACAAAGGAGTCATCAAAGAGAATTGGCTTTTTATATCCTACACCGTCTAGGAGAGAGAGAGACTGAAACTGGGAGATGCGAACAACCTTTTCTAGACAGGCACTCTCTACTCTGTGGCACTGATGTTACGTTACGTCTCACAGGATGTTGGATTAGATTTGGCCCAAGATGATCTATTTTTCTTTGTCCTGATTACTTGCTCTACAAGTAGCATTCTGATAATTAAATCAGCCTCCTAGACACTTCAGAATTACAAAAGGATGTGCCTGAGATAATGCTTGAACATTCCTTTTAGACACTTGAGTGTCTAGAATTGGTGCTCTAATTTATCCATTAGCACCTTGTGAGTTTGCTTTTTAGTCTCTCTTGGTTTGACCAACTCTGGGAAACTGACAGGGTCAAGTTTTGATCTCTAAGGGTGAATACCAGATCCTGATTCCTGGAAAATTTACCAAATTAGTGGCCCTGTGTTATCTCTTGACAGTTGGACATTTTAAATTTATGGATATAAAACTCCCTGAAGCCGTGAAGAGTTTGTAATAAAGTATTATAATAACAATATAAATAAAGAGAAATATGTAATAAAATATTTCCTGTGTACTCTTAAGATTGAAATAATCAGCTGTCTAAAGGCAGATTTTTTTTGCCAGCTATGGTGGCTCGCAGCTGTAATCCCAGCACTTTGAGAGGCCAAAGCAGGAGGATCACTTGAGCCCAGGAGTTCAAGACCAGCCTGGGCAACCTAGGAAGACCCTATCTCTACAAAAAATAAGAAAACTAACTGGGCTTGGTGGTACACACCTGTGGTCCCCACTACTCAGGAGGCTAAGTGGGAAGATCCCTTGGGTCTGGGAGGTCGAGGCTGCAGTGAACCGTGATCACACTACTGCACTCCAGCCTGAGCAACAGAGCACGAGTTTGTCTCAGTCAATCAATAAAGAAAGAAAAAGGCAGGTTTTTGTTTTGTTTATAATGATCCTGATTGACTGTTGGTGGAAATGTAAATTAATATAGCCATTATGGAAAACACTGTGAAGGTTCCTCAAAAATTAAAATAGAGGCTAGGTCTGGTGGCTCCCACCTGTAATCCCAGCACTTTGGGAGGCTAAGGCAGGCAGGTTGCTGGAGCTCAGGAGTTCAAGACCAGCCTGGGCAGCATGGCAAAACCCCATCTCTACAAAAAAATACAAAAATTAGCTAGGCATGATGGTGCATGCCTATAGCCCCGGCTACGTGGGAGGCTGAGGTGGGAGGACTCCTTGAGCTTGGCAAGTGGTGGTTGCAGGGGGCCAAGACTGCACCACTTCTCTCCAGCCTGGGTTACACAGTGAGACCCTGTCTCAAAAAATAAAATGAAATAGAACCTACCGTACGACCCAGCAATCTCTCTATTAGATGTATATCCAAAGGAAATGAAATCAGTGTGTCGAAGAGCTATCTGCACCTGTATGTTTATTGCAGCACTATTCACAATAGCCAAGATAAGGAATCAACCTAAGTGTCCATCTACAGATAAATAGAGAAAATGTGTGTGTGTGTCTGTGGGCGTGCGCTATATTCATATTCAGCCATAAAACAGAATGAAGTCCTGTTATTTGCAGCAACATGGATGAATCTGGAGGACATTATATTAAGTGAAATTAGCCAGGCACAGAAAGACAAATACTACATGATCTCACTCATATATGGAATCTAAAAAAACAGTTAATCTGGTAGAAGTGGAAAGTAGGATAGTAGTTATCAGAGACTAGAGAGAAAGGATAGGAGAGGAGGATGGAGATAGGTTGGTCAGCAAGTACAAAATTACACTTAGCTCCTTCCTTGTCCCTGCAAAGAACGTGATCTCGTTCCTTTTTATGGCTGCATAGTTTTCCGTGGTGTATATGTACCACATTTTCTTTATGCAGCCTATCATTGATGGACATTTGGGTTGATTCCATGTCTTTGCTATTGTGAATAGTGCTGGAATAAACATACGCGTGCATGTATCTTTATAATAGAATGATTTATATTCCTTTGGGTATATACTCAGTAATGGGATTGCTGGGACAAAAGGCATTTAGTATTTGCTGAACAGTGAGAGCAAATGTACACAGGGAGGGGAACAACACACACTGCGGCCTGTCGGGGGAGGGGGGGTGCCGGGAGAGGGAGAGCATCAGGATAAATAGCTAATGCATGCGGGGCTTAATACCTAGGTGATGGGTTGTTAGGTGCAGCAAACCGCCATGGCACACATTTACCTATGTAAACAAACTTGCATGTCCTGCTCATGTATCCTGGAATTAAAGTAAAATAACAGGCCAGGCACAGTGGCTCATGCCTGTAATTCCAGCACTTTAAGAGGCTGAGGTGGGCAGATCACCTGAGGTCAAGACTTCGAGACCAGCCTGGCCAACATGGTGAAACCCCGTCTCTACTAAAAATACAAAAATTAGCCTAGTGTGGTGGTGGGCGCCTGTAATCCCCACTACTCGGGACGCTAAGGCAGGAGAATTGCTTGAATCCAGGAGGTGGAGGCTCAGTGAGCCAAATTTGCGCCACTGCGTTCCAGCCTGGGCAGCAGAGTGAGACTATTCCCCCCAACCCCCCCCAAAAAATTATAGTTAGATGAGAAGTGTTAACTGGTTTTCTGTTGTACAGTAGGGTGACTATGACTAATAATAATGTGTTTTTCAAGGTAGCTAGAAGATTTTGAATGTTATCACCACAAAGAAATGATAGATGTGACTGGTGTGGTGGTTTATGCCTGTAATCTTAACACTTTGGGAGGCCGAGGCAGGAAGATCACTTGAGCCTAGAAGTTTGAGGCCAGCCTGGGCAACATAGCAAGACCCTGTCTCTACAAAAAAGTAAAAAAGAAATTAGCCAAGCATGATGGCACATGCCTGTAGTCCCAGCTACTCAGGAGGCTGAGGTGGGAGGATCACATGAGCCCAGGGGTATGAGGTTTCAGTGAGTTATAATTGTGTCAGTGCTCTCCAGCCTGGGCAAGAGAACAAGACCCTGTCTCTAGAAAAAAAAAAGAAAGGATAACTGTTTAAAATGATATATGTGCTAAGTATCTTGATTTGATCATTATACAGTATATACATGTATTAACATATTACACTGGGCCGGGCGTGATGGCTCACTCCTATAATCCCAGCACTTTGGGAGGCCCTTGGCGGGCGGATCACCTGGGGTTGGCGGATCACCTGGGGTTGGAAGTTCAAGACCAGCCTGACCAACATGAAGAAACTTGTCTCTACTAAAAATACAAATTTAGCTGGGCGGTGGTGGTGCATGCCTGTAATCCCAGCTGCTCAGGAGGCTGAGGCAGGAGAATCGCTTGAACTGGGGAGGTGGAGGTTGCAGTGAGCCGTGATCATGTCTCTACACTCCAGCCTGGGCAACAAGAGCAAAACTCCGTCTCAAAAAAAAAAAATTACCCTGTACCCCATAAATACGTACAATTATGTGTCAATTATAAATAAAGTTGTAATTTTAAAAATGATCTTATGGCCGGGCGTGGTGGCTTACGCCTGTAATTCCAGCACTTTGGGAGCCCGAGGTGGGTGGATCACGAGGTCAGGAGATCGAGACCATCCTGGCTAACATGGTGAAACCCCATCTCCACTAAAAATACAAAAAATTAGCAGGGCATGGTGGCAGGCGCCTGTAGTCCCAGCTACTTGGGAGGCTGAGGCAGGAGAATGGCATGAACCCGGGAGGTGGAGCTTGCAGTGAGCTGAGATTGTGCCACTACACTCCAGCCTGGGCGACAGAGCAAAACTCTGTCTCAAAAAAAAAAAAAAAAGATCTTGTTTAGAAGGACATTGGGTAATTGAATGAATTAATATTTTGATTGCTGCTTTTTTTTTTGCACATTTATTTAATAAATGCTTATTGAGAACCTACCATGCACTAATCATATAGGCCTTAGTAATCTTGGTTACTCTGACCATCTTTCCTAAAAATAAAACAAAAATAACCTAATAAAAACCCACTGAGCTCTTCTGCTGCACTATGTGCTACTTTTCTTTTCTTTCCTTTTTTCTTTTTTTTTTTTTTCTTTTGGCTAGACACACTCTCATTTTGCCTTTCCTCCCTTTTCGTTTTCTTTCATTCGTAGTATGGTACTTACCTGCTTTCATGTTCTTACTGCTGTTGAACCTACTTAATAGATGAAGTAGCCAGATCAGAGCTTCTGTTTTGTGTAAGTTACTAATAGGTTATTTTACTGTTCAAGTCTTTTTCCCCTGTCACTAAGTGCTTGGTTGAGAAAAAATAATTGAATAGTTTTTTGAAATAAAACATGTCATTCATTCCAAATAATGCAAAAGTACATATAGTTAATGAGAAGAGAGCTGAAAAGCATATCCTGCTTAGTTTCCCAGGAAACTAAGGGAAAAAAACATAAACTTACATTGCCTTACCTAGAATTGGACCAGAATGTGGACCTTATATGAGACAGCTTGAAACCTTGAACTTTTGGTACTTAGCTTGCTCTGAAAGACGACAATTCAGAGGACTAAAGGGCCTTTGGTAATCAGTCAGGGTTCACTTGCAAGAGAGAGAAACTTCTCTGGTCTGGGCTAGGAACTACAATATTTAAATTGGCCTGTCAGAGAAATGGTACCTTTGCTACAGTCGGAAGGTTGGTATTAGGAGGCCAACGTGAAACTGCTGAGTTTGAGAACACAGCCGTCTCAATACAAAAAAAAAACAGTAAAAAAACAGGCAAAAGACTTCAATAGATGTTTCTCCAAGCAAAATATACAAATGTCCGTTAATCATACGAAAAGATGTTCAACATGGCTAATCATTACTGAAATCAAATCAAAATCACAATGAAATACTACTTTACATCATAAAAATGGTTACTATTAAGAAAAAAACAGAAAATTACAAGCGTTAGCAAGAATATGGAGAAATTAGAACACTTTGTGCATATTGCTAGTGGGAATGTAAAATGGTACAGCTGCTGTGGAAAATGATATGGTGACTCCTCAAAAAATTTAACAGAATTACCATACAAGCCAGCAGTTCCACTTCTAGGTGTATACCTGAAGTAAAAGCAGGGACTTGAACAGATATTTGTATACCCATGTTAAGAGCAGTATTATTCACAATAGCCAGAAGATGAATGCAGCTTAAGTGTCTGTGGATGTATGAATGTGTAAACAAAATGTGATATACACATAGAAGGGGATATTATTCAGCGTTAGAAAGAAAATTCTGGGCTGGACCTGTAATCCCAGCACTTTGGGAGGCTGAGGTGGGTGGATCATTTGAGGTCAGGAGTTCGAGACCAGCCTGGCCAACATTGTGAAACCCCACCTCTACTAAAAATACAAAAAATTAGCTGGGTGTGGTGGTGGGTGCCTGTAGTCCCACCTACTTGGGAGGCTGAGGCAGGAGAATCACTTGAACCCAGGAGGCGGAGCTTGCCGTGATCCGAGATTGTGCCACTGCACTTGAGCCTGGGCGACAGAGCAAGACTCTGTCTCAAAAAAAAAAAAAAAAAAAAAAAAAGGAAAGAAAATTCTGACATATACTACAATACAGAAGATGAACCTTGAAGCTTAAGTGAAATAAGACACAAAAGAATGAATATTGCATGATTCTACTTATATGAAATATCTACAATAGGGAAATTCATAGCAACAGAATGTAGGTTAGAGGATACCGGGGCTGAGCATGAGGGGGATAGTGAGTTATTGCTTAATGTTTGCAGGGTTTTTTTTTTGGAGTGATGATGAAGTTCTGGAGATGGATGGTGGTAATTGTGGCACAACATTGAATGTATTTAAGGAAACAGAACTATAACACTTAAAATGGTAAAAATGGTAAATTTTATGTATAGTTAACCACACACACAGAAAAGAGCATATATCTGTTATGCAGGTATTAGGAAACCACTACTACTTGCCCCACAACCGCAGCTGATTCATGACCCTTACAGAGTTAGTGACTGAAAACTGGAGAATTATGTGCACATGGCCAACATTTCCTTAATCCTTGTGGATAGCCAAAACTTCAGTAAAACGACTCTCATTCACCATCTGCTTTCCACATCTCGTCTCGTGAGCATCTCATGAGCATCTAGTTGACTGAAACCGATTCACATTTGAATCCTAGTTTCAAGGAACCCTGAGGAATAATGATTAGCTTTTCAGACTCTGTAGTAGGAGGAAACAACTAGAGGGAGACTGGAAAGGGTGCTGAATCCTACCTTGTCATATCTGCCACAGGCACTGAGTCAGAGGCGATTCATAGATGGCAGCGCTCCTTTTAGTCAGGTCGCCATTTCCAGTAGTGTTGAGAATGTCCTGCAGCTGATAAGTTGGAGAGGTAGGGTGGGGACGAAGTCATTATCTCTTTTTGCAGTTAATGGACTGATTGTGCTATGGTATTTGCAGTTTTAATGTGGTAGAAAACATTTGGATTATTTAAATTACTGTAAAGAGATTTGGGTCATTCTAATGGGATGTATTAAAGACTCATTGACTAAAGAATATCTGAGCTAATGTTTAGGAGTACCAAATGTAAGGTTGTTATGTTTATGATAAGCTTTTTTCATTTCATCAAGTATGGAGATAAGAATATAATAGAAAATATACTGAGTTCTTTTGCTCTTAGGCTGCTGAAATCTCTAATTAGTATGAACTAAATTTGTTTGGAGAGAAAAGAAACAAATTTACTAGTAAAGCATTTACTTGCTGAAAATTGCACTTCTTAAAAACAGTTTTCAAAAATTCTAACCAGAGGTCACCCAAAAGATATTTCATATTGTCTAGAACAGTCAGGTGTTCTTATCTGTTATCTATGACTTAAAACTAAGTTTGAATAATTCCTGTTGATATCAAATTCTGCGGGAATGACTGGTCTCTCAGCACCTTGATAGGTATTGACCTTTGATGCTTAAGTAATTTTTTCTTTTTTTTTTTTCTTGAGATGGAGTTTCACTCTTGTTACCCAGGCTAGAGTGCAATGGTGCAAACTCAGCTCACTGCCACCTCCGCCTCCCAGGTTCAAACAATTCTCCAGCCTCAGCCTCCAGAGTAGCTGGGATTACAGGCATGTGCCACCACGCCCGACTAATTTTTTTCTTTTTCTTTTTCTTTTTGTATTTTTAGTACAGAGGGGGTTTCACAACATTGGCCAGGCTGGTCTCGAACTCCTGACCTCAAGTGATCTGCCCGCCTTGGCCTTCCAGTGTGCTGGGATTATAGGTGTGGATCACTACCCATTAACATTTTGGACAAGTACCAAGCTTTGCATGAAATGCTTTTTAAGGTGGACCACGCTTTAATGGTGTAACAAGAGTTAGTATTTAAATCAGATTTGTTGATACGTTATTCCACTTCTAGAAATTTAACCTAAGGCACTGCAATGCCATTTATAATAATAATAAAATAGTGAACAATTGCTAACAATGGGGAGATGGATAAATTATTGTATAGTCATACAATGGAATGTTTTAAAACTATCTTTTCAAAAGACATGTAATGGCATTAGACAGGACTCATGCAGTAATGTTAAGCAAAATGATACAGAATTATGTATGATGTGTTTTCTCTTTATAGACAATTTTGCGTGTGAGAGAAATATAATAAATTATAAGGAGTGATTCTCTAGGGATTAGTTTTCAAATTTTCTGTTCTTCAGTGAATATATATTGCTTCTATATATTTGGCTTTTTATTGTAGAGATACTTAATTATAAAAGATTCAAACCATGCAGAAACTTGCAGACTAAAAACCCTAAAAACTCAGTCCCCAACCTAGAGAAATGGAGACCGGTTCATCAATTTGTTTCTATATGGATTTTGTTTTTGGTGTCACATCTGAGAGATCTTTACCTAACCCAGGTCAGAAAGATTTTCTCCTATGTTTTCTTCTAAAAATTTTCTAGTCTTAGGTTTTATGTTAGGTCTATGATCCATTTTCAGTTAATTCTTATATGTGGTAGAAGTATGAATTGAGGTTTTTACATATGGATATCCATTTGTTCCAGCATAACTTAATGAAAAGGGTGTGTTTTCTCCACTGAATTGCCTTTGCACATTTGTAGAAAGTCAGATATCTATATATGTATAGGTCTGTTTCTAGACTCTATATTCTGTTTCTTTGATTTATGTTAATACCACTTTGTCTTGATTTGAGTACTGAGATAGGCAGAATTCCCTGGGTTCAAGCAATTCTCCTGCCTCAGCCCCCTGATTAGCTGGGACTACAGGCAAGCACCACCATGCTGGGCTAAGTTTTGTGTTTTTAGTAGAGACAGGGTTTTGCCATATTGACCAGGCTGGTCTCGAGCTCCTAACCCCAAGTGATCCACCCACCTCTGCCTCCCAAAGTGCTGGGATTACAGGCATGAGCCACTCCGCCCTGCCAAGATAGGCAGAATTCTAAAATGACCCCTAATGACCTTTGCTCTTGTATAATGGGAGGGACCTGTAATCCCACCTAATCATGGGATATCACTCTCATGGTGACTAAGAAAGGGAGATTATCCTCAGTGGACCTGATCTAACAAGACAAACCCTTAAAAGGGACTGGGCTTTTCCTGGAGAAATAATCCAAATACAAGGGGAGGGAATTCAACACAGAAGAAGCTGCTGATTTTTGGGAAAAGAGGAAACCATGTAATAAATAATTCGAGTGGTCGGTAAGCTTATGTAAGCTTATGGTAATTTGTTACAAAGCAATAGAAAACAAATACAGGTAGTTGTATAATGAGTCTTTAAATCAGCTGTTTATGAAATGTATCAATATCTACAAAATTAAAGGCCCGCTGGGATTTTGATTGGAATTGGGTTGAATGTACAGATAGGTTTGGGGAAAATTGTCCTCTTAACAGTATTGATTCTTCTGACCTACTCATTTCTCATTTTTAGGTATTTGTCTTAGCAGTGTTTTGTTGTTTTCAGCATGTAGGTCTTGCCCATGTTTTGTCAGATTTATCCCTGAGTATTTCATGTATTTATGCTATTACAAATGGTATTTTGTACGTTTTAAATTTTGATTGTTTGTTGCTAGCTTATGGAAATACAATTGATGGCTGGGTGTGATAGCTCACACCTGTAATCCCACACTTTGGGAGGCTGAGGCAGGTGAATCTCCTGAGCTCAGGAGTTTGAGACGGGTCTGGGCAACATAGTGAAACCCCGTTTCTACGAAACATACTAAAAATTAGCCAAGTGTGGTGCGCATGCACCTGTGGTCCCAGCTACTTGGAAGGCTGAAGTGGGAGAATGGCTTGAGCCTGGGAGGTGGAGGTTGCAGTGAGCCGAGATCATGCCACTGCATTCCAACCTGGGTGACAGAGTGACACCCTGTCTCAAAAAAAAAAAAAGGAAGACAATTGATTTTTGTTCGTTGATATTATATGTAGCAATCTTGCTAAACTGACTTATTCTAGTAACTGTTTTTGGTAGATTCTATTGAATTTTCAACATAAATAATCAAGTTGTCAGCAAATAGAGTTTTATTTCTTCCTTTTAAATCTGTATGCCTTTTACTTCTTTTTTTTTTTTCCTCGAGATGGAGTCTCCCTGTGTCGCCCCGGCTGGAGTGCAGTGGCACAATGTCAGCTCACTGCAAGCTCTACCTCCCGGGTTCACACCATTCTCGTGCCTCAGCCTCCCGAGTAGCTGAGACTACAGGCGCCTGCCACCACACTCGGCTAATTTTTTGTATTTCTAGTAGAGATGGGGTTTCACCATGTTAGCCAGGATGGTCTCTATCTCCTGACCTCGTGATCTGCCCGCCTCGGCCTCCCAAAGTGCTGGGATTACAGGTGTGAGCCACCATGCCCGGCCTGCCTTTTTTTTCTTATCTTATTACACTGACCAGAACTTCTGATGTTTCATAGAAGTGGTGAGAGTGACGATCTTGCCTTGCATCTTTTTTTTTTCCTTACACTCACTTTTTAAAAATTTTTTATTTTTTATTTTTGTTTTTGAGAAAGAGTCTCACTTTTTTGCCCAGACTGGAATGCAGTGGCGCGATCTCGGCTCACTGCAGTCTCCACCTTCTGGATTCAAGCAATTCTCCTGCCTCAGCCTTACGAGTACCTGCGATTACAGGCACCCACCACCACACCTGGCTAATTTTTGTATTTTTAGTAGAGATGGGGTTTCACCATGTGAGCCAGGCTGGTCTTGAACTCCTGATCCTAGGTGATCCGCCCATCTCAGCCTCCTAAAGTGCTGGGATTACAGGTGTGAGCCAACATGCCCGGCCTTTGTTATTGATTTCTGCCCTCATCATTATTATTTCCTTCTGCTTTGGGTTAATTTTCTCTTTAGCTTCTTGGTGGCATTATTTTAGCTGACATTAGTGGATTTCCATTTCTCCCAACCTTTGTGCTATTGTTAACATATGTTTTACATATGTTATAAATCCCACAGTACATTGCTTTTTGTTTAAAATGTAAATTATCTTTTTTTTTTTGAGATGAAGTCTTGCTATTTTTAGTAGAGATGGGGTTTCACCATGTTGGCCAGGATGGTCTCAATCTCTTGACCATGTGATCTGCCCACCTTGGCCTCCCGAAGTGTTGGGATTACAGGCATGAGCCACCACGCCCGGCCTAAATTATCTCTTCAAGAAACTTAAGGCCGGGTGCAGTGCCTCCCAGCACTTTGGGAGGCCAAGGCAGGCAGATTACCTGAGGTCAGGAGTTCAAGACCACCCTGGCCAACATGGTGAAACCTCGTCTCTACTAAAAATAAAAAAATTAGCCTGGTGCAGTGGCATGGGCCCATAATTCCAGCTCCTGGGGAGGCTGAGGCAGGAAAATCTCTTGAACCCGGAGACAGAGGTTGCAGTGAGCAGAGATCATGCCACTGCACTCCAGGCTGGGCGATAGAGTGAGACGCTATCTCAAATAAATAAACAAACAAAAATGATAAGAAAAAAATGCATATATTTATGCACGTGGCTACCATTTTGGTGTTCATTTCTTTGTGTAGATTCATATTTTGGTATGGTAACATTTTCTTTCTGCTTGAAGGACTTTAAATTTTTGTAGTGCATGTCTGCTGGTGATGAAATCAGCTTTTGTGTGTCTGAACAAGTATTTGCCTTTGCTTTTGAAGGATATTTCACTGGGCATACAATTATAGGTTTTTTTTTTTTGTTTTTCTTTCAGTACTTTAAATATATTGTTTCACTGTGTTCTAGCTTGGCTTGTGCCCAGTAAGAAATCTCTTACCATTCTTACCTTTGTTCCTAATGTGTCTGTTTTTTCTTTTGCTTTTAAGATTTTCTCATTGTCACTGTTTTTAAGTAATTTGATTTTGATATACCTTGGTATAGCTTTCTTCTTGTTTCTTATTTTTGGAGTTTGTTGAGCTTCTTGGATACACATGTTTATGGTTTTCACCAAATTTGGAAAATTTTGGCCATTGTTACTTCACATATTTTTTTCTGTTCTCTCTTGTCTTTTGGAGGCTGTTTGATGTTGTTCCACCTCTCATTGATGTTCTTTCTTTGGTGTCTGTGTGCGTGGTAAAATATATACAACCAAATGTATAATCTAAACTTTTTTTTTTTTTTTTTGAGATGGAGTCTCACTCTGTCACCCAAGCTGGAGTGCAGTGGCACGATTTTGGCTCACTGCAACCTCTACCTCCCGGGTTCAAGCAATTGTCCTGCCTCAGCCTCCGGAGTAGCTGGGATTACAGGCGCCTGCCACCATGCCTGGCTCTTTTTTTGTATTTTTAGTGGAGACGGGGTTTCACGATGTTAGCCAGGATGGTCTCAATCTCTTGACCTCATGATCCGCCCACGTCGGCCTCCCAAAGTACTGGGATTACAGGTGTGAGCCACTGCGCCCGGCCGAAACCATTTTTTATATAGTACAGTGGCGTTAAGTACATTTACTGTGTTGTGCAACCATTATCACCATCCATCTTCAGAACTTTTAAAACATCTTCCCAAACTGAAATTCTATGCCTATTAAAAAATGACTCATTCTCCCTGCTCCCAGTCCCTGACAGCCACCATTCTACTTTCTGTCTCTGTGAATTTCACTACTCTAGTTACCTCATATAAGTGGAATCATACAGTATTTGTCCTTTTGTGACTGGCTTATTTCACTTAGTATGTCTTTAAGGTTCATCCATGTTATAGCATGTGTCAGAACTTCCTTTTTAAGACTGAATAATATGCTCTTTTTTAAAGTTCTCTTTTTTTTTCTGTATTTTATTGTGAATAGTTTCTTTTCTTTTCTTTCTTTTTTTGAGACAGGCTCTTGTTCTGTTGCCCAGGCTGGAGTGCATTGGCGCGCTTTCAGCCCACTGCAGCCTTGAACGCCCAGACTCAGGTGATCTTCTCGCCTGAACCTCTGAGTAGCTGGGACTACAAGCATGGACAACCATGCCTGGCTAATTTTTAAAAATTATTTATAGAGACAAGGTCTCACTATGTTGCCCAGGCAGGTCTTGAACTCATAGGCTTAAGCAATCCTCCCACCTCAGCCTCCCAAAGTGTTGGGATTGCAACCAGCGCCCTTGAATTGTTTCTATTGTTACTTAGTTACATTTATTGCTCTTACCTTCTTCAGTGTCTCATCAGCTGTTAGTCCCTGGTATTTTTCATCTCAGATAATGTCATTTTATCTCTAGAACTTTGAGTTGCATTAGTCTTTTTTTATGTATCTATTTGCTTTTTTGTTGAGATGGTGTCGGGGCAGGGGGCATCTCCCTTTGCTGCTCAGGCTGGTCTTGAACTAGCCACAAGGGATCCTCCTGCCTTGCTTTCCAAAGTGCAGGGATTACAGGTGTGAGCCCCCACCTGTCCATTGTGTGTCTATTTCTTCATTTAACTTTTTGGACAAATGTAATACACAATTATCATAACTATGTTAATGTCCTTATCTGCCAATTTTATTATCTGTGTAAGTTCTTGATTAATTGATTTTTCTCCTCATTGTAAGTGATACTTTTCTGCTTTTTTGCATGCCTGATAATCTTTGACTAGATGCCAGACATTATGAATTCATTGTTGGACATTATGAATTCATTGTTGTACTCTAGATACTTTGGTATTTCTATTAATATTCTTGAGCTTTTTGTGGGATGCTCTTCAACTACTTGAACACAGTTTGATCCCTTTGAGTCTTCCTTTTAAGATTTGTTAGGATGAACCCAGAGACATGTTTAGTCAACGGTAGGGTTTCTCAATAGCAGCACCATGACATTTGGGGCCAAACAATTCTTTGTTAGGGGAGGGGATAGTCCTGTGCATTATAGAATGTTTAACAGCATTGCCCCAAAGTTTAACAACCGAAAATGTCTTCAGACATGGCCAAATGTTCCAGGAAGTGGGGAGGATTGCCCCCAGTTGAGAGTTGCTGCCTTAGGGTTAGTTTTGCCTCACTACTATGGCAAGCTCTTTCTGTGTACTCTACCCAAAGCTGCTCATGAGACCTTTTTTCAGTCTGGCTATTTGGAATAGGCACTTTTCTTGGCCTCATGTGAGTGCTGGGAATTCATTTGGGTAGTCTTTCCTTGGTCTTGGTTAGTTTCCTTACATACATGTGCTGATAGGCATTCAGCTAAATATTCAAGAGAGACCCGCAGATCTCTGGAGTTCTCGTCTGTGTATCTCCTCTTCAGTATTGTGCCCCATAAACACTAGCCATCTTGATCACCCCAAACTCTCAGCTCCATCTCCTCAACTCATTGAGCCTGCCAGACCTCATGTGAGTTTCCCATCCTGTGCCTCTTGTGGCTGGGAAACTCAAGGCCATAACCTGGTGCAGTAGGGTTCACCTTATTTGTTTCCTGGCTCTCAGGGATCTTCCTGATGTCCAGTGTCTTGAAACTTTTTTTTTGGAGACAGAGTTTTGCTCTTGTTGCCCAGGCTAGAGTGCAATGGTGCAATCTCAGCTCATCTCAACCTCCGCCTCCCGAGTTCAAGCAATTCTCCTGCCTCAGCCTCCCAAGTAGCTGGGATTATAGGCATCTGCCACCACAACCAGCTAATTTTTTATACTTTTAGTAGAGACAGGATTTCTCCATGTTGGCCAGGCTGCTCTCAACCTCAGGTGATCCACCCATCTCAGCCTCCCTAAGTGCTGGGATTACAGACATGAGCCACCACACCTGGCTGACACTTTTTTTCCCATATATTTTGTTTGTTTTTTCGTTGTTTCAGGTCAGAAGATAAATCTGGTTCTTGTTAATAAATCTTGGTCAGAAGCACATGTCCTTTAACAGATCATTTATTTGTATTAATTATTGATAAAAGCTTAGTTCTTAATATCTGTAAACACTTACTAATCTAATTTCCTTATTTTTCAATATGTATTTATCACTCAAAGTCTCCTGTTCCCTGTGATTCCTTTGGTACACCATAAATATTAAATGGACCCTAAAGCTTTTTATCATCTTTTAATATACCTCTTTCATGCAGGCTTTCACAGTGTTAGCTAAGTAGTGATTTAGTATGGGACTCTTAACTATTATATAGTAGCATACAATTAAAGGGCATGCACTGACCTGATAAAGCAGAACAGTGAAATGTGTCATGCTTTTAGGGCATTCCCACAGCAGGCTCAAAGACTTCCAAGAGACTTCCATGTATAACTCATATTTTCTAGCAGCTAAAACGTCAGCATCAAAGCCTGTTAGCCTGATTGAGGTTGTAAAGAACTGGTGAGCTAAGACAGGGGAAAAAAACATAAAAGAAGAGAAGAATCATTCTGAACCGAGTATGAGAGGAAACTGTCCTAACGAATAATTCTTCGAGAATGGGAGTGACATGGAACCCATTGGTGGTAAGCTGTTAGAGAAAGGGGAATGTTAACAGACTAGAAATAATGTGACTAAAGAAATCTGGCCTTGTATTTTTTTTTTTTTTTTTTTTTTTTTTTTTGAGACGGAGTCTCCCTCTGTTGCCCAGGCTGGAGTGCAGTGGTGCGATCTCCGCTCACTGCAACCTCTGCCTGCCAGGTTGAGGCAGTTCTCTGCCTCAGCCTCCCTAATAGCTGAGATTACAGGCGCCTGCCACCATGCCCGGCTAATTTTTTTGTATTTTTAGTAGAGACGGGGTTTCACCATCTTGGCCAGGTTGGTCTTGAACTCCTGACCTCATGATCCACCCTCAGCCTCCCAAAGTGCTGGGATAGGCGTGAGCCACCATGCCCGGCTGGCTTTGTTTTATGTGAAGGAAACTTGTCTCTCAGATTCGCGACGTCATAACTGCTACAGAGATTATAGCATGTGCTTGTTGGATATCCAAGGATGAAGTAATTTAGTCAGAGCATACCTTGGGTAAAAGAAGTTATGTATAGTAGGTAGGGTGAAAGCATCTAGTTATCCATGTGAACTAAAACAGCAAAATCATACTTCTAATGGAATTGTATATATGATATAATAAGTGATATAAAATAATATAATACATAAATATGTAAGTTCCATGTGTTAAAGTGAATAAATCATAATTCTTTGGCATTTGAGGTGGTGATGATATGCTATAGCCTAAAAGAGTTAAGAGTTTTTGTTATTCCATAATGCATAAGAATTAGACAACTTTGTAAAAAATATAGACTCCTTGTAAATGGATGTGATAGTAATTTTCACAGACAGGGAAACTCTGGGTCGATAATAAAAGTTATTTTGTGAAACAAAATATGACTTAAGCCTTCCAAAAATTAAGATTGCTTTTAGTAATAAATAAATACTGATTAACTGACATTTCCCTGACATTCATCTATGGGTGGATTTTATCAAGCTTATTGTTTTCTAAATAATTTTGATGATACAAGTGGTTCTCATGTAGTTAAAATGTCTGCCTTTGCCAAGTAACTATAAGTCTTCGTGGCAAGAGTTTATGTGGGTAGGGAAAGAATTCAGAGCAGTACCAGCTTTTTACTTTTCTTGTTGTAAGGAAGCACAAAAAGTTTTTCATAGCCAACAGTGCATTTATATCACTAAATGCATTTATATCACAATGCATTTATATCACTAAATCATTAAATCGAGAATTATTACATTGAGGAAGAGGATGCTGTCCTCATTCATTTGTCCTTCAGGATAGAAGGATATTCATTTGTATTGATGTTTTATTTGGTTTTTCAAGACTTCAAAAATAAAGTTTAACCTAACATATATAGAGAAAAGTATAGATCACAATTATATAGCTTAATGAATTTTCACAAAAGGAACAAGCCCATATAACTAATACCCAGATTTTTAAAAAAGAACATTTGTATTATAATAGTTTTTTTTTTTTTTTTTTCCAAGCTGGGTAGTAGGCACATAGGTGTTCATTGTATCATTTTATTCTTTTATGCTTTGAAGTTTGCCTACCATTTTTTAAAAATTATCTCAGGAGGAAATACAATCTTCAGAGGTCTGGAAAATGTCAAAAAACCTACAGGCTTTAATAGTTGAGAAAGTGCTTTTGAGAAATAGTGTTTTTTTCCACGTAGACCTTTGTCTCCTATGTATCTGATATACTTTATAAACCTGAGGAGGCCCAAGTAACTGAATGTTTTACAATAGAAGAACATAAATAGAGCTGTGTGAAATCAAGGTAGTAAAAATTATTGGTACTTTTTAAAACATAGCACATTATTGGCCTTTTATTCTGCAGTATAAAGTCTGGGTCATCAAATTTGTGAGTACATTGAAATGACAGTTTGCTTTTAAAAATTTTATTGCTAAAGTCCATGATAGTTTTAAGAATAAAATGCCCTATTCAGTTCTATATTGTAATATTCAAAGCTGTAGAAAGAACTGAGTTATTATTGAGATTCAAATACATGTCTAGTTTAAAGGCTTCATATCTGTTATAGAAATTATTTTGTATATAGTAGTTAGAAATATGCTTAATTGGCCGAGGACGATGGCTCACGCCTGTAATCCCTGCACTTTGGGAGGCCGAGGCGGGCAGATCACGAGGGCAGGAGATAAATTCCATCCTGGCTAACACGGTGAAACCCTGTCTCCACTAAAAATACAAAAAATTTTCCGGGTGTGCTGGCAGGTGCCTGTAGTCCCAGCTACTCCAGAGGCTGAGGCAGGAGAATGGTGTGAACCTGGGAGGCGGAGCTTGCAGTGAGCCGATAGCACCAGGGCACTCCAGCCTGGGTGACAGAGCAAGGCTCCGTCTCAAAACAAACAAACAAACAAACAAAAAAATATGCTTAATCTAAAGCATTCCCTGGAATTACAGTTATCTACTTTTCTTTTATGTTTATTTCCCCCCCAGGTGGGGAGATATGTTTTCCATGAACATGGAGATTTCAGAAATTGGATTTTTTTCTCTCTTTTCTTTGACTTTTAAAAATATAATAAATCTTCCTATATTTCTTGATTTTATGAAAAGTATTAAAATGGGATTTTTCTTAGTTCTCGAGTAGACTGATGGAAAAGCCGTTTGTAAAATGTCTTTCTATAAAAATATTTGGTTATTAAATTTTCTTCTGCTGTTGGAGTCATATGCATAAAATTATTAGTATGTTAATCTATTGAAAACCATTCGTTATTGAATAATTTTTCTTTCACTCTAGAAGCCAACAGGATGGTGCAGCTAAATTACTGTTTCTTGGGCAGGGGGGTGTGTGTATATGTGTGTGTGTGTGTGTGTGTATTTATATATATATAGCTTTTTGTTTGTTTGTTTTTGAGACAATCTCCTCTGTTGCCCAGGCTGGAGTGCAGTGGCACAACCATGGCGCACTGCAGCTTTGACCTCCCAGACTCAGGTAATCCTCCCACCTCGGCCTACCAGGTAGCTGAGACTATAGGCGTACCACCATGCCCAGGCTAAATTTTCTTTTTTGGTAGAGATAGGGTCTTGCTATGTTGCCAGGACTGGTCTCAAACTCCTGGGCTTAAGTGATGCTCCCAACTCAGCCTCCCAAAGTGCTGGGGATTATAGGCATGAGCCACTGCGCCTGGCCTGTTTCTGGTGTATTTATGTGTGTTTGTCTTTGAAGAAATTGTTAGGACACACTGAAGCTTTTGTTTTGTTTTCCTGTTTTCTCCTGACAGGCAGTGGAGGAGGAAATGGCAGGTCATAATCAACTCTGCATTCGCCGCTGGACTACCAAGCATGTAGCTGTGTGGCTGAAGGATGAAGGCTTTTTTGAATATGTGGACATTTTATGCAATAAGCACCGACTTGATGGAATCACATTGCTAACATTGACTGAATATGATCTCCGGTCTCCTCCTCTGGAAATCAAAGTCTTAGGGGACATTAAAAGGTTAATGCTCTCGGTCCGAAAATTGCAGAAAATACATATTGATGTTTTAGAAGAGATGGGCTACAACAGTGACAGTCCCATGGGTTCCATGACCCCTTTCATCAGTGCTCTTCAGAGTACAGACTGGCTGTGTAATGGGGAGCTTTCCCATGACTGTGACGGACCCATCACTGACTTGAATTCTGATCAGTACCAGTACATGAATGGTAAAAACAAACATTCTGTTCGAAGATTGGACCCAGAATACTGGAAGACTATACTGAGTTGTATATATGTTTTTATAGTATTTGGATTTACATCTTTCATTATGGTTATAGTCCATGAGCGAGTGCCTGACATGCAGACCTATCCACCACTCCCAGATATATTCTTAGATAGGTAAGTTTTGTTTCTAGTTGCTAAGTTTGTGGGAGGTTGCTATAATTAACAGCAGTGATACTATATTTATGATAATTATATTGTTTCTTATTGTGGTAGATGTATACTTTCCATTTGCTTTATCTGCTGGTATAAAAAGATATGCTTTGAAGTTACCTTTTTCACTTAAATTAGGCCTTAAACCTAGGTGAATGAGAAAAACCAGTGCTTAACTTTTTAATTTTTCAATTTAATTTAATTTTAATTTAATTTAATTTAATTTTTTATTTTGAGACAATCTCACACTGCACTGTCACCCAGGCTGGAATGCAGTGGCACGACCATGGCTCACTGCAGCCTCAACCTCCCGGGCTCAAGCAATCCTCCCACCTCAGCCTCCCAGGTAACTGGGACTGTAGACATATGCCACCACGCCCAGCTAATTTTTAAGTTTTTTGTAGAGATAGAGTCCCACTGGGTTGCCCAGGCTGGGCGAACTCCTGGGCTTAAAGGATCCTCCCACCTTGGCCTCTCAAAGTGTTGGGATTACAGGCATGAGCCATCAGGGCCTGAACTGCTTCATTTATTTTTGTGTAGTTATAGCTCCTTGGGTACTTCAGATTTTTTTTTTTTTTTTTTTTTTTTTGAGAGGGAGTCTCGCTCTGTCGCCCAGGCTGGAGTGCAGTGGCCGGATATCAGCTCACTGCAAACTCCACCTCCCGGGTTTAGGCCATTCTCCTGCCTCAGCCTCCCGAGTAGCTGGGACTACAGGAGCCCGCCACCTCGCCCGGCTAGTTTTTTTGTATTTTTTTAGTAGAGACGGAGTTTCACCGTGTTGGCCAGGATGGTCTCGATCTCCTGACCTCGTGATCCGCCCATCTCGGCCTCCCAAAGTGCTGGGATTACAGGCTTGAGCCACCGAGCCCGGCCTACTTCAGATTTTTTGAGACAAAGTCTCGCTCTGTCACCCTGGCTGGAGTGCAGTGGTGTGATCTTGGCTTACTGCAACCTCCACCTCCCTGATTCAAGCCATTCCCCTGTCTCAGCCTCCGGAGTAGCTGGGATTCCAGGTGCATGCCACCATGCCCAGCTAATTTTTTTGTATTTTTAGTAGAGACGGGGTTTCACCATGTTGGCCAGACTGGTCTCGAACTCCTGACTTCAGGAAATCCACCCACCTCGGCCTCCCAAAGTGCTGGGATTACAGGCGTGAGCCACCGCGCTTGGCCAGGTACTTTAGATTTTAAGAGGGTATCCTGGAATGATGTTTGTAATAAATGGAACTTGGTTGCCTTTTTTTTTTTTTAATGAAGAATAGGGTTCTACTTTTTCAAAAATATTGGTGGTGTCATATCATCAAATGAATTGGAACTATCACAAAGAGGACAAATGGATTCAGTGATAGCGTGCTGTTTTATTAAATACTGAATACATAAAAAATACAGTATATGTGTACCATATGAAAAATAAGAATAGGATAGTAGGCCGGGCATGGTGGCTCATGCCTATAATCCCAGCACATTGGGAGGCCCAGGTGGGAGGTTTGCTTGAGTCCAGGAGTTCAAGACTAGCCTACAAGTTCAAGACTTGCAACATAGCAAGACCCCTATCTCTCCAAAAACTTAAAAATTAGCCAGGCATGATGGCACATGCCTGTAGTCCTAACTACTCAGGAGGCCAAAGTGGAAGGATCACTTGAGCCTAAGAGGTCGAGGTTACAGTGAGCTGTAGTTGCACCACTGCACTCCAGCCTGGGCAGCACAGCGAGACCCTGCCTGTCTCCAACAACAACAATAATAATAAAACAGTAAACAAGTGTTCAGAACTGTTTTCATATTTCTGATTTTTAAATCTCTTAAAAATTTGGGTATTACTTTCTTGATTGTTAATTTTAGGTTTTGTTTTTGCTTTTTAGATGGAGTCTTGCTCTGTCACCCAGGCTGGAGTACAATGGCATGATCTCAGCTCACTGCAACCTCCGCCTCCCAGGTTCAAGTGATTCTCCTGCCTCAGCCTCCCGAGTAACTGGGATTACAGGCACCCGCCACCATGCCTGGCTAATTTTTGTATATTTAGTAGAGACGGGGTTTCACAATGTTGGTCAGGCTGGTCTCGAACTTGTGACCTCAGATGATCTGCCCACCTCAGCCTCCCAAAGTGCTGGGATTACAGGCATGAGCCACCGCGCCTGGCTGCTTGTTTGTTTTTTATAAAACATTTTGCCCTTCTAAAAGTGCTTTTGCTGGGCATTAGGGCTCAACCTCTGATCCCAGCACTTTGAGAGGATGAGGCAGGTGGGATCACCTGAGGTCAGGAATTCGAGACCAGCCTTGCCCACATGGTGAAACCCTGTCTCTACTAAAAATACAAAAACTAGCTGGATGTAGTGGCGGACACCTGTAATCTCAGCTACTCAGGAGGCTGAGGCAGGAGAATTGCTTGAACCCGGGAGGCAGAGGTTGCAGTGAGCCAAGATTGTGCCATCGCACTGCAACCTTGGTGTCAAAGTGAGAGTCTGTCTCAAAAAAAATACATATGCCGGGCCAGGTGGCTCACGCCTGTAATCCAAGCACTTTGGGAGGCCGAGGCAGGCAGATTATGAGGTCAGGAGATTGAGACCATCCTGGCTAACACAGTGAAACCCCGTCTCTACTAAAAATACAAAAAAATTAGCTGGGCATGGTGGCGGGTGCCTGTAGTCCCAGCTACTCGGGAGCCTGAGGTCGGAGAATGGCGTGAACCTGGGAGGCGGAGCTTGCAGTGAGCCGAGATTATGCCACTGCACTCCAGCCTGGGCAACAGAGTGAGACTCTGTCTCAAAAAAAATACATATATACATACATAAAGTAAAATAAAACTGCCTTGTAGTATTTGTATTTGAAAATGAAATGAATGTAAAATGTCTGTGTTACTGTGCCAGAATAATGTATACATCTCATTTTGCTCCCTGTCAAACCCCAACTAAAACTATAGTAAAGAGGTTGTTTTTTTTTTGTTT
The DNA here is from genome assembly GCF_002776525.5 of Piliocolobus tephrosceles. Classification (NCBI taxonomy): domain Eukaryota; kingdom Metazoa; phylum Chordata; class Mammalia; order Primates; family Cercopithecidae; genus Piliocolobus; species Piliocolobus tephrosceles. Next base: position 71,491,452 of record NC_045442.1, read on the forward strand.
TTGTTGTTTTGTTTTTGTTGTTTTGTTGTTTTGTTGTTTTTTTTGTCCAGGTTGGAGTGCAGTGACGCAATCTCGGCTCACTGCAACCTCTGCCTCCCGTGTTCAAGCTATTCTCCTGCCTCAGCCTCCCAAGTAGCTGGGATTACAGACATGTGCCACCATGCCCAGCTAGTTTTGTTGTATTCTTAGTAGAGACAGGGTTTCACTGTGTTGACTAGGCTGGTCTCGAACTCCTGACCTAAAATGATCCACCCACCTCAGCCTCCCAAAGTACAGGGATTACAGGTGTGATCCACCGTGCCTGGCGAACTATAGTAAAGAGTTTTTTGTTTTTGTTTTTTAAGTAAGCCCACAAGATGGAGTGGATAAAATAGGAGAAAACAGCCATACATTTTTGGAAGTTGGAAGACGGATGAGTGGCAACTGGCAAACCCAAAATTAACCTAATTATAAAATTTGAGCAATGGGGAAAACTGAGAACCAACCCAGTTTATATTGCAGATTTCTCAAGGATGTGGAAACTGGAGGTGAAGGGGTGATATACTACATAAAGGAGAACTTATTGAAAGCTGTTTAAGAAGTTGTTATATCCCTGTATCTCCTCTCCTGTTTTATACAGTTTTTCCAACTGTAAACAGAAGACCCCAAGGAAGTAAGGAAGAAATCATGTGGCTGTCTGGGGAAAATAGTACTTTAGGGAAAGGAAACAGCTGGGTGCAAAAATCTGTACTGGGAGTGTTCCTGGCACATTTAAGGAACAACCAGTGAGAGATGAGAAGAGCAGATCTGAGAGGAGACAAGAAGCCAGGTTGTGTAAGGACTTGAGGACCATTGTAAGGACTTCAGCTTTCATTCTAAATGAAAAGGGAAGCCACTGGAAAGTACTGAGGAAAAGAGTTGAGGGATCTAACTTCTATTTTAAAAGGTCATTCTTGTTGTTGTATTGAGAATACCCTGGGAGCGTGGGGATCTAGGGATCATTTAAGAATTTATTAAATTCATCTAGATAAAGATGTTAGATTGGATGAGAACAGTGGTAGAGGTGGTATGAAAGAGTCAAATTCTATATATATTTTGAAATTAGAATTTGCTGATGGATTTGATGAATTAAGAGAGAGAAGTCAAATATTCCAAGATGGTTTTTTTTTTTTTTTTTTTTTTTTGAGACAGGGTCTTACTGTGTTCTCCATGCTGGAGTTTAGTGGTGCAGTCATAGATCACTGTAACCTCAAATTTCTAGGCTCCAGTGATCTCCTTCCTTAGCCTCCTGAGTCACTACGACTATGGGTGTGTGCCACCACACCTGCCTGATTTTTAGACCTTTTGTAGAAATGGGGTTTTGCTATGTTGCCTAGGCTGGTCTCAAACTTTTAGCCTCAAGTGATCCTCCCTTCTCTGCCTCCCAAAGCACTAGGACTGCAGGCGTGAGCTACTACCCCCAGCCTATTCCAAGATTTTTAACCTGAGCATCTGTGAAGATGGAGTTGCCATTTACAGAAATGGGAAAACTGTGGAAGGAGCTGACTTGGAGGGAAAATTAAGGGTTTGGTTTTCGACATGTCAGGTTTGAGATATGTTTTATAGCAAAATCAGATGTCAAGTAAGAGATGGAAATATGAGCAGAAGTTCAGAGAGATTGAGACAGAAATCTAGGCTAAGATTTCAGAATGGGCAGACAGAGAGAATAGTATGCCAGAAGCCAAGCCAAAAAAGAAAGTATTTTAAGAAGTTAGGAGGCCAGGCGCGGTGGCTCACGTCTGTAATCCCAGCACTTTGGGAGGCCGAGGTGGGTGGATCACAAGGTCAGAAGTTCGAGACCAACCTGGCCAACATAGTGAAACCCTATCTCTACTAAAAATACAAAAATTAGCTGGGCATGGTGGTGCCCGCCTGTAGTCCCAGCTATTCGGGAGGCTGAGGCAGGAGAATTGCTTGAACATGGGAGGCGGAGGTTGTGGTGAGCTGAGATTGTGCCACTGCACTCCAGCCTGGGTGACAGAGCAAGACTCCATCTCAAAAAAAAAAAAAAAGAAAAAAAAAAAAAGAAGTTAGGAACAATTGGCTGTATCAGATGCAGCTGAGAGGTCAAGTAAGCTGAGGATAATTGACCATTGGCTTTAGCAACATGTTGGTCATCAGTGACTATGACAAGAGTTAATAAGGGCAAAATGGGTTATAATGGGTTCAGGAGAGAATGTGAGATGTATTGGAATTTACATGAAGGTACTCCACAAATATGAAACAACATGAGTGCAACAGTATTTGTTGTGACATTAATTGTAATAATTATAAATATTGTAAATAATCTAAATGCTTACCCATGGGAAGCTGGTTGAATAGACTGTCATACATCTATACAGTGGAATACTATTTAATCATATAAAAGAATAAAGACAGTTTCTGTGAACTGATACAAAATGATTTGCAGGAAAAACTCAGCAACAGTAGCACTATGAGCACACAGATCATTGTTTTAAAATACTATTCCCAGGCCAGGTACGGTGGCTGACTCCTGTAATCCCAGCATTTGGGGAGGCCCAGGCGGGAGGATTGCTTGAGCCCAGGAGTTCTAACCCAGCCTGGACAACATAGTGAGATCCAGTCTCTACAAAAAATTAAAAATTAGCTAGGTGTGGTGGTTTATGCCTGCAGTCCTAGCTACTTCAGAGGCTGAGGCAGGAGGATCACTTGAGCCCAAGAGATCAAGGCTGTAGTGAGCCATGATCATGCCACTGCACTCCAGCCTGGGCAACAAAATGACACCTTTTGTTTGTCTCAGTAAGTGAGTAAGTAAACAAATAAATACATACCATTCCTCACTAAAATGAACCAGACCAGGGCTGAGACCAAACAAACAAAAATAGTGGGGTGAGAGGGGAAAGCTCTTCAAGAATAATATGAACAAATAAATGTGGACGGCATGATTATTCTGCTTCCTCGAGTGTATTCAGGCAAGTCATCAGTAGATGATAAAATCTATTAGGTGAAAGGCCACTGAGGGGGAGCTTATTCACATGATCTGAAAGTTTCATCTCACATATTACTTAATTACAGAGGGAATGAGGTAGCTTTACAGTGGCAAGATCTGACATGCATCACTTTAACCAAATGATCAAATGTGGCATCACAGTGGGACAAGCAGACATTATGTGCATTGGGTGTGATGTCTACAGCATCACCTCTGTAATCATCTTGTCCAAAAATAAAAAACTTTAACCTATATCTAATCATGAAGAAACAATCAGACAAATCCAGAACATGGAATATTCTACAAGACAGCTGATGTGGACTCTTAAAATGTCAGTGTCATGGCAGGCAAAATCCAGTTGGAAATGTAAGGGAAATTGAAGAGACAACCAAGAGAAACATGAACTTTAATTAGATCCTATATCAAGAAAAGAAAAATACTGCTATAAAGGACATTTTTGGGACAATTAGGAAAATTGGAATATGGACTGCATGTTAAATGATACTAAATCAGTGTTACAATTTCCTAGGTGTAATAGTGTATTGGGTTATGAGGAGGATATCCTTGTTCCTAGAGAAACAAAGGGGAGAAGTGTCATAATGTCTGCAACTTACTTCGGGGAGGGGTTCAGCTCCCTGAAAAGAGTATGTGTGTATATGTATGTAGGTATGTATAGAAGGAATGAAAGAAGGCAGATGTGGCAAAATGTTATTTATTGTAAATGATGAGTTTAGGTGAAAAATATAGTGTTGATTCTTTTAACTTTTTTTGTAGGATCAGAATTTTTCAAATTAAAAGAATTAGGCAAAGAAATGATGAGAGAGAGAGAGAGAGAGAGAAAATGGGAACAGAGAAATTGGAGAAAAAGTCTTACCTGTAGGGGCAAGTTTTCCTAGAAGGGCAGCAGAGAAATGGAGCTGTAGCTTGGGCAGGAGTGGGGAAGGATCTAGTGTCAAGAGGGTGTTTGTTTGTTTTTGTTTTTTTGATTGGCTATATGATAGCATGTTTGTTGTATTAATAATAAGAATGACTCGATGTGGGGGGGCAATGATGGTAGAGGAAAGAGAGGGTACAATGTTAGAACAGTGCCCTTGAGTAGATGAAAAGGAATGGGACCTTGTGGCTGGGAGAGGCTGGCCTTAGGCCCTTGGGCTGTTCCTTCATAACAGAGGGGAAGACAGAAAATAGGAAAACAGGTAGAGAGTTGCCATATGTGATGGTGGAGCACAAGGAAGTGCTCTCCTGATTATTTTTATTTTCTCTGTGTAAAGACAGTGAGAATGGAGAGGAGGATGGAGGTTTGAGGAGGAAGGATAAGATGTATAAAATTAGCCATCTAGGAGAGAAGGAGAGTGAATAGACTTGTGTAATGCAGTAGCAGCACTTAATGGTCTCCTTGAGGTTAGTAGTCGTATTAGCATTGTATGTTTTTACCAGCCTCATTCAACAACAGATACAGGTATGGAATAGGTGGAAAACTGGATTTAAGCAGGGTTGAGTTTTGCTAGGCAGTACAATGAAGGGAATAGTGGCAAGGGAGTGGTTATAATCCCAGCACTTTGGGAGGCTGAGGCAGGTGGATTACCTGAGGTTGGGAGTTCGAGACCAGCCTGACCAACATGAAAAAACCCCATCTCTACTAAAAATTCAAAATTAGCCAATGTGGTGGTGCATGCCTGTAATCCCAGCTACTCGGGAGGCTGAGGCAGGAGAACTGCTTGAATCTGAGAGGCGGAGGTTTCACTGTGTTAGCCAGGATGGTCTCGATCTCCTGACCTCGTGATCTGCCCACCTCGGCCTCCCAAAGTGCTGGGATTACAGGCATAAGCTACCACGCCCTGCCAAGAAAATTAAATTATATCCAGAAAAAAGGCGTATCCGTGTATAATGCATTTTAAAAGCTTAGCTCAAAAATAATATGAGGGATTGAATACACATTTGACAGGTTCCTCCAGCAGTCCACTGAAATGACAGTAAAAGAGTGAAGAAACTGTATAATCCCATGAAAGCAAAAACAGTGCTAATAATGAAAGTTTGGAAAGTGGAACACTAAGTACCTGTTGTGAAGTTGGGGGTGGAAGGTGCCCTGCCCAAGAGGTGAGTTTATTTGTACTTCAGAGCTCCGATAAAACAGAAAGTACCAAGCATCACTCAAGGCCAGATACAGATAGGAGCTAAGTAGGGGAGAATTGGTTAAAAATCTCCTTAAGCCTGGGCAACATGGTGAAACCCTTTCTCTACAAAAAATACAAAAGTTAGCCAGGCATGGTGGAGTGTGCCTGTAGTCCCAGCTACTGGGGAATCTGAGGTGGGAGGACGGCTTGATCCCAGGAGGCGGAGGTTGCAGTTAGTGGAGGTTGCAGTTAGCTGAGATTGCCCCACTGCACTGCAGCCTGGGCAACAGAGTGAGACCCTGTCTCAAAAAAATAAAAAGAAAATCTACTTAAGCTTTTAGACCTGCTCTACTCTGATAGAAGACTAGTGGTCTGTTCTCTAGAGCAGTTGAATGTGAAGCACTGTTGACTTAGGGATACCATGTCCAGATGAGAACAGAGCTGCAATGTTTTCAAGAGGATTCATTAAAAGTCTATATACTAATCATAGAGACTTCTAGCTCCCTTCCTTAAGTAGCCAGACATTTCCCATCTCCCTTCCCACCCAACCCCAGTCTTCCAAGAAGGATAAGATTCCTTTCCTTGGAAAACCTGGAGAAAAACACTGTAAATAACTCTTTGGGATATCCTTATCTAATCAACCAGATCCCTGCGCACAGAGAAACCTGAAACTTGACAAAGCTCAAGTCTATGCCCACAGAATGTCTCATCATCTCTTTTAGTACTTTACTGTCAAATATGAATGGTCAGTCAAGAAACCAGACGTCTGAGAAAAACATTAACACAAACAGAAAAAAAAAAAATTGGAAAACACAAAATAGGGAGCAGATGAACACTTAAAAAAAACTTTCATGTTTTCAAGAGAAATAAGAGATGTTGCATTCTATGACAGTAATGAGAGGCCCAAAGAAAATTCAGAGAAAAAGAGCTTTTGGGGAAAAAAAAAAAAAATGAAAGTAGAGATTTAAAATCCAGCAGGGGCTGGGCATGGTGGCTCACACCTGTAATCCTTTGGGAGCGCTTTGGGAGGCTGATTTGGCCGGATCACCTGAGGTCAGGCATTTGAGACCAGCCTGGCCAATATGGCAAAACCCCATCTCTGCTAAAAATGCAAAAATTAGCCAGGCATGGTGGCAGGTGCCTGTAATCCCAGCTACTCGGGAGGCTGAGGCAGGGGGAATTGCTTGAACCCAGGAGGCAGAAGTTGCAGTCAGCCAAGATCACGTCACTACAGTCCAGCCTGGGCAACAGAGCAAGACTCCGTCTCAAAAAAAAAAAAATCCAGCAGGATCGGCCAGGTGCCATGGCTCACACCTGTAATCCTAGTCCAAGGCAGGTGGATCACTTGAGGTCAGGAGTTCAAGACCAGCCTAGCCAACACTGTGAAACCCTTTCTCTACTAACAAAAATTAGCTGGGCGTGGTGGTGGGCACCTGTAATCCCGGCTACTTGGGAGGCTGAGGCACAAAAATTGCTTGAACTCAGGAGGCAGAGGTTTCAATGAGCCAAGACTGCATCATTGCACTCCAGCCTGGGCAACAAAGTGAGACTCTGGATATAGGACTGCCCACAAAGCACAATGGGAGAAAGGCCCATTTCTCACATGAAGTGCTCATTTCAGAGTGCAAACAATCAGGGTTTGAACTCGATGCTTTTTTGTTGTTGTTGTTTTTGAAACAGGGTCTTGCCCTGCCACCCAGGTTGCAGTACAGTGGCGCCATCACGGTTTACTGCAGCCTAGACCGCCCAGGGCCCAGGCGATCCTCCCACCTCAGCCGCCTAAGTGACTGGGACTACAGGCCCATGAAACTATGCCTGGCTAATTTTTCGTATTTTTTGTATGTGGTCTCACTTTGTTGCCCAGGCTGGTCTCAAACTCCTGAGCTCAAGTGATCCTCCCGTCTCAGCCTTCCAAAGTGCTGAAATTACAGGCATGAGCCACTGCGCCTGGCCCTTCATTTGTTTTTTGTTTTATCTCTTTCTCTCTATCCTCCCTTGTTTTGGAACCCTGTTTTTTTAATCTGTTTTCCATTTGTCCCTTTTTCCTCCTCACAAAACAGCTCCTGTGATTACCCACTAACAAAGGACAGGTCACTTTAAGAAAGAAAAAGGAGAGAGGGAGAGAAAAAGAGAAAGAGACTGGGCACAGTGGATCACGCCTGTAATCCCAGCACTTTGGGAGGCTGAGGTGGGCCAGCTACTTGAGCTCAGGAGTTCAGGAGACCAGCCTGGGCAACATGATGAACACCCCCAACTCCCGGGTCTCTACAAAAAATACAAAAATTAGCCAGACGTGGTGCTGTACACCTCGAAGTCCCAGCTACTTGGAAGGCTGAGATGGGAGGATGGCTTGAGCCTGGGAGGCAGAGGTTGTAGTGAGCCGAGGTTTCATCACTGCCTCCAGCCTAGGCGACAGAACCAGACACTGTATCAAAAAAGAAAAAAAGAAAGAGGGAGGAAAGAAGGAAGGGAGGAAGAAAGGAAGGGAAAGGAGACTGAAACAAAGTGAAATAGTCCAAATAGGTCATCTCTGGGTGCCAGGAATACTGATTTTTTTTTTATTTTTTGGACATTTCTACTAAAATCTTTTCTACAATGACCTGTTAATTTTATAACTAGGGAAATAGTTATTTAAAAAAAGAAAACATGGCTGGACACGGTGGCTCACGCCTGTAATCCCAGCACTTTGATAGGCCAAGGCAGGTGGATCACGAGCTCAGGAGTTCAAGACCAGCCTGGTCAAGATGGTTAAACCCTGTCTCTATTAAAAATACAAAAAAATTAGCCAGGCGTAGTGGTGGGCACCTGTAGTCCCAGGTACTCAGGAGGCCGAGGCAGAGAACTGCTTGAACCCGGGAGGTGGAGATTGCAGTGAGCCGAGATCACGCCACTGCACTCCAGCCTGGGCCACAGAGCGAGACTCCATCTCAAAAAAAAAAGAAAAAAGAAATTCCTTTCTTGTACAACTTTTTGTAATTCTCTGGAGCTAATAAATTCTCTTTTTTTCCCCCTCTGGTATTTGCTGTCAGTCACTTCTTTATAGAGAACCCTGACTGGGAATCAGTGGACGAGAAACAGGTTCTGATAGGTGGGGGTACTTTATGACACAGATTTTTTCTTCCAGTTTCTCTAAATATCATCTTCTGAAAGGGATAAACGTTATATAAAACCAATTTTAAGGTCATTATTAAAAGAGCACCTTACTGAAAAGGGTGGCATCATTCACATATATACTTCTTCAATTCAAAATCATTTTTTTCTGTCGCAGCGTTCCTAGAATCCCATGGGCCTTTGCCATGACGGAAGTATGTGGCATGATTCTGTGCTATATTTGGCTCCTGGTTCTTCTTCTTCACAAGCACAGGTACCTCATTACTCCATTAAAATACTAAAAATATTTTAATTGTTGTATCAATACCATAAAATCGTATCTTTCTCTTTGCATTTCCTTGTTAATTTCCTTCTCTGGTCATTGTGACATAGTTATTAACAAAGGATTTTGAGTTTGATCAGTAAGAGTCAGCCTAAGATAATATCTACATATTTAGTAATAATCCTGAATGCATTTTGCAAGGAAAGATCAGAGATGCCCTATGCCTGATCATGCTCATCTCTGATCTAAAAAAAGTAAGAGGCCTGGCACGGTGGCTCATGCCTGTAATCCCAGCACTTTGGGAGGCCAAGGCGGGTGGATCACCTGAGGTTAGGAGTTTGAGACCAGCCTGACCAACATGGAGAAATCCCGTCTCTACTAAAAATACAAAATTAGCTGGGTGTGGTAGTACATGCCTGTAATCCCAGCTACTCGGGAGGCTGAGGCAGGAGAATCGCTTGAACCCTTGGGTCGGAGGTTGCAGTGAGCTGAGATCGCACCATTGCACTCCAGCCTGGGCAAGAAGAGTGAAACTCCATCTCAAAAAAAAAAAAAGAAAGATAAGAAAACCTTATCTTTCTTTAGAAACTAACTGGAAATGTTACTTTCTGTAGAAGGATAGAAACTCTTCCAAGGACATTCTTTGGTCACATGTTTAGATGGAAGAAATTTTCTCTGCTTGGAGGAGGCCCATTAAAAAAGAGATTATTGGCCGGGTGTGGTGGCTCACGCCTGTAATCCCAGCACTTTGGGAGTCCAAGGCGGTCGGATCACGAGGTCAGGAGATCAAGACCATCCTGGCTAACACGGTGAAACCCTGTCTCTACTAAAAATACAAAATTAGCTGGGCATGGTGGCAGGCACTTGTAGTCCCAGCTACTTGGGAGACTGAGACTGGAGAATGGCGTAAACCCGGGAGGCAGAGCTTTGCACTCCACTGCACTCTAGCCTGGGCGACAGAGCGAGACTTCATCTCAACAACAACAAAAAAAGTATTGGCCGGGCACAGTGGCACATGCCTGTAACCCCAGCACTTTGAGAGACTGAGGCAGGAGGATTGCTTGAACCCAGGTATTCGAGACCAGCCTGGGAAACATGGGGAGACCCTGTCTCTACAAAAAATTTAAAGATTAACCAGGTGTCGTGGCACATGCCTATAGTCCCAGCTTCTCAGGAGGCTGAGGTGGGAGGATTGCTTGAGCCCAGGAGGTCAAGGTTGCAGTGAGCTGAGATTGTGCCGCTGCACTCCAGCCTAGGTGACAGAGCCAGACCCTGTCTCAAAAAAAAAAAAAAAAAAAAAAAAGATTATTTTGCACAACATGTACATATATACTTCTTCTTCACATATATACTTCACATATATACTTCTGGTTTACTTCAGATGGTATAGGAAGTTGCTAAATGGGAAGGTGCTTCTTGGCACTTTCACCAAAAAATATAGAGGAAAGAATTTATTTACTTTTATTTATTTTTACTGCTTCTTGTGGAGCAGGGCTAACTCACAGGCAGTGTACCCAGAGTCAGCAAGGAATAATTTTTTTAATTAAAAAAAGGAGGCCTGGGGGGCTCCTTTCCTAGTTTAATGGACAGGAAGAATTAGTGGATTTAAGTAAAAAAACAAGGCATTGTAAACAAAAAATTTAAAGATAAAATTAGTAGATATTGCCTAAGAGCTCTTGAGGGGGTTAAACAAATTGTAGATATGTGAGCTTTTGAGATTGTTTAAAGAAAAAAAAATGTAGCTTCTGCTGTCCATTGTCTTTGGAACACTGGAGAGAGGAACAAGGGTAGTTGCTTGAGGTTTTGACCTTTCTCCTCACCAGGAAGTGCTTGAGGTAAACCACAGTGATGAGCTTTCGGTCCTAAGTAGCAGTTATTTCGGTGTTCTGAAGGTGGAAAGAAAGGTCGGTGATTACTATTCTTATCCCACTTTTAGGCCACATTGAACTTCATTCTCTGCCATTTTGTCCTGTTTTGTAGCAATATTTTAAATTCTGGATTGCTTAAAACCAGAGGTGGTTTTAAAACGTGTGTATCATTGCTGCTTTCTGGTTAACTTTGCCTCACAAGATCTCATGAATTTGAATTTATCTACTCTTCAAAACTAGAGTTTACCTTACAGGAAACCTTGGTAGATTTAATAAAGCATAGAGGTAACCCGTTAAATCCAAGTGTTAATGTTTACTTAGTCAAAGAAAGTGTTTCTCAAAGTGTTGGTACCACTTTCATTAGAATCACCTGGGTGCTTGTTAAAATGCAGATTCCTAGGCTCCATCCCAGGAGTGGACATAATGCTTGAAACATACCTAGCCTTGTGTTCAGTGCTTTTTCTGAGGGTGGAAGGATCATTTCAAAAATATGTGATACATGGTCCCTGTCCTCAGGAATCTTAGTCTAACAGTACTAGTGTTGTCACAGTACAGTTCATGATTACCCAAGTGACAGTTATTCAGAATTTTTGTTTGATATATACTTGATATAAAAAAATTTTTAAACTTAGTATTTTATAGCTTAAGAAAAGTTAGAATGAGTATTCGATAGCTACTATCATTTTTGTTTTGTTTTGTTTGAGATAGGGTCTTGCTCTGTCACCTAGGCTAGAGTGCAGTGACATGATCATGGCTTACTGCATCCTTGACCTCCTGGGCTCAATCAGTCCTCTTGCCTCAGGCTAGAACCGCAGGTACACACCAACATGCCTGACTAATTTTTTGTAGACAAGGTCTTACTGTGTTGCCCAGGCTGGTCTGACGCGATCCTCCTTCCTGCCTTGGTCTCCCAAAGTTCTGGGATTATAGACATGAGCCACTGCACCTAGCCTTCAGTTATTAACAAGCAAAAAAATTCCCTAGAATCACAGGTGTTTAACTTTACCTCCTTTTTTTTGTTTTTTATTTTCATTTTTTGAAGCATGTCTCATTCTGTAACCCAGGCTAAAGTGCAGTGGCACAATCATAGCTCGCTGCAGCCTCCAACTCCAAGACCCAAGCAACTCTCCCGCCTCAGCCTCTCAAGTAGCTGGGATCACAGGTGTGCACCACTACATCCAGCTCATTTTTAAATTATTTGTAGAGATGAGATCTGGCTATGTTGCCCAAGCTGTTGTCAAACAAACTTTTGAACTCAAGCAATCCTCCCACCTTGGCCTCCCAAAGTGCTGCAATTACAAGCATGAGCCACCACCCCCAGCCAACTTTATCTCTTATAAATAACTTATGAGCAATTTTCAGTAATGGGACTAACACCAGGCTTACTTGTCTTCTGTCTTGTATAACTCTTTTACTTTCTCTTAGCCATATTTTCTTTTTTCCTTTTTTGAGATGGAGTTTCGCTGTTGTTGCCCAGGCTGGAGTGCAATGGCGCAATCTTGGCTCACTGCATCCTCCGCCTCCCTGGTTCAAGTGATTCTCTTGCCTCAATCTCTCAACTAGCTGGGATTACAGGCATGCGCCACCATGCCTGGACTCTTAGCCATATTTTCTTATCATTGAAATGATGCTCTTAGAATCTAATTTAGGTCTATATTGTTCATTATGGCAAAATTTAAATTAATTAAAATGAAATAAAATTTAGAAATTCAGTTCCTCAGTCATACTGGCCACATTTCAAGTCCTTAAGATCCACATGGTATATAAATAGCTTCTTGGCCAGTATATTGAACATTTCCATCATTGCAGATAATTCTATTGGACAATGATGGTCTTTTTAAGATTTGATTTGATGGTCTTTTTAAGATTTCTGTCCTCTTCAAAGAGTCTAGTGATTTTTCTGTTTGCTCTTCCTTGAATATTTGATACCTGGGGTTTTTTGGTTTGTTTTCTTCTGATCTTTCCCCGTCTTTGGTTGATCTGTTCACAGGTCAATACTTCTGCGAAGGCTCTGTAGTCTGATGGGAACTGTATTCTTGCTTCGCTGCTTTACCATGTTTGTGACCTCCCTCTCCGTGCCAGGACAACACCTGCAGTGTACTGGAAAGGTAGCCTGCTACCTTCTTTTTCATTCTTGTTCTTGGTGGGTTGATGGCACACTATATGCAATAGGGCTAACATTTTGCTTATAGTATTAAAATGTGCTTTTTAGAATCTGCAATGTCTACAAAAGAATATATAGAAATAATTTGGTAAAAGTCTTAAGCTAGATTCTACCTCCCTGTTATTTCTGTTGAAACTTGTTCCATGTTATGGAGCTATAGAAAACAAGTTTCTTTCTGCCGGGCATGGTGACTCATGCCTGTAATCCCAGCACTTTGGGAGGCCAAGGCGGGTGGATCACGAGGTCAGGAGTTCAAGACCAGCCTAGCCCAGATGGTGAAATCCCGTCTCTACTAAAAATACAAAAATTAGCTGGGTGTGGTGGTGGGCGCTTGTAATCCCAGCTACTCGGGAGGCTGAGGCAGAGAATTACTTGAACCCGGGAGGTGGAGGTTGCAGTGAGCCGAGATTGTGCCACTGTACTCCAGCCTGGGCGACAGAGCGAGACTCCATCTCAAAAAAAAGGAAAGAAAAGAAAAGAAATTTATTTTGGCCGGGCGCGGTGGCTCATGCCTGTAATCCCAGCACTTTGGGAGGCCAAGGCGGGTGGATCACGAGGTCAGGATTTTGAGACAGCCTGGCCAAGATGGTGAAACACTATCTGTACTAAAAATACAAAAATTAGCCAGGCTCAGTGGTGGACGCCTGTAATCCCAGCTACTTGGGAGGCTGAGGCAGGAGAATTGCTTGAACCTGAGAGGTGGAGGTTGTAGTGAACCGAGATCACGCCACTGCACTGTAGCCTGGGCAGCATAGCAAGACTCTGTCTAACAAAGAAAGAAAGAGAGACTGAGAGAGACAGAGAAAGAGAGAAAAAAGAAAGGAAGAAAGGAAAGAAAGAAAGAAAATTTTCTTTCAATTATCATTTTCCCTTTCCCACCATCCTCAGCATTTTCAAAGTTTCTCATATGGCATGCTCTGGTTCCTTCACTGTCCTCCTCACTCCTTTAAAAATGTTGCCGGCCAGGTGCTGTGTCTAGGCCTGTAATCCCAGCACTTTGGGAGGCTGAGGCGGGTGGATCACCTGAGGTCAGGAGTTAAAGACCCAGCCTGGCCAATGTGGTACAATCTACTAAAAACACCAAAAATTACCTGGGCATGGTGCCAGGCACCTGTAATCCCGGGTACTCGGAAGGCTGAGGCATGAGAAACACTTGAACCCAGGAGGCGGAGGTTGCAGTGAGCCAAGATGGCACCATTGTACTCCAGCCTGGGCAACAAGAGTGAATCTGTGTCTCAAAAAAAAAAAAAAAAGAAAAAAAAGTTACAGTTTGACGACATACTCATCACTCTAAACTTTACTCTTTCTGAGATAAACAGATAATGGCTGACTTTTGGTTTTCATTTTATACTTTGTGGCTTTGTTTTGGTTTACTGTAGACATCTCTTCTGGTTAAACAGAATAAATTATGCAGATGGAGACAAAATAAGACTCTGAAAATCGCCTGTACTTTATGTACAAAATTGGGTAAAATCTATATACAAATTTTCAAATAATTTTGTCCAAATTATATACAAATTTGGACAAAAGAACCCTACTTTTCTAGGCCTCTGTGCTTTAGTTCTGTGTTCTCACATATTCAAATAAATGTATGTGTTAACACCTTTGTAGTTATTTTAATGTTGTTTGTAACAGCATTCAAGTTCACTTCTTGTGCTGCAATATCATAGCTGAAATGCCAGCAAGGGAAGATTAAGCAGCCAAACGAGATCAAGAGCTAAAAATATACCCCTGAGCTGAAGGGTGACAAAACTTTCTCCTGATATTAGGAAGGCTTAGACTGACCAGTAAGAAAGGGGGAAGGGTTGATATGACACAGGATTTCATGTAAAGGAAATGTTTTATTTTTAAGGTAAAAGCTGTTTTGAGGTCTTTTTTTCTTTTTCCAAAAAGGAAAAGTAATTTTTTCAAATTATAAAATTATATTATTATAAAAATTCAAATTATATAGAAATGTATATATTAAAAAGTAAAAATTTACCTGATTCTTTTTTGCCCCACCCTATAAATAATACAGTTAACAGTTGTGTGTATAGCCACACAGACCATTTTTAAGCATACTTACACACTCGTATAAGTTTTTTGTTTGTTTGTTTGTTTGTTTGTTTGTTTGAGGTGGAGTCTTTCCCAGTTGCCCAGGCTGGAGTAGTGTGGCGCAATCTTGGCTCACTGCAACCTCCACCTCCCAGGTTCAAACCATTCTCCTGCCTCAGCCTCCCGAGTAGCTGGGACCACCACACCTGACCGTTTTTTGTATTTTTAGTAGAGAGGGGGTTTCTCCATGTTGGCCAGGCTGGTCTCGAACCCCTGACCTCAGGTGGTACACCCACTTCGGCCTCCCAAAGTGTTGGGATTACAGGTGTGAGCCACAGTGCCTGGCCTTCATGTAAGTTTTTATAGATACTTTTTAAACAAGACAGGATTATATTGCAAACATTGTTCTGTAGCCTAGTTTTCTTTTTCTTTTTTTGAGATGGAGTCTTGCTCTGGACCAGTGGCGTGATCTCTGCTCACTGCAAGCTCTGCCTCCCAAGTTCACACCATTCTCTTGCCTCAGCCTCCTGAGTAGCTGGGACTACAGGCACCAGCCACCACGCCCGGCTAATTTTTTTGTGTTTTTAGTAGAGACAGGGTTTCACCGTGTTAGTCAGGATGGTCTCGATCTCCTGACCTCGTGGTCTGCCCACCTTGGCCTCCTAAAGTGCTGTGATTACAGGCGTGAGCCACCGCGCCCAGCCTCTTTAGCCTATTTTTCATTTAATAGTATGTTGTTTACTTTTTTCTAAAAGGAACTACATCTTTTTAACAGTAGTCCATTGTGGATACCAGGTCCCAAATGATGTACATTTTGATTGTTTCAAAATTTTACTATTTATAAACAGAGTGCTATAGTAAACATTCTTGTACATTGTACTTTTGTACTTACTTAGTTATCTCTTAAGATAAATCATTGGAAGTAAAATTACAGAATTAAAGGACACGCACATTGAAAAATATGATATGGGCTGGACGAGGTCGCTCATGCCTGTAATCCCAGCACTTTGGGAGTCCGAGGTGGGCGGATCACTTGAGGCCAGGAGTTCAAGACCAGACTGGCCAACATGATGAAACCCCATCTGTACTAAAAATACAAATAATTAGTTGGGCATGGTGGCAGGCACTTGTAATCCCAGCTACTTGGGAGGCTGAAGCAGGAGAATTGCTTGAACCTGGGAGGCAGAGGTTGCAATGAACTGAGATCACACCACTGCACTCCAGCCTGGGCGACAGAGCGAGACTCCATCTCAAAAAAAAAAAAAAAAAAAAAGTGATATATATTGCTAAAATACACACTTGAAAAGATGAGTTTTTCACTACTGCCAACATGTATGCATGTCAGCTTTCTTACCCTCTTGCCAGCACTGCCATTCTGATTGATGAAAGATAATATCTGATGCTTTTATGGTCTTATTTTTTTATATTTTACAACTTTATTTTGAATTTGTTTCTGTGCATGGTGTGCACAGTTTCTCCAAAATAGTATGCTGTGTACATGGTATGAAGAGTTTCACCCAAATAGTATTCTAGTTGATTAGGGGAGATTTTATTTTATTTTAGTCATTGTTTTTTTAAGACAGATTCTCGCTTTGTTGCCCAGGCTGGAGTACAGTGGCATGATCATAGCTCACTGTCAGCCTCAAATTCCTGGTCTCAAGCAGTCCTCCTGCCTCAGCCTCCTGAGTAGCTGGGCCCACAGGCATACACCACCACACCCCAGCTAAATTTTTTTTTTTTTTTGAGATGGAGTCTTTCTCTGTCGCCCAGGCTAGAGTGCAGTGGCGCGATCTCGGCCTACTGCAACCTCCGCCTCCTGGGTTCAAGGGATTCTCCTGTCTCAGCCTCCCAAGTAACTGGGATCACAGGCGCCCGCCACCATACCCAGCTAATTTTTGTATTTTCAGTAGAGGCAGGGTTTTACCGTCTTGGCCACGCTGGTCTTGAACTCCTGACCTCATGATCCACCCACCTCGGCCTCCCAAAGTGCTGGGATTACAGGCGTGAGCCACCGCACCTGGCCTGATTTTAATTTTTTTTTTCCTAGAGACAGGATTTCGGTTTGCTGTCCGGGCTGGTCTTGAACTCCTGACTTCAAGTGTTCTTCCCATCTCAAATTCCCAAAGTGTTGGGGTTACAGGCATGAGCCACCACGCCCAGCCAGGACAGATTTTAAAGAATAAAAATATAGGCTGGGCACGGTGGCTCACGCCTGTAATCCCAGCACTTTGAGAGACTGAGGCGGGTGGATCACGAGGTCAGGAGATCGAGACCATCCTAGGTAACACGGTGAAACCCCGTCTCTACTAAAAATACAAAAAAATTAGCCGGGCATGGTGGCGAGCACCCAGCTACTTGGGAGGCTGAGGCAGGGGAATGGTGTGAACCCGGGAGGCAGCAGAGCTTGCAGTGAGCGGAGCTTGCAGTGAGCCACTGCACTCCAGCCTGGGTGACAGAGCGAGACTCCGTCTCAAAAAAAAAAAAAAGAAAAAGAAAAATATAAGCTTATTACATTGAAAAGAGAAAATTTTCCATAGCTAAGGGATTTAATTGTAGGACAGCCGCCGAGGAGAGGGATATATGTGCATAGGGCTGCAACATATGCTGCAAAAATAAATTAGATACCATCCCTCTATGGTATAAACAGCCCTTTTTCTGTCTCTAATGACTGTTTTTATCAGTTAGTTATATATAGATATTTCTCCTCCAATCCGACCTAAATACTGTTAATTGCTTTGAATTATAATATAACCTACTTACTGACCCGTATTATTTGCAGCAATTGTTATAAATAGAAGGTTAAAGTGATAGTAACTTGAAATCAAATCCCTTACAGTGAATTCCGTAAGGTGCTTTCATTATAATAAATTAATTGCTTGAAATTACATTCCCAGAAGTAAGGGGTTTGAGGACAGAACCAAGAACATGTCTATTTTTGAAATTTAGAAACACTTAATGCATATTTCTACATGTTCTCTTATCAAAACATCCTCTTCATTCTGCTCTGTTGTGTTTCATTTTTTATTTTTCTGGAAGAATATATGGGACATTTAAGATGGGAAAGGATGGAGAGATACCTTTTGACTGGCATCACTAGTTTCCTATCCTTGGCTGAATCATTTTTGTAGCAGTCCCTTCTCTTTATTTACTACGTGATTTTTTTACTTTCTCAAGAGTAATATCTCTAAGCCCATGTTCATAGCGATCACGGAAGAACCAAATCCATGTGTATTCTCTTTCTTTCTCTCTAATAGTAAATTCTTCTTCCTCTCTTTCCCTCAGATGAGGCAGAAAGGGAAAGCTGGGTAGTGTATAATCAGCAGGTGAGATTCCTAATGAGATTGTGATATCTATGAAGTTGTTTATTTTGGTCATATTTGATAGAATCTTGAAGACAGGGCTTTGGAATTGGGCTCCCTGGGTTCACATCCTGCCTATGTTATTTACTAGCTATGTGACCTTTCTAAGCCAGTTTCCTCATCTGTACAATTAAATCACTTCATAGGATTGCTGTGGAAATTAAATGCAATAACACATAATGCACTTCGCAGCATGCCTTGCACATAGTAAATGCACATAAAATTTTAGCACCTTTTTGTACCATTATTATGTTATTATTAAGTTGTATTATTATTATAATATTAGTATGCTGGGGTTTTTTGTTTGTTTATTTTTGTTTTTTTTTTTTTTTTTTTTTTTTTTGAGATGGAGTTTTGCTTTTGCTGCCCAGGCTGGAGTACAATGCCACGATCTCCGCTCACCACAACCTCCCCCTCCCGGGTTCAAGAGATTTTCCTGCCTCAATCTGAGTAGCTGGGATTACAGGCATGTGCCACCACACCTGGCTAATTTTTGTACTTTTAGTAGAGACGGGTTCCACCATGTTGGTCAGGCTGGTCTCGAACTCCCGACCTCAGGTGATCCATCTGCCTCAGCCTCTCAAAGTGCTGGGATTATAGGCGTGAGCCACCGTGCCTGGCAGTATGCCTTTTTTTTTTTTTTTTTTTTTAAGTAGTGACTGCCCCTCTTTTGTAAAGCAGCTATCACTCAAAGTCTTCCTCAAAATGGATTGCTTTTTTAGGCTATGTGTGGGAGTTGGGATTAGGTTTGGCTGTTGATAACTGGAAATTCAAAGTGGCTATGGTTTAATAAACACACAATGCTTTATTCTCTCTCAAAAAAGAGTCTGAAGGTAGGTACACCAGGTCTGAATTTTATGAAGTCATCCAAAAAAACCCCATCATTCTTCTGTCTTTCTGGTCTGCTATCCCAATACTTGGCTTGTAGCCTCAAAGCCACTTTGTGGTCCAAGATGGTTGCTGGAGTTTCACCTCCAGTTGAATGAGTCTGAGTTGTAGACTAAAAGAAGGGAAGGTAGAAAGTTAGAAAAGACTTCCTCAAAACTGTTGTCTCTTACCTTGATAAGTAGCCTTCCCAGAAACCCTTAACACTTCTACTTAGATCTTATTATACAGAACTTAGTCACGTGGTCACACCTAGCTACAAGGGAGGTTGGGAAAGGCAATATTGTGGCTAAATTCATTGCTGCCTCAATACATTTGGGATTCTGTTACCAGTGAAGAAGGGGAGAGTGGATGTTGAAAGGTAGACATTGATCTCTGTCTGTCATAGCCTATGTCTTACTGGCAAGAATAGCCAAGCAAATACTACTGTGATACTGAATTAAAAACTTTGAGATGTTTTTGTGTTATAGAGAACTTTTTATTATAAAGGAACTCCTAGTAAAGGAGTTCATGTTACAGTGATTTCATTTATTTACTTATTTTTAATTAATTAATTTTTTTTAGACACACTCTTACTCTGTCACCGAGGCTGGAGTACAGTGGCACGATCTCGGCTCCCTGCAACCTCTGCCTCCCAGGTTCAAGTGATTCTCCTGCCTCAGCCTCCTGAGTAGCTGGGATTACAGGCGCGCGCCACCATGCCTGGCTAATTTTTGTATTTTTAGTAGAGATGGGATTTCGCCATGTTGGCCAGGCTGATCTTGAACTCCTGACTTCAGTTGATCTGCCCACCTCAGCCACTTTTGATCTGCCCACCTCAGCCTCCCAAAGTGCTGGGATTACAGGCATGAGCCACTGCGCCCAGCCTGATTTCATTTAATTACCAAAATATTTCTGAGTACAGCCAAGCTTTACCCACCCAGTCTTGAAGTCTGCCTGGAATTCATTAGACTGAGGACCTAACTGCTTTGGCTTAGATCTTATTTCTAAGTTATTTAGCATTTGAATTTCAATGGGAATGGATGTTGGGAAGTTCCCACCTCCCTAAGCATTTGAAGCACTAATTCTTAACTTTTCTTTGTAGATATATGGCAGTGTATGGGAGAAATTACATCGAGCCTTTGCCATTTGGAGTGGCTTTGGTATGACGCTGACTGGCGTTCACACATGTGGAGATTACATGTTTAGTGGCCACACAGTTGTCCTAACTATGCTGAATTTCTTTGTCACTGAATGTAAGTATCTTTTTAGTGCTTCTATGTATATTAGATAACTAGCTGCAGTGAAGGCTGTGGGAAGGGTGTCAGATCCTGTGAAGAATGGCAAAACAGCCTGACCTGAGAAACGTGACTGAAAAGCATTGGAAGGAATGTAGCTTTAAAATGATCTTTCTGTCCTTTTCCTAGATACACCAAGAAGCTGGAATTTCTTGCACACTTTATCCTGGGTTCTCAACCTCTTTGGAATCTTCTTCATCTTGGCTGCCCATGAACATTATTCCATTGATGTGTTTATTGCTTTTTATATAACAACAAGACTCTTTTTGTACTACCATACTCTGGCCAATACCAGAGCATATCAGCAGAGTAGGAGAGCAAGGATTTGGTTTCCCATGTTCTCTTTTTTTGAATGCAATGTTAATGGCACAGTTCCTAATGAATATTGTTGGCCATTTTCAAAACCAGCAATAATGAAAAGACTAATTGGATGAAGACTATCTTTCTAATGAATTTGTGACTAAATATATAATAGTTGTTGAAAATGAGTAACTTTGCATTCTCCCCTAGGTTGTTCCTAGATGCCTGGCTTATGTGTTCACAAAGTAAAGTTTTCTGTTCTGAGCAAAGTTATGATTATAAAAAGCAAGCAAGAACAATCAAGAGTCTTTATGTAGCTGTTTGAACAGAAAGCTTAAATAGATGTTTTCTGCCCCTTCTCTTTAGGAAGACTTAATGTTGTGATTGAAGTCAGGCTGTACCCTTACCTGTTGAGTATTTGCTTATTGAACTTTAAACAAGTCAACTTGAGCAGTTTGCTGATTGAGGAATTTTCATTGATTTCCAGTAAGGCTCTAGTCAAGAAATAATATGTTTTGAAGCTACTTATTATCTTTAGAAGAAGAAACCCTACCAAGTGATCAGTACTTGTTCTTTGGACTAATCTCTGTGTCAGTTTAAAAAAATGCCACGCTGGGACATGATCTGTTTTACTGACAGTTTTTGCCTTCTGAACCATCTTTTAAGTATACTGAGCATACCAGGATGCCTGAAATAAGAGGAGAATGAAAGAGGCCATAGATGACGTGACAGAGTACTGGCTAGGATGCCATTGGTCTCCTCATTAATGCAAATGTAGAGCTGGCATTTTTCACCAAAGATGCAACAAAAGATGCAGTGCCTGTTTTGTTCTGAGGTTTCAGTATAACCATCAGTAAGTATTCATGAGGGAAAAATGGCTGCATCCATAAAAATAAATGGACTTAATGTTAGTAGTATAGGTACCCAGAATAACTCTGTGCTATAGTAGATGACAGTCCAATTTTATGCTTTTTTAATGGTGTTATTTAATAAGCCAAATAGGAGTGTTTTACCAGATGTTAGATAAAGTTCTTTTGTCGTTAAGTAGGGAGGTATGCATGCAAAGAATTGTTTTCTCCTGAAAAGAAACTTATAGCACGCAAAATACAACTTTTTGGTTTTTGAAATTTATCATTCTTGGCCATTGGAAGTAAACAGTCTCAGACATACTTGGATATGAAAAAGTTGTGCTGTTTTTTACTTTTAAATATAATGGTGTATATACCTTCTTTGTATTTAGTCTTAATTTGGCAGTCAGGAAGTGATATAACTTAGCTGCTATTTACAACACTAGAAATATAGTACTTTAAGTAATTTCACCTCTGTGATAACATTTGTTACTTTATTTTTAATGATGTTTTACAATAGTTATGACAGTAGGATGGTTATGGAATTGGAATTTAAACCCCAACTAATGAGCTTAGCTGCTGGGAATAATAATTAGGTTTTACATTCCATTTTAAAACAAAAACTTAGAAAAGGTGCTGGCATTCTGAGGCCTAAAATTAGGCCGCATATCAGAAGCTTGCTCCTTTGTTATCTGGGTGAAATATTTTATTTTTGCACTTTGAGTCCTATTTCCACCCCTGTGTAAGCTACACAGGAGCCCAAATGAATTGGGTAGGAAAGGAAATTATGCAAACAAGTCTCAGCTAGTGCTGAAGGACCCCAATTTGTGTCTGCTGTGAACATTATTTATTTCTCACTTGAGAAATGCTGCGAGGCAATTCAAGTTTTATGCTTTTAAATCTCACACCTCAGAATCTGGTATCTTAAATTGCTGATTCTGTTACATGCTAGGAACAAAATGCCATCATGTAAAGGAGTTCCATAATCATGAAAAATAAAGAATGTTTCCTATGCCAGTTAGAGTGGTTTGACCCTTCAGGTCAAAAGATGTGTTACTGTTATTTTTCTAGTGACAGAACAGACTGAATTTAGCTAGGGAGGCACTGATGTTGGCTTTTGGGAAAGAGTTCAGAAAACTCTGTGACAACATTAATGTTAAAATGTTAAGCCAAGTGCAGTGGTGCAAGGCTGTAGTCCCGGCTTCTGAGGAGGCTGAGGCAGGAGGATTGCTTGAGGCCAGGAGTTAGGCTGGAGTGTGTTGAGGCTATGACTAACTACTGCATTCTAGCCTGGGCAACACAGCAAGACCCATTCTCTTAAGAACATGGCCGGGTGCAGTGGCTCACGCCTGTAATCCCAGCACTTTGGAAGACCAAGGCAGGCAGATCATTTGAGGTCAGGAGTTTGAGACCAGACTGGCCAATATGACAAAACCTCATCTCCACTAGAACTACAAAAATTAGCTAGGCATGGTGGCCTGCACTTGTAATCCCAGCTACTTGGGAGACTGAGGCATGAGAATCGCTTGAACCCAGGTGGAAGCTGCTGTGAGCTGAGATACTCCACTGCACTCCAGCCTGGATGACAGAGCAAGACTCCATCTCAGAAAAACAAAAAAAAAGCAAGTTAGACTGGGCGCAGTGGCTCACGCCTGTAATCCCAGCACTTCGGGAGGCTGAGGCAGGAGGATCACTTGAGCTCAGGTAAACGAGACCAGCCTGGGCAACAAAGTGAGACCTCGCCACCCCCCCCCACCAAAAAGTTTTTTAGAAAATTAGCTGGGCATGGTGGTGCATGCCTGTGGTCCCAGCTACATGCGAGGCTAAGGCAGAAGGATCAGTTGAGCCCAAGGAAGCTACAGTGAGCTGTAATCATGCCACTGCACTCCAGCCTTGGTGACAGAGTGACACCCTGTCTCAATCAATTACAAAAAGTTAAATAGCTATTAACCTCGGTCTTCTTTCTTTAATATAAATTCTATTCTAGGACCAAATAGAAAAATAAAATGCAACTAACTTTGCAGAGCTATTGACATTGAGAGTACCTAACAACAGACTGCAATGGGGATTGTAAAATAACTTTTCAGCCTTGCACTTGCTCATATATGTTGTGAGAAAAATGTAAGTTAGGTTTATAACTTACTGTTTTAACTATTATAAGGCAGTGTTTACATAAATTAATCATCTCTTTCTTGGAAAACATTGAGACAAAATTATTTTCAGTTTTACCTAAACATGAAACCTGTATTTTAGTTGCTTTTTGTTTTGTCCAGAAATTTCCGGATTTTTTCTTCATATTTTTTTTCTGGTTCAAATCTAAACCACAGTGAAGATAGTATTTATGTTTACATTTTATCTGTGAATGTGGCTAGGCAGAGAAGCTACATGGCTTTGTTCTACATATTTTTTGACCTTGTATTTGGTTCTGTAGTTGCAGACTTGTGAGAGGCTTACATCATCATGGAGACTTTAGTATAGAAGGAACCAAAAGGTTTTTGGTTTGGAGATGCAAACTGGAGGTTATGTTGCAAGTCTTCGATGCATTTTCTGTGTTCCTGGGAGCAGTGTTGCATTTTTTAACCTTTTCCTTTTTTTTTTTTTTAAAGACCAGGCAGGGTAGTGTTATTGAAGGGTAATTGAAGAGTTGGTAGAGAGTAAGAGGTTTTGAAGGAGACAGGTTTGCTGTTGTCACCAAATAATTTGGGGGAAACCTTTCGTGGCTGTGCTGCAAGAATTCTATGTGTGGCTGTCATCTCCATAGTTCTCTGACCAGAATTGCTAGGACAAAAATAGAACTTCTAGCTCTATTTATTTGTATCCTTTGAAATCAGAAAGTAATGAACTTAGCCTGAGAACCGGTCAGTTAAATAATGCAGGCTATGCTGGGTGCAGTGGCTCACGCCTATAATCCCAACACTTTAGGAGGCTGAGGCGGGCAGATCACGAGGTCAGGAGATCGAGACCAGCCTGGCCAATACGGTGAAACTCCATCTCTACCAAAAATACAAAAATTAGCCGGGCATGGTGGTGCGTGCCCACGCCTGTAGTCCCAGCTACTCGGGAGGCTGAGGCAGAAGAATCACTTGAACCCAGGAGGCAGAGGTTGCAGTGAGCTGAGATCATGCCATTGCACTCCAGCCTGGGCGACAGAGCGAGACTCCGTCTCAAGTAAATTAATTAATTAATTAATTAAATTAAATAATAATGTGGGCTATTCAGAAGAAAAAGTCAGTGACTGAGAGACCAGAACCCACTGGACCAAGAGACCTGCAGGGAATGTAGCTCTTTACTCTGTGAGCAGTGGTCTTTCATGCCCTGTCCCTGCCTGTGTGTTTTTACTAAGAATTCCAGAAATCCTATAATTTGTAAATGGGAAACAGAGAAGCCAGATTCTTTTATAGCTGATAAGAAACAGTCTGTTTTAGAAACATCTGTTTGGAAAGTATTACTCATGTATTCACAAAGTCATATTTATAACACTAATTTGCTTTGACTGTGTTCAACAAAAGGCAGTTTCACCATTAATTTCATAGTAAGCTTTTTTAAAGGATTCTAGATCTAAATTGCCTAAGAACATTAACCACATTCTTGTTTTAAACTAATTTAATAAATGTAATTATTTGATAGTCTTTTATAGACTTAGGTTTTCTTCATAATAAAGGTAATGATAATATAGTCATTTGCCAGTTCTTTAAGGTATTCAGGCATTTGAGACAAGAAAGCTCTCTTGTAGAATAGTCCAATTGCTTTCTTAAACAGTATTGGTTTCATTTAGACAGTTTCTAAGCCATCAAAGGTGTCCATTTTAATGCCAACTTGACAGTTTAACCGTTTGTGTTTGTAAGCGGTTTAGCCTGCATTACCCCATACTGCTATAGAGAATTGTTAGTAACATCAAAGGTCATAATACTTCAGGTGATGAATAAGAATGGAAAGAGACTGAGTAGGTTGTTTCTTTTCCCTGTCTTTGAGTAACTTTGAATGACTAAAATTAGTATGAAACTACGTATTGGACCCCCCTTCTCACCCCACCCAGATATAATGTCACCAATTTCAAATAACTAAAATGTGACCAATTACTCTGCTTCAAGTTCTGTACAAATATCTCTGAAATCTGTAAGCCATATTTCAGCTATTCTGGTTTTTAGAATACATTCTATCCTAAATTAACCAAAGAACTTTTTATTCAGTGTAGTTCATATTTCAGCATAAGGAAGGTTTGTGCCTGATATGGGAAGAGGAAGAACACTATGTTAATTTCATTGTTGCTTCAGGTCTCTTTCAATCTGAAGGACTGGGTTGTCTGGAGAATTGAACATAGCCAAGCAATATTACCAGTTAGTAATGTCATCTTAAAAGTGTTCAGTTTTACTAAGTTTTATTCAGAGGATCTATGTATTATTAGAAAATTGAAGTATTTCTGATATGGAACAAAGAAAGTGGAAACTGGTACTTAATGGGAGAAGCAAAATTAGCTTGGACTAAAACGGACATGTTTTGTTTTGTTAATTCTACCTAAATGTCTCTCTATCCACAGAGAAACTAGTATTACTTGAAGATGTGAAAGTTCCTGTGGTAGCCATACCTTGAAGCACAGTGTTTGTACATAAGTAAATATCTTGATTCTAACTTAAATCCAGATTTAACTAATATATATTGTTTTATATCCTTGTTGTATTAAAATGTTTAAAAACACTAAAAATAAAACATTTGAAAGTTGGATTGCAGTTTCTTATTAAAATGTCTTTGCATTATTAATGGAGCTGGTCAGTTTTTTATATAATGAATTTAGTTTTTGCAAATGATTGGCCAGGTGCAATGCCTCACGCCTGTA
The DNA here is from genome assembly GCF_002776525.5 of Piliocolobus tephrosceles. Classification (NCBI taxonomy): domain Eukaryota; kingdom Metazoa; phylum Chordata; class Mammalia; order Primates; family Cercopithecidae; genus Piliocolobus; species Piliocolobus tephrosceles. The sequence continues at coordinate 71,517,476 of NC_045442.1, forward strand.
ATCCTAGCTCTTTGGGAGGCCAAGGCAGGCTGATCACTTGAGCCTAGGAATTCGAGACCAGGCTGGGCAACATGGTGAAACCCCGTCTCTATAAAGAGTACAAAAATTAGCCAAGCGTGGTGGTGCACGTCTGTAGTCTCAGCTACTTGGTGGACTGAGGTAGAAGGATCGCTTGAGCCTGGGAAGTCAAGGCTGCAGTGAGCCGAGATCATGCCACTGCACTCCAGCCTGGGTGACAAAGTGAGACCCTGTCTCCAAAACACACGCAAATGATTGAGCTCTGCAACTTTAAATTTGTGGTACTTAGTCCAGAACTGTGGAGTAGTTCGAATGCTAAGCATTGTCACAGGTGCAGGACCATATCTGCTTGATCCACGACTGAACGACTGAACGTGTCTTCCTGATCACTGCTAATATGTAGCCTCTGTAGTGCTGGCCCAGCTAGTCTTTTTGAGAACTCTGGGAAAAATAGTCCAAAAGAGACCACAAGGAGCTTGGTGGAGTACAAAATGCACTGGGTTTAGACTCTGAAGACCTGGGTATGAGTTGTGTTTCTGACACTGATTAAGTTTTTCTTCAAACCTCCGCTTAACCTTATTTAAGTGGAAAAAAGTGCCTACCACATAGGTTGTATTAAGGGCCAATTTATGAAAGTACTGTAGCCTTGCTCATGGAGATGTTAAGATGAGGGTGCTGAGGTAAGAGAGTGCCTCAGAGGAGCTCAGTTGCCACCTTCAGCTGGAACTTTGAAGATGCCCAAATGATAGTTTTAAGGCTCCTGGTAGAGTAGCATGACATTTAAATGCCGTATGTTCTCAGTTCATGGGGCTCCCGTGAAAGCCAGAAATACAGAACCACCATGACCTGCTCATATTCCAGCTTTATAGCCCTAGGTCACATTATGAAGTGAATGTCTGTATCTAATGGTTTTTTGTTGTTTTTGTTTTGTTTTGAGACAGAGTTTCGCTTTTGTTGCCCAGGCTGGAGTACAGTGGTGTGATCTCGGCTCACCACAACCTCCACCTCCCAGGTTCAAGCGATTCTTCTGCCTCAGCCTCCCAAGTAGCTGGGATTACAGGCATGTGCCACCATGCCCAGCTAATTTTGTATTTTTAGTAGAGATGGGGTTTCTCCATGTTGGTCAGGCGGGTCTCGAACTCCCAGTCTCAGGTGATCTGCCTGCCTCGGCCTCCCAAAGTGTTGGGATTACAGGCGTGAGCCACTGCGCCTGGCCTACAAACATGTTTTTAAAATTTTAAATGTTTACATTATTTTACTCCAATTGTAGCATATACATATATATGTACATATGCACGTGGTTTCATACCTTATTTCACTTAACATTTCCAATGCCTTCCAGCCAAGGATGAAGGACACGCCTTAGTTGAATAAGTTGGGTTTATTGTTTGTTATAATGGAGAATACACACCATGGGGAGTTGTGGGGCATCTCAGTGGGAAGGTGTTAGAAAGGATAGGATGTGGGCTTGAGTTACGCAGCTTCTGGGGAAGGTTTAACTGAAGTGGGAATCTGTTCTGATTAGATGGGGGTATTTCTATTATTGAATATCTTAATATCCTAACAAAGCAGGAGGGGCTGGGCGCGGTGGCTCACGCCTGTAATCCCAGCACTTTGGGAGGCCGAGGCGGGTGGATCACGAGGTCAGGAGTTTGAGACCAGCCTGGCCAACACAGTGAAACCCCGTCTCTACTAAAAATACAAAAATTAGCTGGGCGTGGTGGTGCCCACCTATAGACCCAGCCACTCGGGAGGTTGAGGCAGGAGAATTACTTAATCTACACCATTGCCAAAGCAATGTATTACAGAATTTTTTGATGTTTGCCAATTTCATAGATTTTATTTTATTTATTTAGTTTTTTGAGACAGAGTTTCACTCTTGTTGCCCAGGTTGGAGTGCAATGGCGCGGTCTCAGCTCACTGCAACCTCTGTCTCCCAGGTTAAAGTGATTCTCCTGCTTCAGCCTCCCAAGTAGCTGAGATTATAGGCACCTGCCACCACACCCTGCTAATTTTTATATTTTTAGTAGAGACAGGGTTTCACTGTGTTGGCCAGGCTGGTCTCAAACTCCTGACCTCAGGTGACCCACCTGCCTCAGCCTCCCAAAGTGCTGGGATTACAGGCATGAGCCACTGCACCTGGCCTAAATTTATAGATTTTAAAATGGTATCTTAATTCCCTAGCTACAAAAGTAATCTTCAAAAGTGTTTTTTTGTTGTTGTTGTTTTGTTTTTGTTTTTGTTGTTGAGATGGAGTCTCGCTCTGTCGTCCAGGCTGTAGTGCAGTGGCACGATGTCAGCTCACTGCAATCTCTGCCTCCCGGGTTCACGCCATTCTCCTGCCTCAGCCTCCCAAGCAGCTGGGACCACAGGTGCCCGCCACCACACCCGTCTAATTTTTTGTATTTTTAGTAGAGATGGATTTTCACCATGCTAGCCAGGATGTTCTGGATCTCCTGACCTCGTGATCTGCTCACATCAGCCTCCCAAAGTGCTGGGATGATAGGCGTGAGCCACCATGCCCAGCCCAAAAGTGTTTTTAAAATGCAGGACACAGTGGCTCATGCCTGTAATCCTAGCATGTTGGGAGGCGGGTGGATTGCCTGAGTTCAGGAGTTTGAGACAAGCCTGGGCAACACAGTGAAACCCCATCTCTACTAAAATAAAAAAATTAGCCAGGGTGGCAGCGTGCGCCTGTAGTCCCAGCTACTCGGGAGGCTGAGGCGGGAGAATTGCTTGTACCCAGGAGGTGGAGTTTGCAGTGAACCGAGATCACACCACTATACGCCAGCCTGGGGGACAGAGTGAGACTCTATCTACAAAAAAAAAAAAAAAAAAAAGTGTTTTTAAAATAGTAATATGATAAGGAATTGGTGGAGTGGTGACACTTGGTTAGTATGTAAAACTTTCTGGAAACTGCCAACTGTGACTTATTAAAGATTATATGACTATAGATTAAAGACTATCTGACTATAAGATGTTGAGTGGGAAAAGAAAGATGATTTTCAAATTATACTTTTTAGTCTTTTTTTGTGTGTGTGGAGATGGGGGTCTCACTATGTTGGCCATGCTGATCTTGAACTCCTGGCTTCAAGCGATCCTTCCACCTCGGCCTTCCAAAATGCTAGGATTATAGGCATGAGCCACTGTGCCCAGCCAGGAAGATGATTTAGCAGATTGACGAGTGTTTCTCCTGTTTAATTTTTAACATAGTCTTTACTTTGGCCATCTCTTGCCATTGAAAAGTAGCAATTTTTTCTGATCATTGTCTTCCTTGAGTACCTGTAGGAGGCTAAGTCCTGTCTGGTCCAAGGGAAAGCCCAAAGGACTCAGTTGCACTCTGTTTTAAAGTTCTATGAAGAGTAATGTTGATACCGGTCTGCCTGCAGTAGCTATTTTTGGCCCTACCATCACCTGGAAGACATTCCAAAGACCCAGCTTTACCTGTGGAGGGCTTCATTATAGATGTGTAGGATCTGAGCTATGGAAGATGTTTTGAAAGAATATTTATTAAACATTTATTGGTTACCTGTTCTATGCCAGGCACTGTTTAAGTGCTAGTGGTTCAGCGGTAAACAAAACAAAGCCCTGGCCTTCAGGAATCTTACTTTCTAGACAAGAAACACATATATGAGATAAAAAAAAAAAAAAAGTGTTCCTGGCAGTTGTCAACTGGTAATTGACCTGGGTACTGTGGCATTCTCCTAATGAACATAAGCAATTCTATAGAGTATCGACGTCAGATGAGAACCCTGCCTGGCTATAATGGATCCTCTTCACTCACAATCATGCCTGAATGGCAATAAAGACACCGTGCAGCCACAAAAATAGCCACACACCCCTCTCCTGATTAACATGGGCAACTATTATTTGTTCCTTCCTGGGAATTAAGATTCCGAATTGCCCCAGCTTTCTGAAAGCGCTGAGTCCAGAACAGCACCCGACTTGGTTGCTTTCCTAAACCTTCCTTAAGAACACCTAACACAAGCCCAAATCCTGTACCAGCCCCACCTAACACTCTCTTACTGAGAGTCCCCTCCCTTCTCCAGGTGTTTAGTCTTTCTTGCTGCAGGAAGTTTAATTAAAAACCTACCTTTGGCTGGGTGCGGTGGCTCACACCTATCATCCCAGCACTTTGGGAGGCCGAGGCGGGTGGATCACTTGAGGTCAGAGTTTGCAACCCGCCTGGCCAACACGGTGAAACCCTGTCTCTACTAAAAATACAAAAATTAGCCAGGTTGTGGTGGCGGGCACCTGTAGTCCCAGCTACTCACGAGGCTGAGGCAGGAGAATCGCTTGAACCTGGGAGGCGGAGGTTGCAGTGAGCCAAGGTCGTGCCACTGCACTCATCTGGGCGACAGAGCAAAAACTCCATTTCAAAAAAAAAAAAAAAAAGTGACTGAACGTGAACTTAGAGAAGTAACTAGGCTGTAGTCGTACAATCCTTGAAGGTCCTGGTGAAAACTTAAGTTTTGCTTCAAGTGACATGGGAAGCCATTGGTGGATTTGGGTTTTGTGCAGAGGAGTGACTCACATCCCCACCTCACATCTCCATTGTAGCTGGAGTGACATGTGTAGGCCAAGGCAGAGAAGGCCTCCTCCACCCAGCTCTTTCTGTGTAGGCCAATTTGCCTGGCCCTGGACCATGTTATCCTTGAAGGTTTCATCAAGTGCTTCTGGGTACTTTATTAGGAGCATGGAAGAACTGAAGGATGTGCAAGGAGATGAAAGCTGCAGCAGAGCCAAAGGAAAATACGGCATGATCTCAGAAGTGCTGCAGTGGGATGAGACAGCCCTGGATAGAATGGCAGCAGAATTTTTAACTTTTCTTTGCTTAAATTTTTTTTTTTTTTTTTTTTTTTTTTTTAATGCACAGGCTGACAAACTAGAGTTATGAGAACCTTTTTTTGGTTCAGAAGTCAACCTTTGCAGTTGGTCACCAGCAGAGGGTGCCACAAACCTCCAGCAGCCCTTGTGCCTTTGTCACAGGAAGTCACTGGTTTGAACAACATATAGGTGTGCATCAGAATCACCTAGCTTGTTAAAACACATTGCTAAACCCTACCTTCTGCCTAAGTGGGAGGAATTTTTATTTCTGACAGGTTCCCAGCTGATGCTGAGGCTCCCAGTCAGACTGGTTCTTCCTCAGGAAGTGATCAGAACCCCCTGAAGAGCCTTTCACCAACACCCACAGCTTGAAGCAGCATCCCCGAAAGGCATTTCAGAACAGGCTGGAGTGAGGATGCAGGTGTTCCCCAAGCTCCTGAGTTCCCTCCTTCCTCCCCTGGGCTGTTGTGAAAGTACTGAACGCTATAAATTAGTAAACTCCATACAAATGATCACTGCCAGCATCTTAGCTTTTTATTCCTCCCTCCCATCCTTTCATTTTGGTTTCTAATTGTGCATTTTTAGTGTATAGAAATACAATTTTTTTTTTTTAGACGAAGTCTTGCTCTGTCACCAGGCTGCAGTGCAGTGGAGCAGTCTCGGCTTGCTGCAACCTCTGCCTCCTGGGTTCAAGTGATTTTTGTGCCTCAGCCTCCTAAGTAGCTGGGACTACAGGCACACACACCACACCTGGCTGACTTTTTGTATTTTTAGTAGAGACGGGGTTTCACCACGGTGGCCAGGCTGGTCTCAAATTTCTGATTTCAAGTGATTCACCTGCCTTAGCCTCCCAAAATGCTAGGATTACAGTCATGAGCCACCGTGCCTGGCTAGAAATACAATTGATTTTTAATTGCTGGCCTTTTATCCTGTGACAGTGCCAAAGTCATGTACTAGGAGTTCTTTCATAGATTCGTTAGTATGTTTACATAGTCATAGACAATCCCATCATTTCTGAATAGCAACAGTTTTATCCTTCCCCCTATTCCATCTTGAACTCTGGTTTCTCTGGTGACCAGAACTAGATCTGCCAACCCCATTCTGTCATGATATTTAGGGGCAGATAACATACCACCAGTTCACAAAGCAACTTGACAGTATTCTGAATCCTAGCAAAGACCACAAGGACAATGAGGGGGAAGACATCTGAAATGATCAGGCCGCTGGCCCTGAAATGAGGGAGACCTAGCCTTGATGAAATAGTTTGTTCTCATTGGCCAGAGCTAGTGAGTGGAACCCCTACCTGCCCACAGTGGGGAAGTGCCTAGCCTGAGCCTCACCTTGAGCACAGTCCTGCTTCTCTGAGCCAGAGTTTCTGAGTGGGTCCGGTATCTGAGTTGTGGCATCTGAGGGGACTCTGAGGCGAAGCCTTGGGTGGAACAGGGCTTGGCAGAGGTGGAGGTGCCCCTCAGCCCATTTGATAGGTCAGTGGGAATCGGGAGCTGCGCTCTCTTGGAGTGCTCCAAAAGGAAAGCAGGAGACGGGGCTTCTGATCTAGGCACCAGGGAGAGTGAATTTGCCCTTTTCTGGACAGTAGTGGAATGGGGCAGATGGCATCGGGGGGGGGGGGTGGCAGTGTAATGTGTTTGCACCCACTCTCCCTATATGCTGCTGGGTGTCTTCATAGAGAGGCACAGGGAGCATCACCTCCCTTGGCCCAACCTTTGCCAAGCCCCTGTTCCTGCGGACTGGCTTCCGGGGTCAGCTCACCAAGCAGCTCCCATTTACACAGCTTCATCCACCCTCTGCTGCTAAACGTAAAGGTAGCCAGTCTCCTCAAGGCAAATATCAGCAAGCCTTTGGCCTCCCACTCTGGACTCAACCCCTCACCCTCTGCAATCCTTCCTATTAGGAAAGCCATCTAAAGTAGAAATGGCTGCTAACCTCAACTGCCACACTCTAATGGGGCTTGGCTTTCAAGGGGAAGACCTGGGTTCTGTCTCTTAGTCATGATGTAATGGGACTGTGTGTGAGGTCAGGCAAGTCACTAAACTGCACTATCTCAATTTCCTCCCTTGATATAATGCATGATAATATTTGGAAGGCAGATAGCACAGTGGTTTAAGGACACAGACTCTGAAGCCAAGTGCCTGTATTCAAATCTTGGCTCCTCCACTTAATTTAGCTGAATTACCTTGGGCAATTACATAACCTCTCTTTCTCTCAGTTTTGAGGTGATTATAGTACTTACCTTCATAGGGTTATTCTGAGGATAACATGCAAAGGATGTAAAGTGTTAAATATTATTATTACAAATGTTAAACATTGCTATTATTGCCATATTTTAAGGATATTATAAGGACCTACTGAGTTCATATTATAAAAATACTTTGAGGCCAGTCATGGTGGCTCACGCCTATAATCCCAGCACTTTGGGAGTCCGAGGTGGGCGGATCACCTGAGGTCAGGAGTTTGAGACCAGCCTGACCAATATGATGAAATCCCATCTCTACTAAAAATACAAAAATTAAGCCAGGCACGGTGACTCATACCTATAATCCCAGCACTTTGGGAGGCCGAGGAAGGTGGATCATCTGAGGTCAAGAGTTCGAGACCAGTCTGGCCAATGTGGTGAAACCCCATCTCTATTAAAAATGCAAAAATTAGCTGCGTGTGGTGGCAGGTGCCTGTAACCCCAGCTACTTGGGAGGCTGAGATAGGAGAATTGTTTGAACCCAGGAGACGGAGGTTGCAGTGAGCCGAGATCATGCCACTGCACTCCAGCCTGGGTGACACAGTGAGACTCTGTTTCAAAAAATATATACAAAAATTAGCTGAGCATGGTGGCATGTGCCTGTAATCCCAGCTACCCAGGAGGCTGACAGGAGAATTGCTTGAACCTAGGAGGCGGAGATCGCAGTGAGCGGAGATCGCGCCATTGCACTCCAGCCTGGGCGACAAGAGTGAAACTCTATCTCAAAACAAACAAACAAAAAACCCTTCTCTTTTTTTTTGAGAGATGGAGTCTCACTCTGTCGCCCAGGCTGGAGTGCAGTGACGCAATCTCGGCTCACTGCAATCTCTGCCTCCCAGGTTCAAGTGATTCTCCTTGCCTCAGCCTCCCAGGTAGCTGGGGTTATTAATTTTTGTATTTTTAGTAGAGATGGGGTTTCACCATGTTGGCCAGGCTGGTCTCGAACTCCTGACCTCAGGTGATCTGTCTGCCTCGGCCTCCCAAAGTACTGGATTACAGGCATGAGCCACTGCGCCTGGCCTAAAAAACCCTTCTCATTGGTCTCCTGTATCTTGAAAAGCCTAGCTCTACTACATGAAGAGGTCAGAGTGTATTTTTCCAGTATTCTTGGATGGCATCCAGTTCCATAGTTCCATACTGTTTTGAAGTCTTTTTATTTTTTATTTTTTGAGACGGAGTCTCACTCTGTCGCCCAGGCTGGAGTGCAGTGGTACGATCTCGGCTCACTGCAACCTCCGCCTCCTGGGTTCAAACGATTCTTCTGCCTCAGCCTCCCAAGCAGCTGGGACTACAGGTGCGTGCCACCACGCCCAGCTAATTTTTGTATTTTTAGTATAGACGGGGTTTCACCGTGTTGGCCAGGATGGTCTCGATCTCTTGACCTTGTGATATGCCCTCCTTGGGCTACCAAGGTGCTAGGATTACAGGTGTGAGCCACCGTGCCTGGCAAAGGCTTTTTTTTTTTCCACCCATATTTGCTATTTATTTAGTCTTTTGGTTTGGAACAAAATATAAAGAATTCACAAATGCCACCATCTAAACACCTGTTTCAAATAAAGCATCAGTATCCAGCTTGCAAAATAATTTCTTTATAATTAAGCAAACAGTGCCAAAAGACCCACATCATTTGCTTCTTTCTTCCCAGAGAAGTGGGCAGGAATACTGCATCCTAGTGGATTCCCTGTGTTCAATCAAGTCCTGAGTTGAGTTTCATTTTCCTTTCGAGATGACTATAAAATCACCTGAAGGTCAAGGAAAATGGTCTTCCTATGATAAGGAAGTTTTGCTTTAGTGTAGATGACCACTCCCCTGTGTAAGGTAGGGAGGGATAATGTTCCGTTCCTTTCCTCTGCTGCGTATCTTCTTTCTTCTCCTGGATGAGATGAAAAAATTACTCTGCCTTCAGTCCAGCAGATGCACTCGGCCCCCCAGAGGACAGCCCACCCCGAGCCCAGAGGCCGGCTGGCCTTGGCACGCCTCACTCCACTGTCTTCACGCCTCCCTGAACTCTGTTTACACAAGGCTGGTCTTGGCTCTGAGGCTGCTGGATTTTAAATGCAATCTCACTGGTGACTCACTGGTGCATTGTCATTTGGCTTTGACTGGAATTGAGTTGAGCAATGCATATGATTTTTACATTTTTCTTTTTTCTTTTTTTTTTTTTTTTTGAGATGGAGTCTCGCTCTGTCACCCAGGCTGGAATGTAGTGGCACGATCTCTGTTCATTGCCACCTTCACCTCCCAGGCTCAAGTGATTCTCCTGCCTCAGGCTCCCAAGTAGCTGGGACTACAGGCACCCGCCACCACGCCCGGCTAATTTTTTGTATTTTTAGTAGAGATGGGGTTTCACTGTGTTAGCCAGGATGGTCTCGAACTCCTGATCTTGTGATCCGCCTACCTTGGCCTCCTAAAGTTCTGGGATTACAGGTGTGAGTCACCATGCCCGGCAATTTTTACATTTTTCAATTGAGAAATCACAATTTTTTTTTTTTTTTGAGGCAGGGACTTGCTCTGTCAACCCAGGCTGAAGTACAGTGGTGCAATCATGGCTCACTGCAGCCTCAACTTACTTGGCTCAAGCAATCTTCCCACCTCGGCCTCCTGAGTAACTGGGGCTACGGGTGCACACCACCACACAGCTAATTTTTTTTTAATTTAATTTAATTTATTTATTTTTTTTTTTTTTGAGATGGGGTCTCGCTCTATCAGCCAGGCTGGAGTGCAGTGGTGCAATCTCAGCTCACTGCAACCTCCACCTCCCGGGTTCAATTGACTCTCCTGCCTCAGCCTCCCAAGTAGCTGGGACTACAGACATGCGCCACCAAGCCCAGCTAATTTTTGTATTTGTAGGACAGACACAGTCTCACCATGTTGGCCAGGCTGGTCTCGATCTCCTGACCTCATGATCCACCTTCCTCAGCCTCCCAAAGTGCTGGGATTACAGGCGTGGACCCCTGCGCTCGGCCCACACAGCTAATTTTAAAATAGTTTTTGTTGTTGTTGTTAGAGGAAGGGTCTCACTTTGTGGCCCAGTCTGGTCTCAAACTCTTGGGCTCAAGTGATCTCTGTGCCTTGGCGCCCCAAAGTGTTGGGATTACAGGCATGAACCACTGCACCCAGCCGGAAATCATAACTTTTAGACATCTGCCTGTGGCCAAGACAGAGTAACAGGGATGAGATTTACTCTTTTGCCTCACCAATGCCCCCTAATTTGTCACTGAGGCCCTAAATATGATACTCCAGATGTGATATGGGTCTAGTGCTGAGGACAGCCAACCTGTGCTCTCCCTTGACCTGGACTGGGCGTATATGGGTCATGACATGGCTGGGGATGTGGACTAAGCCACAGCTGGGTATCTATGTCTTATTTCATCCTTGTAATTTCATGAGGAGGTAGAACTTGAGCAGGCACTGTCTTGCATAGGTTCCAATCTGGCCTTACCTGAACTCTCCAGCCTGGTCTTGCTGGGTAACCTTCTCCCCTAATAGCCTATCCATTGTCATTTCCATTCGTGCCATATTGTTTGCAGCTGGCTAAATATGCCTTGCAGTTGCAGTATCATGCCTGAGCACCTTTCCTTCATGTGCTGCCCTTCCTGTCCTTGTCTGCCAAACACATCTTCTTCTTTTTTTTTTTTTTTTTGAGATGGCACCCACCACCACGCCCAGCTAACTTTTGTATTTATAGTAGAGACAGGGTTTTACCATGTTGGCCAGGCTGGTCTCAATCTCCTGACCTCGTGATCCGCCCACCTCAGCCTCCCAAAGTGCTGGGATTACAGGTGTTAGCCACAGTGCCTGGAGCATCCTCTCTTTTTTTAATAGCCCGTGGGTATAACTAAATATATCCTCCTTTTTTCTTTTTTTTTTTTTTTTTTGGAGAGAGAATTTCCCTGTGTCACCCAGGCCGGAGTGCAGTGGTGCTATCTTGGCTGTTGGCCAGACTGGCCAGACTGGCCTTGAACTCCTGACCTCAGGTAATCTGCCTGACTCAGCCTCCCAAAGTGCTGGGATTACAAGGGTGAGCCACCATGCCCGGCCTTATAGTCTCCCTTTTTTTTTGAGACTGAGTTTCGCTCCTGTTGCCCAGACTGGAGTGCAGTGGCAGGATCTCTGCTCATTGCAACCTTCACCTCCCAAGCTCAAGTGATTCTCCTGCCTCAGCCTCCTGAGTAGCTGGGATTACAGGTGTGCACCACCATGGCCGGCTAATTTTTTGTATTTTTAGTAAAGACGGGGTTTCACTATGTTGGCCAGGCTGGTCTCGAACTCCTAACCTCAGGTGGTCTACCTGCCTCAGCCTCCCAAAGTGCGAGGATTACAGGCGTGAGCCACTGCCCCCAGCCGTATCCTCCATTTTTAAGAATCCATTTGTCGGGTGCGGTGGCTCATGCCTGTAATCCCAGCACTTTGGGAGGTGGAGGCATGCGGATCACGAGGTCAGGAGATCGAGACCATCCTGGCTAACGCGGTGAAACCCCGTCTCTACTAAAAATACAAAAAAAAATTAGCTGGGCATGGTGGCGGGCGCCTGGAGTCCTAGCTACTCAGGAGGCTGAGGCAGGAGAATGGCGTGAACCCGGGAGGTGGAGGTTGCAGTGAGCCGAGACACCACTGCACTCCAGCCTGGGCAACAGAGCAAGACTCCATCTCAAAAAAAAAAAAAAAAGAATCCATTCAATGCTGAAGCCTTCACGAAGCTCCCCAGGTGAACTGACTCCTCTAACCCCACTGTCCTCTGTTCATACAGCTATCCTTGTATCTACAGCACTTTACAATACTTGCTCATTGTTCATATCTGTCTCCCTTTCTAGACTGTGAGATTGTTGACTGTTAATTAGTCCCTAGCACAGTGTCTGACACATTACTAGTTCCTTAACAAACATTCGTAGAAAGGAGGGAGAAAGAATGTGTGTCACAAAATATGAAAGACTAGGGCTGGATCCCCAAACCCCCACTGCTGGAAGCATAGCCCATGCAAAAGCTAAGTGCTTCTTTTGAGTGATGGGTACAATGATTCTTTTTTTTTTTTTTTTTCCTTCCTTTCTTTTTTGAGACAGGATCTCCCTCTGTCATCTAGGCTGGAGTGCAGTGGCATGATCATGGTTCACTGCAGCCTTGACCTCCTGGGTCCAAGTGATCCTTTCACTTCAGCCTCCCAAGTAGCTGGGACCACTGGCACATGGCCACAAAAAATAATTTTGCTTATTTTTTGTAGAAATGTGGTCTGACTATGTTGCCCAGGCTGATTTCAACCCCTGGCCTCAAGTGATCCTCCCACCTCAGCCTCCCAAAAGAGCTAGGATTACAGGTGTGAACCACTGTACCCAGCTGGTACAATGACTCTTGAATTTATGCCAACAGAGCCATTGAGGCATTAATTGGGACTTCACTAATTTAGAGGGAATGACAAGGTGGATAGTTTTATTTTATACCATTTATAAACACAGGGTTCATTAAACTAAAATACTGTGATTGTAAACAAGAGCAAGCATTTCAAGTAAACGTAAACACTTGATGAGTAACACTTTCTATATAAACACTGGATAGACTGAATTAGGAAATATTTTCATCTGTTCATTAAAACATATTTCCCTTAAGACCTACACAGAGGAGCAATTTATTAGCATAGTTCCACTAGATTCCTGAAGGTAATAAAACTGAGTTTCTTTAAATATACTTTGATTCAGACAAACCAGCTCTTGTTAGCTGGACCTAGTCATTCTGAATTAACTACGCTTGAAGTTCTTGGTACTGCAGAGAGCAGAGTGATTCATCTAAATGGTGTATCTTTGTAGCCTGTCTCATAAAATTGCTGGAAATACAGAGAAATTGATGATGTTTTGGAGGTGATGGTGGCGTCCCTGGTATACTTTGGCCTCTATATTTGAATTTCATAAACCCTGTGGCTTTCTACTTGTAGGGCAGATGTGGCAGCAGCCTCAACTCTCAACCTCCTTCAAACCCCCACAAAAGCTACAACCACAAAAGCCCACATCTGTATACATACACATACACATAGAATTTTCCTGTCACATAAGGGTCTTAAATGAAGAAAATCAGAGACTGGTCATGGAGGATCATCCAGTTAGAACAGAAGAAGGATCCTGTGGGGAGGACACCTTGCTACACACGAGTTCCCCTGCCTATAAGAGCGAGGAGGTGGCCAGGCATGGTGGCTCACACCTGTAATCCCAGCACTTTGGGAGGCCGAGGCGGGTATATCACTTGAGGTCAGGAGTTCGAGAGCAGCCTGGCCAACATGGTGAAACCCCGTCTCTACTAAAAACACAAAAATTAGCCTGGTGTGGTGATGGGCACCTGTAATCCCAGCTACTTGGGAGGCTGAGGCAGGAGAATCGCTTGAACCCGGGAGGTGGAGGTTGCAGTGAACCCAGATGATGCCACTGCACTCCAGCCTGGGCAATAGAGCAAGACTCCATCTCAAAAAAAGAGCAAGGAGGCCTTTAGGGATGGACTATGCCCCCAAAGTAGGGCCGCAGGAATTTCTTCCAGCTGTGACTTACAGCTGGAAGTAAAATGTCCTGGTGCTATGGTTTCAAGGAACTAATGAGATTTTGGGAGGAGCTGGGGTGAGTGAAAATAACCTCCTCTCCCCTCTGAGAGCAATGTTGGGCTCCTGGGACAAAGTGAAGCCCTTAACTGAGCCTCCCCAGAGGCCAGGTCACAGCTAGACACATAGGCAGAAGATCTAAGAATTCCAGCAGCTTCCTCCTGCAAAGACCCACAACAGGTTAGTTTGGGAGCCACCACTCCTAGAGCTGTGGTTTCCCTTGCCAAGTTAGACTCCTTGGGAAAACTCTAATACCAAGGTGGCCTGACATGCTGCACTAATGGAGAAGGCCAGGAAAGCCTGGATTCTGTGTGTCCTCATTGTGCTCCCTCATCAACACACTCTCACCAGCCTTTGGAATTTCCTTCCTTTGGTCTTCTGCCATTTTTTTCTACTTTTGCTTAGCCTGAGTCTGAGGCTTTCACTGCTCAAACCGCCCTTTCAGGTTGTGTTTAACAGGGCTTAACAAGCGCGATCAGGCTGGGCGCAGTGGCTCACGCCTGTAATCCCAACATATTGGGAAGCTGAAGTGGGAGGATCCCTTGAAGACAGACCAAGCAACATGGTGAGACCCTCTTGTTCCTAGACCAAACTGAGGGTTGGGTTGCTATTTCTTGTGGCCCAATAACGAGATGCAGATGAACTAGGGAGGAAGAGAGTTATTTCTGCAACCGGTTATAGGGCAAAGGCCTGGAAATTATCACCAGACCAACTCAAAATTACAAAGTTTTCCAGAGCTTATATATGTTCTAAACTATATATCTAGGTGTAAGTGTGCACACTGTGACACAGGAAGGAGGGGAGATAAAGTGGGAAGAGCCTCAGATGGCAACACAGTTCTAGGAAAGTTCAGCCAGGACAAAAGATCATCCTCAAGCCAAAGCTGCCTGTTACTGAGTTCTGGGTTTTGCAGGGATGGCCCTGCATGAGTGCAGGTCTTTGGCGGGGAGCAGCCTGCCTGGCATCAGTAGGTCCAGAGCCCAGCAGCTGCAGCAGTCAGCCCTCTGCTCCTCACAACAGCAGATCTGAACAGTACCTTTCTATGATTGCCACAACGGGCCTGGAAGAACTGGTTAAATTTCACGGTGGGAATGATATTTAATGGAGCATACTTTTTAGTCTCTCAAGATCCTTCTTTAAAAAACTGGGGCCATATTGCATCCTCTCAGAGACTCATCCTGCACAAAAGTGGGGCTCTGAGAAGTTCCACTTACAGAAATGGGTTAATCTTGGTTTAATCCAAAGTTTCCCCAACCTATGTGATCACAGAGCTCTTTCTGTATATGTAAATTATATTAATGACATGTGTAATTATTCAACAAAGCTGTACTGGCTTAGAAAGTTAAGTTTAGGCCATGCCGTGGAGAGCTTTAACCTATATGTTACCTGGCATGTGGGTAGATTCATGGAGAAGTTCTGAAGAAAGGAGTCATGTACTCAGAGCTGTGTTCATCTTGCAGTGGGGTATAGTGGGGATTGGAGCAAGAGGGTGGCCCTCAAAAGTCCTCAAAGTCATGACTGATCAGTCCTTACAGCCATAACCAGCCCTGACACTGCCTCAGTTTCTAGACATAGGATGTGACTCATTTGAAATCTCATTGCTTTACTTCCCACCAAAGCTCTAGGAGAACTCAAATTGGTGGGAGTGATGGTGGGTCACCCAGTATCAAACTGACCAAACTCCTACAGCCAGAAATAATGGCCCTTTGTCCCTCTGGCCTCCTCATCAGCTTCCCTCTGTACTGAGTGTCCAGGCGGCTGCCGGCCAAATTGCCCATGTGACTTTCCCAGGCTTCAAAATGCTCCCTTTCCTCCTTCCATTGCCTCCCACACCGGCCCCAGAGACACAGGGCAGTCACACAGTAGATTCAGGCAGCCATGGAATGTGAGTCACGAGACATTCTCAGTGGTGACCCAGTGAAAGGTCTTGGAGAAGACCCTCCCTGCTTATCAATTTACTCTCATTGTGGAAGCTCCTGTCCCCACTACAAATTTAAAAGGAAAGAATTTTGAAGGCAACTCTGTCAATGGATGCAAGTCATGACTGGAATAGTCCAAAGCAGTGGACTCTTTAAATGTTCTATAAATATTATTAGTCACCCTCCATGGGAAAGGCTTTGACAACGAGGAGGCAATATAAGTGGTGGCTCAGAGTATGCACCTCACACTCAGAGAGAGCTGGCTTAGATTCTGTCTCCAACTCTTGAAGAACTAGCTATGCATCCCAAGCCAGGCTGTGCACCTCTGTAAGCCTCTGTTTCACACTTAATGGTACCTGTCTCATAGGGTTGTTATGAGAATTAAATAGGCCAGGCATGGTGGTGGGTGCCTGTAATCCCAACTACTTGGGAGGCTGAGGCAGGAGACTCACTTGAACCCAGGAGTCAGAGGTTGCAATGAGCTGAGATCATGCCACTGCACCCCAGCCTGGGCGACACAGCAAGACTCCGTCTCAAGAAAGAAAAAAAAGGTGGGGAGAATTAAGTAAAGCACATGAAGTGTTTTGAGCAATGCCTGGAACAGAGGAAGTGCACTATATGTTAGCCATGACTACTTTGATTGTGTTTATTATTTATGACTAGTGTCATCATTATTAGATATTTGGTGGGTGGTGGGGATAGAGCTGAGTAAGAAACAATTCTCGGCCGGGTGCAGGGGCTCACAATTGTAATCCCAGTACTTTCGGGGACCGAGACGGGCAGATCTTCTGAGGTCAGGAGTTTGAGACCAGCCTGACCAACATGCAGAAACTCTATCTCTACTAAAAATACAAAATTAGCTGAGTGTGGTGGTGCATGCCTGTAATCCCAGCTACTTGGGAGGCTGAAGCAGGAGAATCACTTGAACCCAGGAGGTGGAGGTTGCGGTGAGCTGAGATTGTGCCATTGCACTCCAGCCTGGGAAACAAGAGTGAAACTCCATCTCAGAAAAGAAAGGGAGTGAGGGAGGGAGGGAGGGAGGAAGGAAAGAAGGAAGGAAGGAAGGAAGGATTATATTAAAGAACTTGATGGGGAAGGCAGAGTTGTGTTTTTTTGTTTGTTTGTTTTTTAAATACAAAAAAATAGTGGGCTGGGCATGGTGGCTCATGCCTGTAATCCCAGCACTTTGAGAGGCCGAAGCAGGAGGATCACTTGAGCCCAGGAATTCAAGACCAGCCTGGACAATATAGAGTGACCGTGTCTCTACAAAAATGAGAAAAATAGCCAGGTATGGTGGTGCACATGCCTGCAGTCCCAGCTACTTGGAAGGCTAAGGTGAGAGGATTGCTTGAGCTTGGGAGGTTAAAGCTGCAGTGAGTCGAGATTGTGCCACTGCATTTGTTTTGAAAAAGAAAAGAAAAGGAAAGAAAAGAAAAGAGAAAAGAAAAAAGAATATAAAAAGGAAAGGAAAGGAAGAAAAGAAAAATGAAAATATTGTGTTGATCATGTTCGCTCAGAGAGAAAGTTAAAAAAAATATGTAATAAATGTTATAAGGTAACAAATGCCATAGAATTTCAGAGGAAATAAAATGAACTTATAGCTGGTAAGACAGAAGAAAACTGTGGTAGGAGTACATTTGAGCTGGGCTTGACAAGGATTCAAAGAATTTAATTTAAAACAGTGGGGACAAGGAGGCATTCTAGGTACAGTGAGCAAAAACAATGGCAGTGACACTAAAGAAACCGTGATTTGGGAATTGCCTGTGACCTGAATTGGCACAGGTGGCAGGTGGGAAACACGACTGTGACAGAGGCAGGGTAGGATCATGGTTCCATCACCATTGTGTCAGGGACCTTATCCTATGGGTAAATGGGAGCCACTGAAGATCCTTGAGCAGGAGCCTCTGCGTTATCCCCACTACTGGGGCTAAGCATTCCCACAGAATGTGCTGAGCTTTTTTTTTTTTTTTTTTTTGAAATGGAGTTTCGCTCTTATTGCTCAGGCTGGAGAGCAATGGCACGATCTCAGCTCCCTGCAACCTCCGCCTCCCAGGTTGAAGCGATTCTTCCGCATCAGCCTCCTGAGTAGCTGGGATTACAGGTGTGTGCCACTACGCCCCGCTAATTTTTTTTTTTTTTTTTTGACGGAGTCTTTTTCTCTGTCCCCCGGGCTGGTGTGCAGTGGCACGATCTCGGCTCACTGCAAGCTCCACCTCCCGGGTTCGCGCCATTCTCCTGCCTCAGCCTCCTGAGTAGCTGGGACTACAGGTGCCCGCCACCACGCCCGGCTAATTTTTTTGTATTTTTAGTAGAGACTTGGTTTCACTGTGTTAGCCAGAATGGTGTCGATCTCCTGACCTTGTGATCCGCCCGCCTTGGCCTCCCAAAGTGCTGGGATTACAGGCGTGAGCCACCGCGCCCGGCCAAATTTTTTTTTTATTTTTTTTATTTTTTTATTTTTTTGAGGCAGAGTCTGGCTCTGTCGCCCAGGCTGGAGTGCGGTGGCCAGATCTCAGCTCACTGCAAGCTCCGCCTCCCAGGTTTACGCCATTCTCCGGCCTCCGCCTCCCAAGTAGCTGGGACTACAGGCGCCCGCCTCGTCGCCCGGCTAGTTTTTTTTGTATTCTTTAGTAGAGACGGGGTTTCACCGTATTAGCCAGGGTGGTCTCGATCTCCTGACCTTGTGATCCGCCCGTCTCGGCCTCCCAAAGTGCTAGGATTACAGGCTTGAGCCACCGCGCCCGGCCCAAATTTTTATATTTTTGGTAGAGATGGGGTTTCATCATGTTGGTCAGGCTGGTTTCAAACTCCTGACCTCAGGTGATCCGCCTGCCTTGGCCTCCCAGAGTGCTGGGATTAGAGGGGTGAGCCACCCTGCCCAGCTGTGCTGAGCTTTTTAAAGAAACAGAACAATAATTCACAAGTGTTGCAACCAGAACTCTGAGCAAGGCCACAGGTTACTGACTGGACAATGAATAGGAAAGCCCTTTTTTTTTTTCTTTTTTGAGACAGGGTCTCACTCTGTCACCCAGGCTGGAGTGCAGTGGTGCGATCTCAGCTCACTGCAACCTTCCCCTCCTGGGCTTGAGCGACCCTCCCACCTCAGCCTCCCAAGTATCTGGGAGCACAGGTGTGTGCCACTACACCCGGCTAATTTTTTTTGTATTTTTTGGTAGACATGGAGTTTTGCCATGTTGCCCAGGGTGGCCTGGAACTCCTGAGCTCGAGTGATCTGCCCACCTCAGCATCCCAAAGTTTTGGGATTACAGGCATGAGCCACTGAGCCTGGCTGGAAAGTCCTTTTTTTTTTTCTTTTTTAATTAAGACTGAGTCTGGCTCTTGTTGCCCAGGCTGGAGTGCAATGGCACGATCTTGGCTCACTGCAACCTCCACCTGCTGAGTTCAAGCAATTCTCCTGCCTCAGCCTCCCAAGTAGCTGGGATTACAGGCATGCGCCACCACGCCCTGCTAATTTTTGTATTTTCAGTGGAGATGGGGTTTCACCATGTTGCTCAGGCTGGTCTCGAACCCCTACCCTCAAGTGATCCACCCACCTCGGCTTCCCAAAGTGCTGGTATTACAGGCGTGAGCCACCGCGCCCGGCCGGAAAGTTCTTTTATATCAAACTTTATATCAACTCTGAATGGTTAAACTGGGATATCAGTTGAGAGGAGCTGCATGAAGCTTGTACTTAACTTGTGTCCTGACTGTTGAGCTATAACTCCACTATCAGCTTTAATCATCACATTGTATATTAAAGACTACATCGGGTAGATTAATCTGAATGTCATCTGGAAAGCTGCAGAATGCCCCTCCTTTCTCCCAGTCACTTCTAGGATTTGATAGACAGTCTAGATCAGTGGTTTTCATGCTTTAGTGTGGCTAAAAATGGCAACCCGAGGTTGTATACCCAAAACCAGGCATACTGTCCTTTATGCATGATTTAAAGATTTTCACAGGCACTGGCTTGACTTTTGAGCCCTAGCATGCCCCTCACCTCTGGCCGTTGGCCCTAACTCCCCAAAATATGAGTTCGTCTGTTCATTTGTGCTCTTCCTAATTTTATCCCAGTCTTGTCTGCCCTTCCTTCTCCTTGGTTTGAACTTCCACTGCTGCCCTCCTCACCCCATCCCATTGTGCCCCTCTAGAAGCCTGTGCTGTTGTTAACAAACTACCCTAAATTCTCAGCTGCACCGCTGAGTGCTCTTTCACTCCCCTCACCCTTCCCCGTGGATACTGGAGCCCAGGGAAGACTCCCTCCCACACCCCACGACTGGACTGGGACTGGGAGGGGGCCACTTACTTCACTCGTCACCTCCTATAAGATCACCTGCTTTGAGGTTCATCCCATCAGCTCTGCCATTCTTTTTTTTCTTTTTTTTTTTTGAGACGGAGTCTCGCTCTGTCGCCCAGGCTGGAGTGCAGTGGTGTGATCTCAGCTCACTGCAAGCTCCGCCTCCCAGGTTCACACCATTCTCCTGCCTCAGCCTCCCGAGTAGCTGGGACTACAGGCATTTGCCACCACGCCCGGCTAATTTTTGTATTTTTAGTAGAGACGAGTTTTCACTGTGTTGGCCAGGATGGTCTCGATCTCCTGACCTCGTGATCCGCCCGCCTCAGCCTCCCAAAGTGCTGGGATTACAGGTGTGAGCCACCACGCCCGGCCAGCTCTGGCTTTCTTTACTTGTCATCCTTTATGGCCAACTTCCTGGTCATGCCCCCATGTCCCCTGAAGACTTTGGTACCTGACTCATCATTGTCCTCCTCATCTCTTATCCTGGCAACACCCTGGTGACATCAGTACCTCTGTCAGTAACCTGTATCAACCCCACCACTGTTTGCTGGGTGTGTGTGGGGTGCACAGCTTCAACATTTTAGCCTCAGCTACAGCCCTGATCACCTCAGCTCCACTGGGCTTCACTTCACTCCACGCTTCCACAGCTGCTCACCACCTTGAATTTTGCCATGGCAAAATCTTGCCTCCCTGTGTCCCACATTCTAACCATAACTCCAGCTTGCAATCCTCTCTCTCTTTCTCATTTCATCCTAACATGCTTCAATCACAGGAAGATTCTCAGTCCCTAGCCCCAGTATTGCCCTTCAACCTAGGCAAGAGGAGCCCCTCCCCTGGGCCTCATGCTTTGGAGGCCCTCCCCGGGTCTCATGTTTTGGAGGGCCCCTGCCCTGGGTCTCAGGCTTTGGAGGGCCCTACCTGGTCTCATGCTTTGGAGCCCTCTCCCCAGTCTCGTGCTTTGGAGGGTCCCCTGGGTCTCATGCTTTGGAAGACCCCACCAGAACCCTTCTCAGGTTGTGCCCATTCCTATGAGGTGAGGAACCTGCAGGGCCCAGAGAACATGCCCACCAGAGCCCACGCCCGCCCTCTCCATATCCAGACCAAACTCCGAATACAGGAGACCTCAGAATTCCAGTTTGAAACCATCCTGAGCCTGCTTCTGGGGCCTGCATGGACTTTCCCCCTGGGTCCCTCCTCCAGAAGATGGACTGAACTGCCAGTGACACACCCCTAAGCCCCTGGGGTGGTCAAACAGAGTATGTACGTGATGGGGAGAGAGCTTGGATGTGCAGGCTGGGGTGTGCCCCTTCCAGTGTGGGACAGAGGCCAGGGGCAGGAAGAGAAGGAGTATGTGTCTAGGACTGGCTCTCCCTGCATGACCTCATCTGGTGCAGGCAGGAGGAGGACTGAGTCCTAATAAGGGAACCTCCAAGTTTGCCTGGCTGGATTTCAGAATCTCTGTGGACCTGTGACTCCTGGGTACTTCCTGTTTCCCCCTTTTTGAACAGGGGCGTCTGTAGTGGTTATGCTATGCCTGTCCCACCACTTGTGTTGATATCTCTTTAGTTTACAGGTCTTCAGATGGAGAGGAACTGCTGGACTCAAGGAACTACATCCGAGGAGCCTCATGCGGCTACTGTGAAGGCTGGGATCTGGGGGAGGTTTTGGGAGGGAGTATGTTTTGCATGTGGGAGGAATGAAAGTAAATGTGACCATGGCATAGGCTGTGAGGATTTAAAGAATATCCACAAATTGACACTCCTTTCAAAAGATAGGCTGTGGGGGCCTGGTGCGGTGGTTCACTCCTGTAATCCCAGCACTTTGGGAGGCTGAGGTGGGTGGATCAAGAGGTCAGCAGTTCAAGACCAGCCTGGCCAAGATGGTGAACCCCTATCTCTACTAAAAATACAAAAAATTAGTAGGGCGTGGTGGCGGGTGCCTGTAATTCCAGCTACTCAGGAGGCTGAGGGAGGAGAACTACTTGACCCCAGGAGGAGGAGGTTGCAGTGAGATCGCGCCACCGTACTCCAGCCTGGGCGACAGGGCGAGACTCCATCTCGAAAAACATAAACAAAAAAAAGATAGGCTGTGGGGATTTAAAGAATATCCACAAATTCTTTGACACTCCCTTCAAGAGAGAGAGCCTACTTTCCCTCCTGAGCGTGGTCTGGTCTTACTAACTCACTTCTAACAAACAGAATAAGGCAGAAATGATAGTGCAATTTCTGAGGCTGGATCATACAAGACATTGTGGCTTCAGTGTCTCTCTCAGATCACTTGCTCTGAGAGAAGCCAGTGGCCATGTCACAAGGACACCCAAGAGGCTGCATGGAGAAGCTCACATAGCAAGGAACTGAGGCCTCCTGCCAAAAGCCACAGGAGGGTGCCATCCTGAAAGCAGGTCCCTGAGTGCCGTTAACCCTTCAGATGATTGCAGCCCCAGCCAGCATCTCAACTGCAACCCCCTGAGGGGCCCCGAGCCAGAACCACCCAGATAAGCCAGTCCCTAATTTTTGACCCACAGAAACTTTCAGATAATAGAATGCTTGTTTTAGGTCATTACATTTGGGGGCAATTTGTTACACAGTAATAGCAGCTAATGCTGCTATTTCTTTTATTTATTATTATTATTAAAGACAAGGTTTTGCTCTCTCGCCCAGGCTGGAGTGCAATGGCACAATCATAGCTCACTGTGACCTCAAACTCCTGGCTCAAGCGATCCTTCCCACCTCAACCTCCCGAGTAGCTGGGACTACAGGCATACACCACTGTGCCCAGCTAATTTTCTGTTTTTGCAGAAATGAGATCTTGCCATGTTGCCCAGGCTGGTCTCAAACTCCTGGGCTCAAGTGATCCTCCTGCCTTGGCTTCCCAAAGTGCTGGGATTATTGGTGTGAGCCACTGCGTCCAGCCCTAATGCTCCCTGCCCTTGCCTCACTTGACCTCTCCTCAGTTTGTGACACTATTGAGCACTCCCTTCTCTACCCAGTGCTCTCTTCTTCTGGTTTCCACAGAAGTGCTCCTCTTGAGTTCTCTTTTTATTATCCTCCTGGCTAGTCTTTGTCAGTTCTCTTCATTAGCTCCTCCTCTGCTTCTTGCCCCTAAAAGACTAATGCTAATCCCCGCACTTCAGAAGGCCAAGGCAGGTGGATCACGAGGTCAGGAGTTCAAGACCAGCCTGGAGAACATAGTGAAACCCTGGCTCTACTAAAAATACAAAAAAATTAGCTGGGTATGGTGGCACATGTCTGTAGTCCCAGCTACTCGGGAGGCTGAGGCAGAGGTTGCAGTGAGCCAAGACCATACCATTGCACTCCAGCCTGGGTGACAGAGTGAGACTCTGTCTCAAAAAAAAAAAAAGAAGACTAATGCCCATGGCCTCGTCCTTTAGGCTGCTAGTGTCTTTATTCCTATCCCATATCTCACTGACTTAAACCACACCCATGGTTAGTCATAATTAAAACTAACTTTTATACCCACGCTTCTGAGCCAGACCTTTCTCCAAAGCTTCATAACTGCCTATTGGACAACTGCATTGCAATGTGGACCTGGCTTCTCATATTCATCCAAAATGGAATCATGGTCTTCACCCTCACACCTGCCCCTCTTCCTGCAGACCTTCCCACAGTGGCTGGAACCTTTGTCCTCCCCATTGCTCAAATCAGAAATGTTGCTCCCAGCTACCCTAGACTTGTCCTCACGTGCTGCTTTCAGGACCTTCAGTATTTGGCTCCAGCCAACATCTTTAGTCTCATTTCTCAACTTTTTCGATAGCTTGTTCCAGCTTTACTTATTTACTTGTGGTTTCCACCAGGCCCTGTGGTACGCACCTGTAGTCCCAACTACTCATGAGGCTGAGGCAGGAGAATTGCTTGGGAGTTTGAGAACAGCCTGGGCAATGCAGGGGGACCCTGTCTCAAAAACAAACAAACAAAAAGAAAACTAACCGGGCGCAGTGGCTCACACCTGTAATCCCAGCATTTTGGGAGGCCAAGGCGGGCAGATCATCCAAGGTCAGGAGTTTGAGACCAGCCTGGCCAACATGGCAAAACCCCATCTCTACTAAAAATACAAAGATTAGCCGGGCGTGGTGACACGTGCTTGTAATCCCAACTACTCAGGAAGCTGAGGCAGGAGAATTGCTTGAACTCGGGAGGCAGAGATCGCAGTGAGCCAAGATTGTGCTACTGGACTCCAGTCTGGGTGACAGAGCGGGACTCTGTCTCAGACAAAAACAAAAGCAAATCAAAAGCAAAAAAATAATATGTGGTTTCCAAACAATTCTTGCCACTTCAAGCACTCCTATGATTTTGCACATCCTCTTTCTAGAATTTTGCCTTCCCATCCTCCATCTGTTGGCTTTCTAATTTTGTTAAGTCCTGCTTTCAAACTTCAGTGCAAGTAGCTCCTCCGTCTGACTGTGCCCACGGTTCTCTGTATTTACATCTTAAAACTGTACTTGCAGAAGCCGAGTGTGGTGGCTCACACTTGTGATCCAGCTACTTCGGAGGTTGAAATGGGAGGACTGCTTGAGGTCAGGAGTTCAAGACCAGCCTGGGCAATATAGCAAGACCCTGCTCCCCCACAAAAAAACTGTACTTGTGACATCTTGAGTTTGTCTTTCCCATTCCCCATCCTTTGTTAGGGCCAATTCTCCATGGCGTTTCTACCCATCGTATGGCAGCTTTTGTCTGAGACTATCTTTCCAGGATGTTTACTTAGCAAACAGCCTTGGAAGATAATCTCTCTCTCTGGGGCAGAAAACAGATTTTATTTCCTGAGCAGTATAATAATCTCCCCCTCAGGGATGTGAACCCTGAAAATTTGAGAAATTTGAGAATTTAGACTTAAATTTAGAATTAAAATTTGAGAATTTAGAAAGTTTATTTTGCCAGGTCAGGCACAGTAGCTCACGCTTATAATCCTAGAACTTTGGGAGGCCAATGTGGGTGGATCACCTGAGGTCAGGAGTTCGAGACCAGTCTTGCCAACATGGTGAAACCCCGTCTCTACTAAAAATACAGAAATCAGGCGGGTATGATGGCAGGCGCCTGTAATCCCAGCTACTTGGGAGGCTGATGCAGGAGAATCGCTTGAACCTGGTAGACGGAGGGTGCAGTGAGTTGAGATTGTGCCACTTCACTCCAGTGTGGGCAAAAGAGTGAAACTCTATCTCCTCTGTCTCAAAAAAAAAAAAAAAAAAAAAATTGCCAGGCGTGGTGGCTCATGCCTATAATCCCAGCACTTTGAGAGGCCAAGGCAGGCAGATCACCTGAGGTCAGGAGTTCGAAAGCAACCTGGCCAGCATGGTAAAACCCTGTCTCTACTAAAAATACAAAAATTAGCTGGGCGTGGTGGTGGCGCGCCTATAATCCCAGCTACTCAGGAGGCTGAGGCTGGAAAATCGCTTGAACCCAGGAGGCAGAGGTTGCAGAGAGCAGAGATCGCACCATTGCACTGCAGCCTGGGCGGCAAGAGCAAAACTCAGTCTTAAAAAGAAAAAAAAAAAAAGAAAGTTTATTTTGCCAAGGTTGAGGATGCTTAACCTTGACACAGCCTCAGGTCTTGATGATGTGTAACCAAGGTGGTCAGAGCACAGCTTGGTTTTATACATTTTAGGGAGATATGAGACATCAATCAACATATGTAAAATGAACACTGGTTTGGTCAAGAAAGGCAGGACAACTCAAAGTGGCCAGGAAAGGCGGGACAACTCAAGGTGGGGAGAGGGCTTCCAGGTCACAGGTAGGTGAGAGACAAATGGTTGCACTGAGTTTCTGATTAGCCTCTCCAAAGGAGGCAATCAGATATGCATTTATCTCAGTGAGCGGAAGGATGACTTTGAACAGAATGCGAGGCAGGTCTGCCTTAAGCAATTCCCAGCTTGACTTTTCCCTTTAGCTTAATGATCTTGGGGGCCCAAGATACTTTCCTTTCATAGGATGAAGGTTGGGCAGATTTGTTAGCAGCTCCTTCTAAGACAGGTGGTTTTGTAAGCTTAGGGTTCCTTGGCTGTGACACCAATGCATGGTGTGCACAGCATCCACCTAACCTGCTCTGCATCACCCCTGAGGGACGCAGAGGACAGCAGAAATTGAGGCAAAACACGAAGCTTATGCTGCCTGCTGTGTCACAGGTAAGAGAGTCTTTTGTCCTTGACCCACACGTCTCATGTCTTCTGCTAGCATCTGCGAGCCTCTGAAACTATGGCAGGCTAACTTGTTAGTGTGCAAGTAGGGTAAAATTTTGGATCCTCCCCTATTCTTGACACCTTTACACACACTTGACTGTAAGTGCCTTGAGAGTAGGGACTGTGTCTCAATGGACTTTGCTTACCCTGTGGATGACACAAAGTAGTTGCTTGTGGTAGGTAGTAACGACCTACTAATGCAGCTTTGGTCTAAAGGACTTTGGATGTAAGCACTCAGATCTATTTACTAAATCCAGCTCTGGAAAAAACTGCCATTATTCCCCTGTTTGGCCACAGATCTTCCCCTGGTCCTTAGGTATTGTGTACATTCCTTGGGTTTGCAGAAGGTGAAGCCTCAGAGAAAGTGAAGTTCAGGGGGCTACAAATTGCTACAGATAATTCACATTGTGAATAAGCCCTGCTGCAGGTAGTGGAGGTGACTCATTTATCAGACTGGGTGTTTCGGAGTGGTAGTGTGCCGTGGTGCAGTTAGGATGGAAATGCCGGTCTTTGTTATTAGCCTTACAATAACATCAAACATACCAGACCATTTCCCAGAAGAGCCAAAATGATTGCAAACTGACCTGAGCTCGAATGAAGGAATGAATGAGGGCTTCTGGTGACTGATCTCTTAGAAGTAAATTCTGCTAACCTTTTGCAACATAAGTAAGCCCAGTCATGACCAGGCAAGACAGCTGGCTGGGCTTGCTCATGGGACGGAAATCTTCCAGGCTGCAGCTTTAACCTGGGTTTTGAACTGTGGAAGCCCATCTAGCCATCCTTTTCTGGTTTAGGAGGAGGGTAGAACCTTGGGAGCATTTGAGCAGATATGGCTTTCAGAGCTAGAGAAAGTCAAGGGGGAAAAGGCTTTGCTCAGAGACTATGGCTGATGGCTACTAAAGATCACTTCGTTTCATTTGTCATTTTATAGATTAAAAAACTGAGGTAGGCCTAGCGCGGTGGCTCACGCCTATAATCCCAGCACTCTGGAAGGCTGTGGCAGGCAGATCACAAGGTCAGGAGATCGAGACCATCCTGGCTAACACGGTGAAACCCCACCTCTACTAAAAATACAAAAAACTAGCTGGGTGTCGTAGTGGGCGCCTGTGGTCCCAGCTACTCAGGAGGCTGAGGTAGGAGAATGGCGTGAACCCAGGAGGCAGAGCTTGTAGTGAGCCGAGAGAGCACCACTGCACTCCAGTCTGGGTGACAGAGTGAGACTCCATCTCAAAAACAAAAACCAAACCAAAAAAAAAAAAAAACAACAAAAACCCAAAAAACCAAAAACAAAACAAAAACTGAGCTAGACTGGCTAAATTACTGAGATAGATGACTGCTCTGTATCATTAGACTGCTCATTTTTTTTTCTTCCTTTGGTTCTGTTAAAAGAAAAAGTTACAACAAATTTAGTTTACACATCTTAACTGGCTTTTAGTTCCAATTCTACAATTGGGCAATGCTTCATTCTGTAAAATGGAATGAACGTTCCAATGAGAAGAGGAAGTTGATATTACAGACAGAAAAGGGCCAAGGAAAGCAGAAACAAAACGTGGATTAGTCGGTAGAAAGTCACTTTTCTTGTAAAGGTTAAACAACATGGGACTTCTTTACGTCAGCTAAAACTGGCCTGTTTGGGATTTTTGTTTGAGACAGGGTCTTGCTCCAGTGGGCAGGCTGGAGTGCAGTAGTGGCACCATCTAACCTTACTACAGCCTCAACCTCCCAGGCTCAAGCAATCCTCCCTCCTCAGCCTCCCAAGTAGCTGGGACTACAGGCGCCTGCCACCACGCCCGGCATTTTTTTTTTTTTTTTTTTTGGTAGAGACAGGGTATCACTATGCCTAGGCTGGTCTGGAACTCCTGAGCTCAGGCGATCCGCCCACCTTGGCATCCAAAAGTGCTGGTATTCCAGATGTGAGCCACCACGCCCAGCCTGTTTAGGGATCTGGTTAGCATCTCTGTTTCTCTCCTGATTTCTTGGAAATATCCTAGCTTTGGCGTAGTAGTTTGGAACTTCAGCATGAACAACCCCCTTTTGGCTTGGTTTGATGCACCTAATGCAGGAGCTCAGTCTAAACTAACGGCTCCCTATACATTTTATCTAACAGCTCTGTCACCCTTCCTGCACACCCGGGGAACTTGGGTGTGCAGCATTCTAACGCCTGCTCAGGATGATTCCACATTTTCTCCAGGCCCATAATCCAGAGGAAGTTGGACCCGGAGCGGGCTTGCCTCGCCAAGCTCCGGCTGCGTGCGGGTGTGAGGCAGTGCCATGCCAGAGTGGGGAGCAGCCGCGGAAGAGAAAGCCTAAGGCGGAGTGGAAATGGGTGGGGCACGCTGGGACCCGCTCACATTTGTTCAGGGAGAGGCAGTCCCGAAAAACCTCTCAGGCACACAGCCCGGCACAGCAAGGCAGTCACACCAAGGCGGGAAAAGAGGGCAGAAGAGCGCGAGGGGTTGGAGGTGGCGCCCCTGTGTCCCACTCGTTCTCCCTGGGCTGGGAAAGAGAAGCTGTCCCTCAGAAGCGCAGGCTGCGCTAGCTTAGGGTGGAAGTGGGTAACGCTCAGCTGACTCCCCGCAGGCGCCCTATGCAAGGGTTTGTTTCTGGGGGGAACCCGCACCAGCGTGTAAGTGAAGTAGGCGAGATGTACGTGACCCCGGTGGTGCGCAGCCGCGCCCTACCGTCCAGGCCACGCGCCGACGCCCCGCCCCGTCCGTGACGCGTTCGCGCGGGGCCTCCGCCCCATCCCCCTCCCGGGCGGGCCGCAGCGCGCTGCCTTCGCCGTTCCCCGCCCCCTCGCCTCTGAGGCTGCCCGGATAGCTGCCTGATCCAAGGCCCAGCAGCTTCTGCCTTCCCGATCCCCACCGACGGACGGAGGCAGCTCACCTGCAGGACCGTGGCGCTGTCGGTCCACGTGGCCGCTCCGGAGCAGGCTGGAGTTGGCAGCGGGCTGCGCTGCGGGCACAGGCGCGGCGGACAGCCCCGGGGGCAGCGACGGGGTCCTGGCTGGGAGAGGACAGGGTTGCGGCGGGCGGAACGGTGTCTCCTTCACTTCGCCCTCCAGCCGCTGCAGCTGCAGCCCGACCGGGAGCGTGACGAGCGGCTTCAGCAGCTAGCGGAGCGGTGGCTGCGGCCCCCCTCAGGAGACCACCAGGTACCGCCGCGCCCGCCTCACGCCGACCCAGGGGCCTAGGCCGCTTCGGCCAAGCGGGAGGCCTGCGCCGGACTTGGGGTCGGCCCTTGCTTCCTAAGATGGCCGCGCTGCCCAGCGGCCCCTCGCCCCTCTCTGCCCGGGACCTCCCTTTGACCCCAGCTGACCGCACTTCTTGTCCCTCCCGCAGATTGCTCTCTTCCCACGGCCTCGCCATGGCGACCTACGGACAGACTTGCGCGCGGCGTAAGTAGAGCAGGGATCTCTGCCGGATGGGGTGGCGGGGAGTCGAAGCCTGTCGACCAGAAACCCGCAGTTTGTTTCCCTCTGTCTTTCCGAGGACTTGGAAATTCGGCTGCTTTTGGTGGTCGCCTTACCGTCTGACCACCTCTGCCGAGGAGGGTCTGGGCTGCTGGATTTCAAATAGGGAAACAAGGTCCGGGGAGTTGGTCTGTGGCCGCATGGACTTTCAGCTTTTGTACGTGTCTTTGACGTACAGAAGTAAAAGTTATTAAGTGGGGATTCCGCTTTGGGGGATCGGATCAGTCATTCTTCTAGAGGAAGTAGCAGTCCTTGTGAGAGCACAAGGTCATTACATGTGCTCCTAAGGGCGTGGACGTGCTTTGTGGAATGAATGAGCTGGTGTAATGAACTCAGATTGCCTGCCCTTAAGCAGCACAGCACTGGGTAAGGATTTGAGAGTTATATTAGTAAGTTTGAAGCTCCGTTTGATATTTAGTTGATACAGAAATTTGAATGAAACACAGGTGGCAGTATTTTTTCAAAGTTTCAATATTTAAATTCCCAGAGTATTGAGTTCTCTTCCCACTCCAGGATGTTGGTTTTCACCTCAGCGAAGATATTAAAGGACGTATCAGGGACAGGGCCTAGTCTTCGGTTTTGATTGTATCTAATTTAGTTCAATCAGCTCATCTCAGTGAATGTTGGTAGATACATATCCATGCACACAAATACTTGTTTCTTTGTACCTGTCCAGTTCTAGGAAGTGAGGCTGTAGGTAATAGACTGTTTTTCTATTTTGGAACGAATTTCCCAAGTTTGTATAACCATGGTTATCTATTTTAGAAATAATTCGTTGGTGGTGTCTCCTTTATGGGTCGTTATAGTTTTAGTGTAGCTCCTGACCGGATAAAAAAACATAGTTCCAACAAATGGGATCGCCTGAATTGTAATATCAGCAGTGGGTCATACTCTAGTTCTTGGATAGAAGATGGGAGAATAGAGACATTAACACTGGAATGTTTTTTTCTACCAGCAATGTGTATTCCTCCATCATATGCTGACCTTGGCAAAGCTGCCAGAGATATTTTCAACAAAGGATTTGGTAAGAACCTTATTTTTAAAACGTGTTAGATAAAGAGTGAAAATGTATGTTTGGGTTGCTTAGTGAAATCAGATTAATCGTTGCA
This sequence comes from Piliocolobus tephrosceles, assembly GCF_002776525.5. NCBI lineage: Eukaryota > Metazoa > Chordata > Mammalia > Primates > Cercopithecidae > Piliocolobus > Piliocolobus tephrosceles. Next base: position 71,548,133 of record NC_045442.1, read on the forward strand.
AATTGTAAATATCTTGCTGCTTTACATTTAGATGTATTTATTTTTTTGAGCCTGTTGCCCAGGCTGGATGCAGTGGCACGATCATACCTCACTGCAGCCTGGACCTCCTGGACTCAAGCGATCATCTTTCCTCAGTCTCCCAAGTCCCAGGTAGCTGGGGCTACAGGCACACTCTGCCACACTTGGCTAATTTTTTTATTTTTCGTAGAGGTGGGGTCTCACTGTGTTATCCAGTAAAATACAGTGGCCTCTCAAAGCCTGGTTGGATTACATTATAGGCATGAGCCACTGTGCCCAGCCTTGTTTTAATTCTTCTGTTAGAAACTTAAGATGCTTACATTAAACTTCTGTAAAAATAGTTCTTTTACAGACTGCATCCCCCTCCCCCAGTTTTCCAAAATTTTTTAAAACTGTAGTTAAAGGATTTGAGCCTTTACGAAAAAGCGACTTGTGCTTTTGTTTTTTTCAGTTATAGCTTAGGCCTTGGTTGACTAGAGTTTTGATATATTACTGTTTTGCTTTTGTGGTGACTCCTAGTACTTTCCAGAGTTATGAGCTTTTTCAGGTAAATTTGAGTTTTCTTAAAGATTTTGTTCCATACCCTCCCCCCCTTTATTTAGATTGTTGGAAATACCCCATTGCTGTATTATGATAAATTGGTTTTGTTTTTGTGTTTTTTTGAGACAGAGTCTTGCTCTGTTGCCCAGGCTGGAGTGCAGTGGCGTGGTCTTGGCTCACTGTAGCCTCTGCCTCCTGGGTTCCAGCAGTTCTCCTGCCTCAGCCTCTCTGGTAACAAGCACGCGCCACCATGCCTGGCTTTTTTTTTTTTGCATTTTTAGTAGAGATGAGGTTTCACCATGTTGGCCAGGCTGGTTTTGAACTCCTGATCTCAAGTAATCCACCCGCCTTAACTTCCTGAAGTGCTAGGATTCCAGGCATGAGCCACCGCACCTGGCATATCATGATAAGTTATTAGCTATTCTGAGATTTAAGTTGAATGATTTTTAAATCTGATATTTAAGTTTAAGAATAGTTTGGGGGCTGGGCGTGTTTGCTCACACCTGTAATTCCAGCACTTTGGGAGGCGGAGGCGGGTCAGGAGATCATGAGGTCAGGAGATCGACACCATCCTGGCTGACACCATCCTGGCTAACACGGTGAAACCCCATCTCTACTAAAATTACAAAAAATTAGCCGGATGTGGTGGCACACACCTGTAGTCCCAATTACTCGGGAGACTGAGGCAGGAGAATCGCTGGAACGTGGAAGGCGGAGGTTGCAGTGAGCCGAGATTGTGCCATTGCACTCCAGCCTGGGCGGCAGAGTGAGACTCTGTCTCAAAAAAAAAAAAAAGAATAGCTTGAAAGCGTTCTTTTGTGTACCAACTACCAAAAAACTGGACAAAGCAGCATAGGTATAATTCTGCCCTTTATAAGCCAGTTTACAAAAGATGAATTTCTAACAATTTCATTTAAATAGTGTATATTAACACATTTTTATCCACCTCTGAATATGTGGAATCTTTTTGTTTTTTATGTATAGTCAACAATTGCTATGCATCTTTCATACAAAGTAATAATTTTGTTTCTTTTGTTCTCTATTTGTTGAAGGTTTTGGGTTGGTGAAACTGGATGTGAAAACAAAGTCTTGCAGTGGCGTGGTGAGTGTTACTGTTGAATAAGTTCTATTGAACCTTTATAATTTTTCAAGTCGTAAAATGGTTATAACTGAAAGATGTCTACCTGTTTTGTCTTAAAGAAGAGGCGGAAGTTAACTTTAAGAGATTTGCTTGTAACCTGTTTTATTTTGGTCTTGAATATGATTTCTGATTTTCATATGTGGTCTTTTGTTGTGTTATGTATACACAAGGAACTTAGGAAAGACCAGTCAGGTGGTATTCTTTACTCAGTAAGATTACACATTTGAAGGCAGGGAACCCATGAGACTTTTTTGTAACCCTTTGTCAACAATGCTCGTCAGTTATGGGCATAAAATTATCAGGAGCTCATTAATCTAATCATTTATATAATGTGTACTAATCATTTATATAATGTCCATTTTCTAGCAGTTCTCCCTGGAGAAGATTTCCGCATGTATTTTGTGAGTTTAGGGAGTCCTGATCTGAACTTTTTTTTTTTTGAGATGGAGTCTCACTCTCACTTAGACTGGAGTGCAGTGATGTGATCGTGGCTCACTGCAACCTCTGCCTCCTGAGTTCAGGTGTTTCTCCTGCCTCAGCCTCTCTAGTGGCTGGAATTACAGGTGCCCGCCACCATGCCTGACTGATTTTCATATTTTTAGTAGAGCTGGGGTTTCACCATGTTGGCCAGGCTGGTCTCCAACTCTTGACCTCAGGTGATCCACCCACCTTGGCCCCGGAGAGTGCTGGGATTACAGGTGTGAGTCACCATGCCCGGCCAAGACTTTTTTTTTTTTTTGAGATGGAGTCCCGCTCTGTTGCCCAGGCTGGAGTGCAGTGACGCGACTTGGCTCACTGCAACCTCCGCCTCCCAGGTTCATGCCATTCTCCTGCCTCAGCCTCCCAAGTAGCTGGGACTATAGGTGCCTGCCACCATGCCCAGCTAATTTTTGTACTTTTAGTAGAGACAGGGTTTCACTATGTTGGTCAGGCTGGTCTCGAACTCCTGACCTTTTGATCCGTCCGCCTCAGCCTCCCAAAGTGCTGGGATTATAGGTGTGAGCCACTGTGCCCGGCCAAGAATATTTTTTAAAGAGGTTAATATTTTGGTATTTTGGTGTCTTGATAGTTGGGTGAACTGTTACAAAGGGGATAAAGTAAAATTTAACTTTCTTTGAGACAGGGTCTCACTCTGTTGCCCAGACTGGAGTACAGTGGCACAATCTCAGCTCACTGCAGCCTCAAGCAATCTTCCCACGTCAGCCGCCCAAGCATCTGGGAGTACAGGCCCTATCATCATGCCTGAGTATTTTTTTGTAGTTTTTCTAGAGATGACGTTTTGCCGTGTTGCCCAGGCTGGTCTTGAACTCCTGAGCTCAAGTGATCCACCTGCCTTGGATTGACCTCCCAAAGTGCTGGGATTACAGATGTGAGCCACCATGCCCAGCTAGTAAAATTTAGCTTTGTGCAATTTTTTTTACTCTAAAAATTTTTGTTTTGAGATTATTTTGGGGTGGGTATAAGTGTGTGCATATTAGAATACTATAGGTTATTTTGATGTATGTATGTATGTGTATATATATAAAGAGAAAGAGTTTTTTTTTTTTTTGAGACCGAGTCTCGCACTGTCACCCAGGCTGGAGAGTACAGTGGCATGATCTCGGCTCACTGCAAGCTCCACCTCCCAGGTTCACGCCATTCTCTTGCCTCAGCCTCCTGAGTAGCTGGAACTACAGGCACTGGCCACCACCACACCCGTCTAATTTTTTTGTGTTTTTAGTAGAGATGGGGTTTCACCATGTTAGCCAGGATGGTCTCGATCTTCTGACCTCGTGATCTGCCTGCCTCAGGCTCCCAAAGTGCTGGGATTGCAGGCAAGAACCACCATGCCTGGCCTATATAGACATTTTTGATGTAGTGCATGCAACTGATATTTATTTAAATTAATCGTATTGTGGTTTCCTTCTTTTTTTTTCCTGAGACGCAGTCTTGCTCTGTCGCCCAGGCTGGAATGCAGTGGCATGATCTCAGCTCACTGCAACCTCCACCTCCCAGGTTCAAGCGATTCTCCTGCCTCAACCTCAGCCTCCCAAGTAGCTGGGATTACAGGTGCTCGCCACCATGCCCTGCTAATTCTTATATTTTTAGTAGAAACAGGGTTTTGCCATGTTGGCCAGTCTGGTCTCAAACTCCTGACCTCAAGTGATCACGAAGTGCTGGGATTACAGGCGTGAGCCACAGCGCTCGGCCTGTAGTTGTTTAAAAGCCTAGGCCTGTTGAATTTCTGGGGTTTTACATTGATCATATCTGTCACTTGTTTTCTTTGGTCTGAAAGGAAGCCTAGGTGTTTAGTTATGATTGAATGACTTGTTTGGCCAAGTTAACAGGTTACAGCGCAGTGATTTAATGTGTTTTTTAATGTTCCTATTGTTAGTCTATTGAGGCCCCTAGTGTATTTGTTGAAACACAAAGGGCCTTCTAAAAAAGACTCAGTCCTCGTGTTTAAAAAGCTTACTTTCTAGTTGGAGAGAGAAAATAAACTGAGAATACTGAGATAATTAATATCGAATACTAGATTGTTTGATAAACCAAATCTTTATTGGAAAGGAATAGATTATTGTGTATAGGGTTAGGGAAAGTTTTATGGAAGTAGGTTTAAGAGCATGAAGGATGTATAGGAGCTGGATTAGATATAGCATGTTTTTACTCACATTTAATACGTGTAATTGAACAGCCGTAGTATTGATCCTCTAGTTTGTCTCTGGCCCCGGATAAGTGCCATTAATACCTGGCTCTGTTTTCTTACCTGAACTGCAAAGGTACTGAGGCCACCCCAGAATGTAGAAGCCAAAATGTCTGGTGGTAAAGGGCATGAGCTGTAATCTGGCCCAACTCTGGTCCCACAGGGTGGTATTGGCTTTGTTTCTTGAGGCTTCCTTGGCATGTGTATATAGGCTGGCTGTTGATCTGTAGGCTGATGGATGGCAGTGGGTGGGGCCCTAAGAGTCATTAATGTCATTCAGGATTAAAAATATCTACTCACACATTCCCCGTTCAGACTATCTGCTAGAAGAACCTGTTCCATATATATTGTTTTAATAATGCTTTCCTTTTCTGTGGAGCATATGAAAATGTGCAAACTTTCACAGTGTCAATTCAATTTAATCATCCAGAGGTAAGCTTTGTAATTATAGTTGCAGAAACAGACCCAAAAAAGGTAAGTGAGGCTGGTCACAGTGGCTCATTCCTGTAATCCCAGCGCTTTGGGAGGCCAAGGCAGGAGGATCACTTGAGCCCAGGCATTCTGAGACTAACCTGGGCAACATAGCGAGACCCCATCTCTACAAAAAAATTTAAAAATTTGCTGTGCTTGTTGGTGGGCACCTGAAGTCCCAGCTACTTGGGAGGCTGAGATAGCAGGATCGCTTCGCTTCAGCCCAGGAGTTTGAGGCTGCAGTGAGCTCTGCCTGTGACACTGTACTCCAACCTGGGTGACAGTGAGACCCTGTCTCCAAAAAAAAAAACAAAAAACAAAAAGTGTGTCCTGCCCAGTGTGATGCATTTAGTAAATGACATGAAGAACTGGACATCAGAACTCCCAATTTTTATATCCAGTGTTCTTTCCTAACAGGATCCAATGCTTTTTTTTTTTTTTTTTTTTTTGAGATGGAGTCTCGCTCTGTCGCCCAGGCTAGAGTGCAGCAGCGCGATCTCAGCTCACTGCAAGCTCCGCCTCCTGGGTTCATACCATTCTTCTGCCTACAGGTGCGCACCCCCACACGCAGCTAATTTTTTGTATTTTAATAAAGATGGGGTTTCACCGTGTTAGCCAGGATGGTCTCGATCTCCTGACCTCGTGATCTGCCCACCTCGGCCTCCCAGAGTGCTGGGATTACATGCGTGAGCCACCGTGCCTGGCCAATCCAATGGGTTTTTTTTTTTTAATTGGAGATGGAGTCTCACTCACTCCATCACCAAGTTAGAGTGCCGTGGCACCATCTAGTCTCACTGCAACCTCAGGCTCTCGAGTTCAAGTGATTCTCCTGCCTCAGACTCCTGAGTGCTGGGATTACAGGGATGCACCACTATGCCCGCCTAAGTTTTGTATGTTTAATAGAGATGGAGTTTCACCGTGTTGGCTAGGCTGGTCTCAAACTCCCTACCTCAAGTGATCGTCCCGCCTCAGCCTCCTGAAGTGCTGGGATTACAGCTGTGACCCACCGTGCCCAGCCAATCCAGTGCTTTTTAGTGTAGGTATTGAGGGCTACGCTTTGACTTGAAATTCCTGTTAATGAAAGGATCTAATTTAGGAGAGTATATATAAGACCTGAGGATTTGTCTCTATCAGCAAAGCAATAGTTATACAAATGTTCTATTTTCTGAGAGAAGGATGACTGCCCTTTCCTCCTGTTGATACAGTTTTTGATATTTCTCACTCTGCAGATATCACAATTTCTGGCTGTAGTCTCTTTATTATTTTCACATCAGCTGTCTTCCTTAGGCATGGCGTGGTGATGCTTGTGATCCCAGCTACTCAGGAGGCTGAGGTATGTGGATCACTTGAGCCTGGGAGGTTGAGGCTGCAGTGAGCTGTGATCACACCACTGTGCTCCAGCTTGGGTGACAGAGGCAAGATGCTGTCTCAAACAAACAAACAAAAATTCAGATAAGCCCTCCATATTTTTTCTTTTTCAGTTCGTGTGCAACCAGGGATTCGCACATTATCGTTTTTAGACAGGGTCTCACTGTGTCACCCATGCTGAGTGCAACGGTGGGATTATGGCTCACTGCAGCTTGGACCTCCCAGGCTCAAGCAATCTTCCCACCTTGGCCTCCTGAGTAGCTGGGACTACAGGCGCACACCACCACGCTGAGCTGGTTTCTTAATTTTTGTAGAGATGGGGTCTTGCTATGTTGCCCAGGCTGGTCTCTAAGTGCTGGGATCACAGGCGTGAGCCGCCACTCTGTTTCCCGCTGATTTTTGAATCCCAAATAAAATCACCTTAGCAAAACCTTCCTTAAAACTTCTAGATGTACAGTTGGCCGGGTGCAGTGGCTCACGTTTGTAATCCCAGCACTTTGGGAGGCCGAGGTGGTGGATCACCTGAGGTTAGGAGTTGGAGACCAGCCTGGCCAACATGGTGAAACCCCGTCTATACTAAAAATACAAAAATCAGCTGGGCATGGTGGCGGGCACCTGTAATCCCAGCTACTTGGGAGGCTGAGGCAGGAGAATCACTTCAACCTGGAAGGCGGAGGTTGCAGTAAGCCGAGATCACGCCACTGCATTCCAGCGTGGCGACAGAGCGGGACTCAGTCTCAAAAAAAAAAAGGGTGTACAGTTTGTTCACTTGAGAATTCACTACAGATGAACTTGTGATTGATTAGAAGTGTCAGCTGTATGTAAAGTGGCAGTCAGTTGCTCAAAGGCTTGTCACTCTTATATAAGCTTCAGAGAGTAGCACAGTGCAGAGGGATACGAGTGTTCAGGAAGCTGAGAAAGGAGGATTCATGAATTTACCAAATGTTTCAGTGGGTTGTATGTGTGTGTGTGTTTGTAAGTTAGTGATGAATTCTAGGCTTATGAGAATGTTCATGAAGTTATTGATTGTCTTGTTAGGAATTTTCAACATCTGGTTCATCTAATACAGACACTGGTAAAGTTACTGGGACCTTGGAGACCAAATACAAGTGGTGTGAGTATGGTCTGACTTTCACAGAAAAGTGGAACACTGATAACACTCTGGGAACAGAAATCACAATTGAAGACCAGGTAACATTTTGAAAATTTTAGTATTAATTTTATTGATTATTTTTGTAAAAAGAAAGCAAATTACTTTTCTTTCAAAATAGATTTGTCAAGGTTTGAAACTGACATTTGATACTACCTTCTCACCAAACACAGGGTAAGCACAGACATTTTTATCTGTATTACATTTAAAAGCATTTCTCTTTTGTGTATTTAGAAAAGGTGTACCTTTACTGTTTGATAGCTTATTAAGCTACCTTGTGGTGGTGAAATCTCTGTATCTGCTTTTATTTATTTATTTGAGATGGAGTCTTCTCTGTGTCACCCAGGCTGGAGTGCAGTGGCATCATCTTGGCTCACTGCAACCTCCACTTCCCAGGTTCAAGCGATTCTTCTGCCTGAGCCTCCCTGAGTAGCAGGGACTACAGGCGCACACCACCATGCCCAGCTAATTTTTGTATTTTTAGTAGAGGTAGGGTTTCGCCATGTTGGCCAGGCTGTTCTGGAACTAATGACCTCAGGTGATCTGCCTGCGTTGGCCTCCCAAAATGGTGGGATTACAGGCATGAGTCACCACGCCTGGCCATTTTTTTTTTTCATATCTTATTGCATCTATTTTATTTTATTTTATTTTATTTATTTATTTATTTATTTTTATTTATTTTTGTTTGAGACAGAGTCTCACTCTGTCACCCAGGCTGGAGTGTAGTGGCGTGATCTTGGCTCACTGCAGCCTCCGCCTCCCGGGTTCAAGTGATTCTCCTGCCTCAGCCTCCTGAGTAGCTGGGATTACAGGCGATGTGCCACCACGCCCGCCTAATTTTTGTGTTTTTAGTAGAGACAGGGTTTCACCATGTTGGTCAGGCTGGGCTTGAACTCCTGACTTTGTGATCTGCCTGCTGTGGCCTCCCAGAGTGCTGGGATTACAGGTGTGAGCCACCTCTCCCAGCCTATTTATTTATTCTCTGTCACCCAGGCAATGGTGCGATCTTGGCTCACTGCAACCTTTGCTTGCTGGGTTCAAGCGATTCTCCTGTCTCAGCCTTCCGAGTAGCTGGGATTACAAGCGTGTGCCACCATGCCTGGCTAATTTTTTTTTGTATTTTTAGTAGAGATAGGGTTTCACCATGCTGGTCAGGCTGGTCTTGAACTCCTGACCTTAGGTGATCCACCCGCCTCAGCCTCCCAAAGTGCTGAGATTTCAGGCAAGAGCCACCATGCCTGGCCTATATCTGCTTTTAGAATACTATGGTTGCTATCATTGGCTTGCCTTCAAATATTTGCCTCTTCGTTGTTGCACTAACTTGGGCAATTAATGTGTTTCTAATAGGCGTTTGTGAATGATTGTTAATTCTGCAGAGCAGTTCTAGATGGCCGTCCAGTTGCCTCATGTGTCCTTGTCTTGTAGTTGAGATGATTTTTTTACTCCGTTATTGTATTGCTGGTTTTTACTCCCTGGTCATACTGCAGTTCATTTAAGTCTGTTTTGTGCTCTCTTGTGCATAAATATGTGTACATTTTTCCCAGTGACGTCAGTTTGTTCTTTTTCCAGAAAGAAAAGTGGTAAAATCAAGTCCTCTTACAAGAGGGAGTGTATAAACCTTGGTTGTGATGTTGACTTTGATTTTGCTGGACCTGCAATCCATGGTTCAGCTGTCTTTGGTTATGAGGGCTGGCTTGCTGGGTACCAGATGACCTTTGACAGTGCCAAATCAAAGCTGACAAGGAATAACTTTGCAGTGGGCTACAGGACTGGGGACTTCCAGCTACACACTAATGTGTAAGTATTTCTTTCATAGGATACTGTGATGTAGGCCCTCAGAGGATGATTTTGATGTCTGTCATCTCTTACTGATCTGGGTGCACCCTAAAGGATTTCTCTTAACATTTAAAAACAAAATCATTCTTGGTCATTTCTAGGGTGCCCCTTGAAAGCTTATAGTAAAAGAATGTTAATCTGACCTTTGGTGCTGAGAGAGTAAATGTTCATTTTATATGGGGTTTAATGCACTTTGTATTTTTACACGAGGCATTAGATATTGGCAGACTACTACCAGTATATTCATTTTAAAAGATGTGTGGGATGCTGACGTGATAGGATTGCCTAAAATGTATGGTGTTTTGTTGTTGGGTTTTTTTTTTTCTTTCTTTTTTTCTTTGTTGAGACAGAGTTGCTCTGTGGCCATCTCAGCTCACTGCAACATCCACCTCCCGGGTTCAAACAGTTCTCCTGCCTCAGCCTCCCAAGTAGCTGGGACTACAGGCGCATGCCACCGTGCCTGGCTAATTTTTGTATTTTGGTAGAGATGGAGATTCACCATGTTGGTGAGCCTGGTCTGGATCTTCTGACCTCTTGATCTGCCCACCTCCCAAATTGCTGGGATTACAGGTGTGAGCCACTGGTCCCAGCTGCTGCTGTTGTTTTTTTGTTTGTTTTTAATAATTATAGAGATGGGGTCTTGCTATGTTGCCCAGGCTTGTCTCAAACTCCTGACCTCAAGCGATCCTCCTGCCTCCACCTAAAGTGAGCCACTACATAGGCGTGAGCCACTACATCCAGCCTGGTTTTTTTTTTTGTTTGTTTTTTGTTTTTTTTGAGACAGAGTCTTGCTCTGTCGCCCAGGCTGGAGTGCAGTGGCCAGATCTCAGCTCACTGCAAGCTCCGCCTCCCAGGTTTACGCCATTCTCCTGCCTCAGCCTCCCGAGTAGCTGGGACTACAGGCGCCTGCCACTTCGCCCGGCTAGTTTTTTGTATTTTTTTAGTAGAGACGGGGTTTCACCGTGTTAGCCAGGATGGTCTCGATCTCCTGACCTTGTGATCCGCCCGTCTCGGCCTCCCAAAGTGCTGGGATTACAGGCTTGAGCCACCGTGCCCGGCCCCAGCCTGGTATTTTTACCCAAGCCCAAACTAGATAGATATATGGAAAGTACTTAAAATGTTTTTCTTTCCATTGTAAAAATTCATTGGTAAATAACAAGCACAAAGAAGAAAACCTACATTTCTCATAATCATGCCAGCTAGGTATATAATCTTTGTTAACATTGTGGTGGTTCACCTTTTTATATGTGTGTGTATATATACGTGTTTATGAAATACATAACCGAAAGGCTGTATGGGAATCTCTTGCATGTTTAATACAGTGTGATAATTCCACTGAATGGATATTCTGTGGTTCATTTTACCAGTCCCTCTATGGGTATGGGTTGGGGGAAAAAACCTGTTAAAACTTGCAAGTTTTCAGTGGAACACTAAAGACCCACTTGAGCTGTGGTTTTTATTTAAATGTAATGCTACAAATCAGCCTGTGCCTTAGACATTATTACATTGTCTATTCTAGATATACTAATTTAAAATATCTTATAGGAATGATGGGACGGAATTTGGAGGATCAATTTATCAGAAAGTATGTGAAGATCTTGACACTTCAGTAAACCTTGCTTGGACATCAGGTACCAACTGCACTCGTTTTGGCATTGCAGCTAAATATCAGTTGGATCCCACTGCTTCCATTTCTGTGAGTACTTTTGTGGACTTAGAAGGGGGTTTTGGTTGTGGGAATGAGTCTTTGGGTATACTGAATTGTGTTGAAAATTTGAACTGATTTCACACAGTCCCCAGTTTACAGATAGATTGGCTTTAGATTTTGAAATGTTGCTTTTTTGATGAATACAGTGTTAGATGTTTTATTTCCAGGCTGGGCCGGTGGAGTTTGTTTAATCTCAAAAACTGCTGAGTTAATGTTGATAATAACCTTGAGCCATAGGCCTGTCTAAACCCAGGTATAGCTGGTGTTTTGGTCCCTGGGTAGTTCTTATCGTGTCAGAAATAATAGTGCTTTAATCTTTTTTTTTAAGGCTCTCTTTTGTCCAGGCTGGACTGCAGTGGCACAATCATGACTCCCTGCAGCCTTGACATTCTGGGTTCAACCTCAGCCTCCTACTATTCCCAACTAATTTTTTGATGTTTTTTTGTAAGGATGGGATTTCCATAAGTTGCCCATCCTAGGCTCAAGCTGTCATCCTGTCTCAGCCTCCCAGTGGAGGCTGTTGGGATTACAGGCATGAGCCACTGCACCTGGCTAGTATTTTAATCATCACTTTGTCTTTTTTTTTTTTTTGAGATGGAGTCTCACTCTGTCGCCCAGGCTGGGGTGCAGTAGTGCAATCTTGGCTCACTTGCAAGCTCTGCCTCCTGGGTTCAAGCAATTCTTCTGCCTCAGCCTCACGAGTAGCTGAGATTACAGGTGCCCGCCACCACACCTGGCTAATTTTTTTGTATTTTTTAGTAAAGACGGGATTTGTTGGCCAGACTTGTCTCAAACTCCTGACCTCAAGTGATCCACCCGCCTCAGCCTCCCAAAGTGCTGGGATTACAGGCATGAGCCACCACGGCTGGCCCCCTTCTCCATTTCTAATTGCACTACAGCAATAAAAACCTCAGGATTCATACAGCACACTATTCTGTTATTTGCATTGATGTTCTCGTATGTCTGTGACATTTTAACAGATTTAATGTCAGTGGAAGAAGCTTATCTCAGCTACTAGGAGTTCATAGTTAAAATGGGAAGGCAGTTTGGGACCCCTGTGTCATTTAGTGACTCCTGGGAATTAGTTTGGAAACGTACCTAGCCTTTCCCACTTCCGTAATGTTAGCTGCCACTTCAATTCAGCAGTACCCAGAAGCATTGCTTAATGCTCCTTGTGATATTAGGAAGTATATATTTGGTTTTCCTTCCCTCTCCTGGCATAGAACTCCTAAAAAAATCCTTGGAATCCCCAAAGTGTTAAGTATCTTTTTGTATGCTAATGAGTTGACTGGTGGCTGGCCACCTTTAGGTAGCTTCCGGGTGGGAGCTAGTCGGTGGAGAGACCAAGGTGTGATTAGAGGGTGGTGGGGAGAGGGGCTGAAGGTTAAGTTGTTCACCAGTGGCTGGTGGTTTAATCAGTCATGCCTGTATAATGAAGCCTCGTGAAAACCCACAAGGATAGAGGTCAGTGAGCTGGGTAGCTGAGGTTGCTGGAAGGTGGCATGCCTGAAGAGGGCATTGAAGCTGTGTCCTTTCCTGTGTTTTGCACTATACGTCTCTTCATCTGTATCCTTTGTAATATCCTTTATTAAAACTGGTAAATGTAAATAAAATGTTTCTTGAGTTCTGTGACCTGCTCTAGGAAATTAATTGAACCCAAGGGAGGGGTTTGTGGGAACCTCTAGAGCTGCCAGGTCAGAAGCAGTTAAAACAACCTAGGGCTTGCAGTTGGCATCGAAGTGGGAGAAGGGCAGTCTTGTGGGACTGAGCCCTTAACCTGTGGCATCTGATGTCTCCAGGATAGAGTTGAATTGAATTACAAGACATTTAGCCAAGTGTCTGCTGCAGAAATTATTGCGTGCTTGGTGTGTGGGGAAAGCCCTCACACATGTCATAGAAACATTCTGTGTTGTGAAAGAATAGTAGGAGAAACTGAGTTGGTTTTTTTCTGTATCCTCAGATTGATGTCAGGATTGGGATTTGCTAGAGTGGCTCTAGCTAGAGTGGCTCATCGAAGCATGGTTTAGGAAGAAAAAGGATAAATGGATGGGGAAAGAGGAACTTTTGACTCCTGGGTGGTCAGGTGGTCACCCCTACTATGGAGCCACAACTGTGCTGTGCTCAGGTACTTAAAAATTACCAGTGGAATTCGGAGATAGATTCAACTGCCAGGGAGTTGGTTCACTGGGTGCATAAGGGGAAGTGCAAACAATAAGAAACAAACAAAATATACAAGTCCTTGATTGTTGTTATTTGTAATCACTACAATCAAAGTGAAAGAGTGCTGGATTGTACCTTGATGCTAGACCAAACTCAGATTTCATTTGGTTTAAGCCTTGGCTACCAACGTCGGGCAAAGTACCCCTAAGACCCGTATTTGCTGTATTTTGCCCAATTTGGAGAAATTTAAAAAGTCAGAAGTCAGCGATTACATTGAGAAATGTGATCTGAAATTGCCTGGGGCAGTAATCAGGCTTATCAAGATAAAGCTGACAAATGGGGAAGGGTAGATTTCTGTTGGGAAGGTAAAGCAAATATCTCTAATTCTTACTGATTTGTAACGAAACTGAATTTTTTTTTGTACCGTGCTCATACTGCCACATGGTAATACTGTTGGCAAGATTAAACTCCCTTGTGTAAATAAGTCTTATAATACGGATTGATGATCATATGTATTGTGAAATTGAGTTGAAGCCTCCTCAGGATGTAACACCTACGGAAAGTGGCTGGCCTGACGGGGAAATGGATCTCACTGCCAGCTGATTTCTGTCCTGTATAGTTCTGCACAAGGTACAAATAACAGTAGATCAAGGGGGAAAAAGCTGGTAGAAGAAGATAAAGATGTTTCTGATGGCTTCTGTGAACCTAAAGGAAGAAACTAAGGCACAAAATACAATTTTAAAGAATTTACTTGCACCATAATGAGGACAGCTGCCCAGCAGACTCAGATCCAAGTGGATTTGAGCTCCATTTGGCCTTTGTTACAAACAGGTTTTTAAAGGCCAAAAATCCAGGACAGGATGTGGGCTGATACAAAGTTGTTTGGCAGGAATATTCTTTGGTTTACAGAAATAACATTGATTAGTGATTGGCTATACATTGTTCTTTGTATCACAGATTCCAGGAACTCATGTTATATAATGTTAGATAATGGGTGAGGGTCACATTGTGCAACTTGCTGTTAACACTTCAGATATTTACTAGCTAGCCTGGAAACTACAAGGAAGAAAAAAAAGAAAAAATGTTTTTAAACAATTTCCCCTGGGCATCGGGGTGTGTCCTGTGACTAAAGTCTCATTCTCATGTCTCTCTGGGCCTGATAAATTTTGCATACCTCACATTCCTCATACCGCTGAGCTATTATTTTTTTTCTCTTCATAGGACAAATTAGGTTTTTTTTTTTGGTTTTTTTTTTTTGAGACAGAGTCTCACTCTTGTCATTTAGGCTGGAGTGCAGTGGTGTGATCCTGGCTCACTGCAACCTCCACCTTCTGGGTTCAAGCCATTCTCCTGAGTAGCAGGGATTATAGGTGCCCGCTATCACGCCTGGCTAATTTTTGTATTTTTAGTAGAGACGAGGTTTCGCCATGTTGGCCAGGCTGTTCTCAAACTCCTGACCTCTGGTGATCCGCCCTCCTCAGCCTCCCAAAGTGCTGAGATTACAGACGTGAGCCACCGCGCCTGGCCTAGTTGTTTCTTTAAACCTATCCCTATCCCACAGTAGCTTCTCCAGATGATAAGCATATTTGTGTTTGTACTCTTGCAGATATGTGTGTTATGTAAATGTAACAAGTGTAAACATCCTTGACAGATGTATGGACTTTTTTGCTCTAAGGGATCCCTGTTTGAAACCAGGGGGTGGCCTGTGATACTATGGTGTATATATTTTGGTTTTTGTCCAGTTCCTGGCTCACAGCTTCTGTAACCCTTGTAATTTCCCAAGTGACCAGAGCAGTAGGAGTACCTTTTGTTGAGATATTTGGCCATTTGTCCTTGGTTCCCGAAACAGCTCCAGAGCATAAAAGTGAAAGAGTGTTTTGTGGTTTTTTTTTTTTTTTTTTTTTTTTTTAAATGAAATCTCGCTTGCCACCCAGGCTGGATGGAGTGCAGTGGCACCATCTCTGCTCACTGCAACGTCCGCCTCCCAGGCTCAAGTAGTTCTCATGCCTCAGCCTACCTAGTAGCTGGGATGACAGGTGCTTGCCACCACGCCCAGCTAATTTTTGTATTTTCAGTACAAATGAGGTTTCACCATGTTGGCCAGGTGGGTCTCTTAACCCCTGACCTCAGGTGATCCCCCTGCCTTGGCTCCCAAAGTGCTGGGGTAACAGGCACAAGCCACTGTGCCCTGGGCTATTTTGTTATTTTTAGCCCGTCCTTTTCAGCCACATCTGAATTTATGTTAATGAGGTGATTTTTGGATAGTCCCTAGATGACCACATGGTAGGGGGTGCTGGTTGCTAGGGAACAAACCTTCCTTGGGGAGGACATAGTAGCTGAAGGTTGAGCCAGTGACCAGTGATTTAATTAATCGTGCCTTTGTAATGAAGTCTCCATAAAAACCCAAAGGACTGAGTTCAGGGGTCCTTCAGGAAGGCAAACAATAATACATTCATGTCATGGGAGGATGGGGCACCCCAGCTCCACAGGGATGGAAGCTCCTGTGCTTGGGACCCTTCCAGACCTCACCTATAAACGAAAAGATACATAAGTATCTTTTCATCTGGCTGTTCATTTACATCCTTTAAAATATCCTATATAACTGGTAAATGTAAGTGTTTCCCTGAGTTCTCTGTGCCACTCTGGGAAATTGAACCCCAGGGAGTTGTGGGAACCCCGATTTATAACCAGTCTGTAAGAAACAGAGGCAAAACAACCTGGAACTTTCAATTGGCATTGAAAATGAGGGCGGGGCAGTTTTATGAAACTGAGCGCTGAACCTGTGTGATCCAATGTTCTCTCTCCAGGTAGATAGTATCAGAATCGAATTAGAGAACATCTAGCTGGAATCTGCTGCAGAATTGTTTGCTTGATGTGTGGGAAATTCTCCCTAGGCCTTGTGAGAGTATAGAGGGAGAAACTGAGTTTATTTTTTCTACTCCTTATTACAGTTTCATGGTTTAACTCCTACTGTTAAATAATAGGAATTTCTTTCTTTCTTTTTTTTTTGAGACAGAGTCTCACTTTGTTACCCTGGCTGGAGTGCAGTGGTGCCATCTCTGCTCATTGCAACCTCTGCCACCCAGATTCAAGCGATTCTCCTGCCTTAGCCCCCCGAGTAGCTGGGATAACAGGCGCCTGCCACTGTGCCTGGCTAATTTTTGTAGTTTTAGTAGAGATGGGGTTTCACCATCTTGGCCAGGCTGGTCTTGAACTCTTGACCTCGTGATCCTCCCAAAGTGCTGGGATTACAGGCGTGAGCCATTGAGTCTGGCCAATAATAGGAATTTCTTTTTTTTTTTTTTGAGACGGGAGTCCCACTCTGTCGCCCAGGCTACAGTGCAGTGGCGCTATCTCAGCTCACTGCAACCTCTGCCTTCCGGGTTCATGCCCTGGCTAATTTTTTGTATTTTTAGTAGAGACGGGGTTTCACCGTGTTAGCCAGGATGGTCTCAATCTCCTGACCTTGTGATCTGCCCACCTTGGCCTCCCAAAGTGCTGGGATTACAGGCATGAACCACTGTGCCCGGCCAATATTAGGAATGTCTGTTCAGCTGTCTGAGGCTCTTATTTGTAGGGCATAGGATGGTCATTAGTGAGGTTTTTTTTTTTGTTTTTCTTTTTCTTTTTTTTTGCTTTGTGTTGCCTAGGCTGGAGTTCACTAGTGCAACCACAGCTCACTGTACCCTCAGCTACCTGGGCTCAAGAGATCCTTCCATCTCACCCCCGCTTCCCCGATAGTTGGGTAGGTGTGCACCATCATGCCAAACTAGAAAAATTTTGTACAGACAGACAGGGGTCTCACTGTGTTGCTCAGGCTGTTGTTGAATTCCTGGGCTCAATTGATCTCCCGCCTTGGCCCCCAAAGTGGTGGGATTACTGGTGTCAGCCACTGCACCAGGCCTGTTTTTTGTTTTAGATGGTCATTGGTAGCTCATGAATATTTGGCTGTAGTGCCAAGTGAATACAGGTGTTGTGGATGTGGTTTGTGTCTGTATAGTTACATCATTTCTTTCTCTGGATTGGGCTCTTTGGATGTTACACATTATAAGACTATAGACATCAAATCATTTGGAGATCTGTTTTGGTCACATAGGCTGTTTGTTACCTTTATACAGTAGCCCTCAGAATGCTGAAAGCAAAGCAAAGTTGCGTGTCTAGGCAACCTACACCCTGGAAATGAAGGGAGGTGTTCCTGGCCTCTGGTGTGGCTTCATAATGTTAGGGGTGGTAGAGAATGGAACTAGAAGGAATCTACTCCTTACTATGTCTTACTCTTCAGGGTTCCTTCCAGCCCTTGAAGTCTGTAAGTCCTGAAATGTTAGGATTGTGCAAGGAAGGCAGGGGCCTGGATTGGTACATGATACCTCACTGGGATCTCCTCCCAAGCACAGTGGTTACAAACAGCCAGAACTCAGCGGCACTGGCATTCATGAGAGGTGTGAGAATGTTTGATCTGATTCTTCAGAGGAATTACTTGTTTGGAGATTTTTTTTTTTTTAACATTGATGGTTTTGGTTCTTTAGGAAGCGTCCTGAAAGTAGGAAAGTTTACATGTGTGTAACTAAGTCATGAATTTAAACTTTATACCCTGCACTTTAAGGCTGCTGTGTGTCACCTCTAGTGAGCCCGATTTGTACCACATTTGGTCTGGTTTTGTTGTGCTAGACTAGAATCGACAAAGATGATTTTTATGAGAGTGCTTAGGCTCTTGTACTGTACCTACAGTTTGGGGTCTTTGGATACATTCCAGTGGCTATCAGGAGTATTGTGTCCTACTGACAATTTGATTTTTGAGTTGAATGGATACGAATTAAGTAGTACCTGATTTCTGTTTGTCTTAATACATAATGAATTTTATTGTCTCATATGAATAAAACTGAACACTACATGATGGGGAAACATGTACGGGTTTTGTCCCTATTGAAATATTTTTCTTACAGTTGTTTTTGAATTTTATTTTAGGCAAAAGTCAACAACTCTAGCTTAATTGGAGTAGGCTACACTCAGACTCTGAGGCCTGGTAAGTATTCTTGATAAAGTAGGATTGTTTTGATAGTATTAAAAAAATTTAGTTTTCATTCTTCAGCTTATTTTTCAGACCTTTCAAGCACACAGAAGAGTTGAAAGAAGAGTACAATAAATACATGTTTACCTTTTGCCACAACTTCCTCCCTTCCTTCCTTCCTTCCTTCCTTCCTTCCCCTTTCTTTTCCTTTCTTTCTTTCTTTTCCTTTCTTTCCCTCCCTCCCTTCCTTCTTTCCTTTCTCTCTTTCTCTCTAAAATAAAAGTAATTTTTATTTTGTTGATAAAAGTTCACTCATTGCTTTGGTTCTGTCTATAGTCTTGTTGACTTTATATAATATTTTGAAGCATGCTGTGTCTAGAGCAGCATTTCTCCAACTTCACAGTGCACATGACTCATCTTGGAGTCTGGTTAAAGTACTGGGGACTTTCCCCCCTCCAAATAGGGATTTTCCTCCCCAAAGTTTATTTTGGCGATTTTGAAACCTAAAGAAAAGTTGGAAGAATGGTACAGTGAACATCATATACCCTTACCCTATGTTGACCAGTTGTTAAAATTTACTACATTTATTTTATGTCTCTGAAACTTCACATACTTTTTTAAAAAAACTGTATGTTTTGCAGACATACAGACACGGCAGCCCCTAGCATGTGTATCCTAAGAGTAAGACATTTTTCTTTATAAGCACAATACCATTGTCGCATCTAAGAAAACTAACATTAATGTAATACCAAATATATATTCAGATTTACCCCCATCCCCAAATGTGTCTTTATTGTAGGTTTTCCTTTCTAGGATCTAATTATGATTATGTCTCTAGTCTCTTTTCATCTGGATAGTGTACTCAACATTATTGTATATTCTAGAACACTTTGAACTTGTTATTAAAACATTTCTCTGTGACTTGGTGCCTTACCTAGAATGGTAACCCAGTCCTTCTGGTGTCTCAGATACTTCCAAGCGCCCTCTGGTGGCCAGCACTAGTAGGTCAGCTGACAGGCTGAGGAAGTGACATGCAGGCTTCTGGGGATAACTGTGAAAGAAGGCTCAGACTGAGTGAAGTGCCAGACATCACGGTTTTTTGTTTTTGTGTTTGTCTTAATAGGTGTGAAGCTTACACTCTCTGCTCTGGTAGATGGAAAGAGCATTAATGCTGGAGGCCACAAGCTTGGGCTCGCCCTGGAGTTGGAGGCTTAATCCAGCTGAAAGATACCTTTGGGAATGGATATCAGAAGATTTGGCCTTAATATATTTCCATTGTGACCAGCAGCAGGCTTTTTTTCCCCCAAGAAGATGATCAAAACAAAGGATGATCTCAACAAGAGCTGTATTTTAAGTATTTAGACAGTTCCTTGTTAGCTGGTTTCTAGTTGAATTGGTTATCTAGTTACCAATGCTGCAGTCATGCAGTCACCTATACATTATTTAAATGTATTTAACTGTTAAATGCGCTACCCACCAATAATGAAATAGACCTTTATGAAAACCGTGCAATTGTGTGCATGTTTGTTTTTATGTTCCTTTAGAAAACATTGACTATTACCATTGAATGAGATGGATCAGTGGATATTGAGATGAGGTTAAAAATTTTGTTAAGTTCAGCCATTATTACTTTTGGTATCCCAGAACATGACAAATTATGAATAAAACAAGTATACATAATTAATGGCTCCAAGTATTTGCAGAGTTCCACGTTTGCCAGCTAGGGTCAAATCTCCGTGGTAGCTAGCCAATATTTAATTTTTCCAGTGAGTATTTTGCTCTTTACCTAAATCTGTGCCACAGAATCTTCTGTATCCCTAGAATAATTCCACGAGCTTTTTAAGACTACAATAAGAGGATACATGCTTTTACACTCTTCAGTTTGTAAGTCTGTGCAGAATTGCCCTGCATAATTGAAAGGAAAAAGAAGGTGCTGAAAAGTTACACAAACACACCATACCCCTGTGAGCTACTGCTAGGAAAATAAAGTAGGCCCTGGTTTGGTGAGATAGTGTTAGGTGTACAGAAGAGGAGTAAGTTGTAGACAGTAAGGGTAACCTGTGGGACTCTGAGAGATCATTACTCATTTCCTTCTAGGCAGACGTTGAAAGGTGGGTATAGATGGGAGACCAGAGGCAACCCCTTTTGGCTGTGTAGCATTGGCCTTCATCTGTGTACGAATGAGACATTAATAGGTGGTTCTGATTGGAAAAGTAGGAAAGAGCAAGTTTTCTGATAGGAGATAATTGGAATGATATGATTAAAGACTGGAGAAGATTTGTTCAACAAATCTGTAATAGTAGACCTGAAGAATGGTAGAGCCTGAGTGATAAGAAATGGGTAACAAAATGGAAGGACTCATCACCCAAGAAACGATACATGCTACAAACTTTGAGATTGAGAAGAAGCTGGTGAGAGACCAGAGCTCAAGCAAGCTGTCCACACAGGAGGGTTGGGGGGCATGAAGAACCCTCTGGTCCCACTTGGTCCTAGGGGACTGGCTTGAATGGCCCATGTGAATCATGGTTCTCTGAAAGGCCCTCTCCAGACAGACATGACTTAAGGGACAGAAGGTTAGAATTTGAGTCAGCCTGAGTCAGGTAAGAGGAGAAACATGAAAAGATGTCCATGCAGGCTAGGCCTGAAAGCAACTCTTACAGTGTAAAGTAGACCCGCAGGTAACTAATCACTGCTAGTGGTCCTCTAAAGGGAAAAATCCTAGTCATGGGGACTGCTGCCCCTTAGCTAACAGGTGGCTCTTTATTGGGCAGTGGCTACAGTAATTTAGACTGAGGTGTGGCACAAGTGAGTTAGCTGTTTGTCAAGGATCTGCTTAGAATAAATCGAACCTATTCACTCATGTGCATCCTAATATGCTTTCATGAGTTAGAAAAGTGTAGGTTTCCAGCCATGGTCCTGTGTAGTGTCCAAAATGCAAAGTGTGTCCCAGGAGCTGTGAATTCATGTGGCTTTTTTTTTTTTTTTTTTTTTTTTTTTAAGATGAGTCTTGCTCTGTTGCTCAGGCTGGAGTGCAGTGGTGCAGTCTGGGCTCACTGCAACTTCTGCCTCCTGGGATTAAGCAGTTCTCCTGCCTCAGCCTCCCGAGTAGCTGGGATTACAGGCGTGTACCACCACACCTGTCTAATTTCTGTATTTTTAGTAGAGACCAGGTTTCACCATGTTGACCAGGCTGGTCTCGAACTCGTGACCTCAAATGATCCACCTGCTTCAGCCTCCCAAAGTGCTAGGATTACAGGCATGAGCCACTGCACCCAGCCTCATGTAGCTCTTTAGCCCTGCTTCCAGCAGTCTCCAGGGACACTTCCCATCACCGAGGCTTACCAGGTAGTGGCAAAGGCTGCTTGAATTCCAGGCTAATGCCACTTATGCCTGAGGCAGTGTCAGTGGAAAGAATTTGACCTTCATCTGTCAGTGGAGATAAGATCTATGAGGTTGGGGAGATTCAAATGAGAAGCAGAGCACCTGGGTCGAAAATGCTCCATAAGGCCTGGTTCCTTCTCCACCTCACCCCATAGGCAGATGGTTCAGAAAAGCCCGAAGTTCTCTTCATCCTCTAGGGAGTGTGGTAACAACTGCCGTACCTATAGGCTTGTTTGCTTCACGCCTCCCTGGCCAATGATCCCCCTCACTTTCCTTCAGAATTTCAAGGAGACGGCAGAATACTCAAGTCAACCCCGAGGTCCTCAGGTCCAGGCCAACTGACCTGGCTCTCAGAGGTGATGTTCCCCCACCAGGGCCTCCACTGGAGAGGTGAGGCTGGGGAGCTGACTGTGCTGTGAAGACATGAGCAAGCCGCCAGCAGAAGTGGCATCACCTACAAAAGCACACAAGTGACACCTGTGGGCACCTGCAATCCTCTTTCCTGTTGTCAGACACCATAGTGGCCCTCCACCAGTCCCCAGCTTCACGGAACCAGAGCTTCGCCTGCCCTGAGGGAGAGATGTAGGAGGGAGACAAGCCTGAGGAACTGGGGTCTCTGACCATTACATGTGGCCAGGCCAATTAAAACTTCATAACCTGCCTCCTGCCAGCTGGAGCTTCCTGCAGTAGGGCCACAGACCTGGTGCCAGGGAGGGGACAAACCACAAGGCCCCTTTCACTGAAGGAGCTGTGCTGGGCCTTTCCTCCCTTCCCCATCCAGCGCCACACACGGAGGCTCAGGAGGTCGTGTGTCCCAGCCCCACTTTATTTTCGAATTTAAAACTCAGGGTCAATTCCTGGGGTTCCCAGACAACCCTCCCTCGCTCACTAGGGGCTAGCCCTAGATCTTGAAGGCCAAGGTGAGGCCATCGCCCAGGAGCAGGAGGCTGATGTAGACCCTGACGTCCCGCCGGATGCGTTCGTTTAGGTTTCGCACACACTCAGCCGCCATGTCCCCTTTCGGAGGTTGCAGCACCTTCCCGCGCCACAGCACCTGCGGGAGGGCGGGGCCAACCGGGCCGTGGGAGGCGGGGCTTCGGAGGGAGGTGCTCGGGCGGAAGGCGGGGCCTCGGAGGGAGGTGCCCAGGCGGGAGGCGGGGCCTCGGAGGGAGGTGCCCGGGCGGGAGGTGACCAGAGCCGGAGACTGAGAACCAAAGCGGAGGAAAGCCTGGGTACCTACTGGGGCCGGAGCCCCGCAGGGGATGCAGCCTACGTGACTGGACTGGGTGGGGCTTTGGGGTATAAGAGGAGTCAAGGAAAAAGATGGGGACCCGCCCCGAGAGGGTGCTTTCTCTTCCCCCGCAGTGGAACCCTTACTCTGAGGACGGCGAGGATGCCTCCGGGTCGCAGCAGCTGCAGGCAGCGCTCGTAATAGGCAGCGCAGTTCTCCTTGTCCGCATCCACCACGGCCACGTCGAAGGTTCCGGCCTCGCCTGCCGCCAGCAGTTCGTCTTGCAGTGGGAGGGAGGGCAGGTGCGGCTGAGTCCACGGCCCCAGCGTCCCTAAGGCCCCTCCCAGGCCGGCCCGGGCGCTGTGATAGCCGGCCGTGCCCTTAACCCGCAGGCCTAGTCACAGCTCGGCCACACAGCGGCCTCGTTTGCAATGGCCACAAAACCCTTCCCGCTTCGGTGCTCACCCAGGGTCTCCAGGGCGGGCTTCAGCCGGAGGTCGATCTTGTGCTCCGCCTCGGCCTACGGAGGAAGCGTGTCAGCCGTTGCGCCCTCGCCTGGGGCTGCGGGGCTAGGCGCGGGCGCTCACCTGCCTCCACAGGGGCCGCCCCAGCTCCGGGGGCTGCGCTTCCACCTCGCAGGTCACCACGCGCCCGTCAGCGGGCAGCGCCAGGGCCAGGGCCAGGGCAGAGTAGCCCGTGAAGGTGCCTGGGACCAGAACACAGACCGGCTCAGAGCAGAGTGGGGGTCGGCCCGGAAACTTCGGCCCTCTGGGATCCCGGGCGCGTGCCCCTACCCAGGTCCAGCGCCTTCTTGGCCTGGATGAGCCGCGCCAGGTTGGCCAAGAGCTGGGCCTGCTCGCAGGTCATCATGGAATCCCCCTGCGGCTGCTCCAGGGTCAGCTGCGTGAAAGGAGAAGGTGGCACCAGCCATGCCAGTTACCCACCTTCGCCCTGGGGTCCCAAATCCCCAGGAGCGCGGTTCTGGGCGTGGCCTGGGGGATGGACCCTCCGGGAACGCCCACCGCACCCGGCCCGGGGAAGCCGGAAGCCCAGAGAGGGCCACGGCCCAGCCCAAGGTCACACAGCCACGTGGGACCCGCAGGGCCCGAGAGGGACGCCCGTTCCCGTCCCGCGCCCTGCTGACCAGCCTCAGGCTTCGCAGCGCCGGGTGCTCCCGCATGGAGCGGCTCAGAAGATACTGCCACAGAGGACTGTCCTCGGGGGGAAGCAGGCACTGCTCTTGCCGGCCTCGCCATGGCGGGCTCCGCCTTCCTGCCGGGGAGAAGATATTGGATCAGAGTACAGGGCTCTGCGGCCACAGGGGTTAACCTGAGCCACGCCGCGCCCTCCTCTGCGCCCGCCCACCCGCCCGCCAGCCGGGACAGGGTCCTGCTCACCCAGGAAGAGGCCAGTGGCGAAGGCGGCGCCCAGCGCGGCTGAGCCCAGGGCCAGCGCGGCGGGCACGGAAAGCCGGGGCACCGGCTGGGTCATGGCGCGGGCAGGAGGCGGCGGGAGGCAGTGGCAGGTCACGTGCGCTGCAGCTCCTGGGACACGTCTCGGACTCGCGGGCCCGCCGGGCTCCACCTTGTCTGGGCACTGCCCGCGGAGCCGTGGTCTCGGGCATCATCTGGCGGCCACACAGCCTTACTGCAAGCCCTGCCCGATAGAGTCGGGCGCGATCTGGTGGCCGCGCCGGGAACTGCGCCCCTGCGGGGAGCAGGCCAAGCTCTGGATCTGAATTTTCCCGCCTTTGCCCGCAGTCCAGTGGCCTGCGTCCATTGCTTCTCCTGCCAATGCTTTTTCTCCTCGCCACCATTTATTCTGAGGCCCCTTGGGGCATATGTCGATTGTGTATAGAGGGCGCCAGTGTAAATTACAAGATAGTCACAAGTACAAGAGATACAGATTAAAGGGGGAAGGCCTCCCAAAGGCCTCCTGGGCAAGATGCCACAAAGCATCAGGCTGAAGGAGTCTGGGACCTGGTTTGAGGGCACGCAGCCTCGAGTTGGGGTTCAGGAGCCCTGGGATGGGCCTGTGGAACTGAGACCATATTCTTAGCTGTTAAAATCCTGCCTTTGGGGGCCAGATGGATATGAGTGTCTGATCTTGGGCCTGCCAGTCTCTCTGAGCCTCAGTTTCCTTCCTGTAAAATGAGGCCCACAATCTTACCATAAAAGGCACCAGATCCCACAGCTTTGCACACAGTAGCACAATACATAAGTGGCAGCTGCTGTTATGTTTGTAGGTTGGAAGACACCTTGGGGAGAAAGCCAGTGAAGCTCCCTTGCAAGGTTGTTCTGCTGAAACAGTCCAGAGAGCACTGATTGAACCCCTACCATGCGCCAAATTCAAATTCCGGAGGAGGTGAAAGATAGTCTTTTTTTTTTGTCCAGGTCTCGCTCTGTCACCCAGGCTGGAGTGCAGTGACACAATCAAATCTCACTGCAACCTCCACCTCCCAATTCAAGCGATTTTCCTGCCTCAGCCTCTGGAGTAGCTGAGACTACAGGCACGCACCCCCACACCCAGCCAATTTTTGTATTTTTTTGTAGAGACGGGTTTTGCTATGTTAGCCAGGCTGGTCTTGAACTCCTGGCCTCAAGTGATCTGTTTGCCTCGGCCTTCCAAAGTGCTGGGATTACAGGCCTGAGCCATCGTGCCTGGCCTTGTTCTTTTTCTTTTTTTTGGCAAGGTCTCTGGCAAGGCTGAAGTGCAGTGGCAAGATTACTGCTTACTGCAGCATCGCGCTCCTGGGCTCAGCAATCCTCTTGCCTCAGCCTCCCAAGTAGCTGGGACCACAGGCAGTCACTATTGTGCCTGGCTAAATTAAAAAAAATTTAAAAAAAAATTTTTTTTTTTTTTTTTTTTTTTTTAAGAGAAGGGGTCCAGGCTGTACCCCTTCTATGTTGTCCAGGCTGGTCTTGAACTCGTGGCTTTAAGTGATCTTCCTGCCTCAGCCTCCCAAAGTGCTGGGATTACAGGTGTGAGCCCCCATGCCTGGCCTCTGGTTGGTATTCTTAGTGAAGCTGGTTTCAGAGATGCAGGTCACACAGAACTGGTGGGTGGCCTAAGCTTCACGACTTCTGCCTCTGTGAAATGGGGTTATGAATAGTCCCAACCTCCCAGGGGACCAAATAAGAAAATCCAGGCGGAGGACTTACACGGGGTCTGGCACTTAGTGAGCTGTCATGTTACCTTTAAAAGGAGTCGAAGTCCAAAGGGCAGACTGTTATGTTCCTGCTGCTCTGCAGATGTCCCCTGGGGGAGGCTGTAAGAGTCCTTTTTTTTTTTTTTTTTTTTTTTGAGACAGAGTCTTGCACTGTCGCCTAGGCTGGAGTGCACTGGTGTGTTCTCAGCTCACTGCAACCTCCACCTGCCCAGTTCAAGCAATTCTCCTGCCTCAGCCTCCTGAGTAGCTGGGACTATAAGCGCCCGCCACCATGCCCAGCTAATTTTTATACTTTTAGTAGAGAGGGATTTCACCACATTGGCCAGGCTGGTCTCGAACTCCTGACCATGTGATCTGCCGCTTCGGCCTCCCAAAGTGCTAGGATTACAGGCATGAGCCACCGCACCCGGCCAAGAGTCCATTTTAACAATGTTGACTAGGCATTGAACTCCACTGGGGGGTATCCCAGGCAGAGGCTAAGCCTGAGCAAGGCCCAGAGGCCGGCTTGTTGAGGGGTTAATGAGAGAGTGGCTTGGTTGAGGATGAAGGCCAGAAACGTGGAGTCATCTGAGCTGCAGGAACCTTGGGCCTAGTGGAGGCAAGGAAGGAGGAGGTGAAGCTCTGGGGGGAGGCTCCGGGCTGGTGGGCATGGCCTCTAATCAGAGAGGGGGTGGGGCTGGTTCTTAGACCAATCAGCCGGCAGCCCGGGGAGCACACGGCTGTGTGGGGGCAGAGCCTGCCTTCTCCGTGCCTGGGTGTCCTTTCGGCCCTCCTGGGACTTGCCACCAGGCCAGCAGCCCTGCTTGAGGACAAGCTTCTTGCTCTTTACTCTTTTACCCTCTACGTCTTGCTTGGCCCCTAACTTGACTGTGAGCCTCTTTCTGCAGGGTAAGGACTGAGGCTGCTGGTCTCTCCTTCCCAGGACTGAACACACAGCAGGCGCTAAATAAATGCTCTTGACTAGAGTCCTGGCGCTGCCCGGCGCTCCTTGCTGCCAGGAGTAAAAATAGTAACAGCAGGACCCCTTTATTGAGGACCTGCGGGGCACCAGGCACAATGCTTCCAGGATCCGGGGACGGCTGTGATCTTGTTCCCATTTTCCAAGCAGGAAAGCTCAGAGACCACCGCCCAGACCCTCCAGCCAATAGAGGAAATGCTCCCTTGTACCCTGGAACCCAGGGGAACAGGCCTTCCTGGCTCCACTGCTGGGACGAGGGCCCTGTGCTCAGGTGGGGCCAGGGAAGGCCCTCTCCCTTCAGCCCCGGGGTCCAGGTTGCAGCAGGCCCCCAGCTCACAATGAAACTCCCTCCCACAACCTGGCTTTAGGCCGGAGCAGTGGAGGTTGAGGGGGAGCGGGTGGGGAGGGGAGGCATGTCACCATATATCCCCGTCAGATTAAAAAACTAATTTGAAAAGATTAATATATTCCATTCTTGTTACACTGGCTGTGATACCTCTGGGCCCGCGGCCGCTCTGCTTCCTGATTATTGAATTTTTATGGCCTGGTAATTAATTGCAGATTCCCTGTTTTGTTCTATTTCTTTTTCTCTGACATTTTAATTTCAACAAAAAGCAGTGGTCTCCATGCAGGTTCTCTCTGGAGATCCTAATGGTCTATAAAACAGAATGACTTATAGACGTGGCACCCACTTCAGTTGGCGAGCGATTGTTTGAAACCTTGCTGATCATGCAAAATTTAATTTTTCCACTTCCCTCCCCTTTTTGCTACTCATTTCTTGTCTCTTGCATTGCAGCACCAGCATCTCAGCTCACCATGAAGTCAGCAAAGTGTCGCCTCCGAATCTGTTCTAGGGTTTTTTCCTAGAAGCCTGGGGGATGAAAACAGAGTGGGTTTTGATTCTTCTTCTGGCAGTGGGCCTGGTAGTGGGTGGGGTGGGGGGCTGAGCCTCCCTAAAAGGCCATGTGGATGTGGGCAGCAGCCCCCAGGGGAGGGAATGGGCAGGGGAGGTCATTTTCACCTGTCTCAGGTGCCTTCTGGCCAAATGCCATTGCCCCATTAAGCACCAAGGAACCCGAAGCCTCATCAGGGCAGAGAAAATGGGCATCAGCACCTGCACTTAGGCCCCCACCAGGCAGAGAGGGAGCCAGTTCAGGCTGAGTGGACTGACGCAGACAGATGCAGATAGCCTGACAGTCTTAGCTGAATGGGGTCACTGGGAACAGCTGTCCACACACACAGGTCTGGAAGAGACCCTTGAATTTCCATCCTAGTGGCCCCACTCTTATTTCTCATAGCCCTGCTAGCATCACACAGGCTGGGTGCTGTCGCCTGGGATCCCCTGGGACTGAGCAGGGCAGGAGGCAGAAGGATAAGGTCATAGAATCAATCCTAAGGGATTGGAGTTCAGATGTCTTTTGGGTCCAGGCAGGTGAAGTAAGTGGGGGGAGATGATAGGGGGTGGTGGGGACTGGAGCACTCCAGAGCTCACCCTTCACCAGGGGACATGGTGGCCACTTGGCTTTAGCCTTGGATGCCAAGTGGGAAGATGGGCCCAGTATGGCCAGAGCTTCTGATTCCCCAACAGAGTTTGGCAATATGGCTTACAGTGTGAAACTTCACATTTTAAACATCGGGGTGTGTGTGTGTGTAAACACTGTTGGCCAAACTGAACACAACTTTTTTTTATTTTTTTGAGTCGTAGTCTCGTTCAGTCGCCTAGGCTGGAGTGCGGTGGCGCGATCTCGGCTCACTGCAACCTCTGCCTTGCCTGCCGGGTTCACATTCTCCTGCCTCAGCCTCCCGAGTAGCTGGGACTATAGGCACCCGCCACTATGCCCGGCTAAGTTTTTGTATTTTTAGTAGAGATGGAGTTTCACCATGTTAGCTAGGATAGTCTCGATCTCCTGACCTCGTGATCTGCCCATCTCGGCCTCCCAAAGTGCTGGGGGATTACAGGCGTGAGCCACCGCGCCCGGCCTGAACACATCTTTGAGCTTCATGTCTGCTCTGGCTCATGAGGCACCAGTTTCCTCTGACTCTGAGCATGAATGAGAGAAGTTAGGGCATGAAGTGGAGTCCCCTAGAGTGAGAAGGGCCTCAGTGGCCAGCAGACCACCGCCGATGTCTGGGTGAGGTCTGCTGGGCTCCCCGAGGAGAACACTACCTCTTACCTAAGATGTCAGGAGGCAGGGCTTTGGCTCCAGGGACTTTAGGACAGTTCAGGCCGAATGCACTGACACAGGTAGACACAGACAGATGGCGACTTGGGGGCTCCTGAGGCTCCTCACATGAGCTGGAAGCATGAGGGGGCCACAGCCTGGTCCCACCTCCTCTGTGCTGAGATACTGGGGAGCTGACCCTGGCAGTGCCTCTAGTGACTCACTTTCCTCATCTGGAGAGGCTGAATGGGAAAGCCACAGTGTGGGCTTTAGAACAGATGGACTTGGGTTCAGACATCTGCCCCACCACTCACTTTGCAGCTGAGTAAGCTCAGGGTTTCTGAGAAACTCTAGAAAACTAGGAAATGGGCATGAACCTTCTGTCTTTGTTTTCCATTGCTGTACAACAAACTGCCACAAAGTTAGTAGCTTAAAACAAAACCCACTTGTTATCTCGCAGAGCGTAGGTCAGAAGTCTGACAAGGCCTGACTGGATTCTCCTCTCAGGGTCTCACCAGGTTCAAGACAAAATTCTCCCCTGGGGCTGTGGGGCCTCTTCCAAGCTCACCAATTGTTGGCAAAATTCAGTTCCTTGTCCTGAAACCCTTCCATCTTCAAGGCCAGCAGAGGCACCTGGCAACTTTCTGGTGCTCCCAATTGCTGTCTTCCTCTTTTGCTTATTTTTATTTATTTATTTTTTTGAGACTGTGTCTCTGTCACCCAGGCTGGAGTGCAGTGGCACAATCTCAGCTCACTGCAACTTCTGCCTCCCAGGTTCCAGTGATTCTCCTGCCTCAGCCTCCCGAGTAGCTGGGATTACAGGTATGCACCACCACGGCCGGCAAACTTATTAGTAGGGACGGGGTTTCACCATATTGACCAGGCTGGTTGCGAACTCCTGACCTCAGGTGATCCACCCACCTTGGCCTCCCAAAGTGCTGGCATTACAGGTGTGAGCCACAGCGCCCGGCCCCTCTTTTGCTTTTAAGGGCTGCTGTGATTACATTGGGCCCACTCAGATAATTCAGGATAATCTCCCTATTTTAAGGGAGCCGCCTAGTAAACTTGGTTATGTCTTTCAAGTCCCACACCTGTAACCCCAGCACTTTGGGAGGCCAAGATGGGAGGATCACTTGAGGCCAGCAGTTAGTGTCTAGTCTGAGCAGCATAGTGAGACTCCTTCTCTACAAACAAATAAAAAAAATAGCTGGGTGTGGTGGTGCATACCTCTAGTCCCAACTACTCAAGAGGGTGAAGTGGGAGGACTGCTTGAGCCTGGGAGATCGAGGCTGCAGTGAGCTATGGCTACACCGCTACACTCAAGCCTGGGTGACAGAGCAAGACCCTGTCTCAAAAAACAAAAAACAGTCCAGGTGCAGTGACTCATGCCTATAATCCCAGCACGTTGGGAGGCTAAAGCACGCAGATCACTTGTGCTCAGGACTGAGACCAGCCTGGGCTACATGGTCAAACGCCATCTCTACTAAAAATACAAAAACTAGTCGATCGTGGTGGCGCACACCTGTAATCCCAGTTACTCAGGAGGCTGAGGCATGAGAATTGCTTGGACCCGGGAGGCAGACGTTGCAGTGAGCCGAGATGGTGCCACTGCCCTCCAGCCTGGGCGACAGAGCGAGACAATGTCTCAAACAAAACAACACAAACAAGGGAGTGACATTGGTGGCAGAGATTATGGGGTCAAAATTCTGCCTGCTCCAGCCTCCAACTGCTTGGGATGATTGAAAGGGTGAAAATGCCCTGCCTCCATCCCGTCCCCTATCGTTGAGAAGCGCTGGTATTAGACATTTAAATACGTGGTCCCGGCTCCTGCACTAATGCACTGGGTGGTGGGAATGCTCCTCCTAGCAACCCTCTAAGAGAGCTAGCATGGTCTCCCCATCTTCCAGATGTGCACACCAAGATGCCAGCCATCAGGGAACATAGTTGGCAGAACCAAGATGTGAACCTCTCTCTGTCTCAGCTTCACATAAAGGCTTGTCATCTCACCGTTGGCCCAAATCCAGGGCTCCTGAATCGTCTGGAAATTTAGTTCTTCTGGGAGGCACGCACCATGTACCAGCAATATACATGTGATGCAGTTTCTCCCACTTAATTCTGTCATGGCACATAGGTGTTAATGGGAGTCCCCAGAGGATGACTTACATGTGTGTATTTTCTGGTTGTGCTGTTTTTTCATCTTTTTTACTTGGAGGTGGCTAGCGATGCATATGACGGCCACTCTTGGGTACCATTGCTTCTGCAGGACACCTCAGCTGATTCTCAAGCACTTTCCAGTGGTAGAAACTTCATGAGGCTCTTTGAAAAATAGAGGGCCGGGCGCGGTGGCTCAAGCCTGTAATCCCAGCACTTTGGGAGGCCGAGACTGGCGGATCACGAGGTCAGGGGATCGAGACCATCTTGGCTAACATAGTGAAACCCCGTTTCTACTAAAAATACAAAAAATTACCGGGTGTGGTGGTGGGCGCCTGTAGTCCCAGCTACACGGGAGGCTGAGGAAGGAGAATGGTGTGAACCCGGGAGGTGGAGCCTGCAGTGAGCCGAGATTGTGCCACTGCACTCTAGCCTGGGAGACAGAGCGAGACTCCCGTGTCAAAAAAAAAACAAACAAACAAACAAAAAAAAACTCTCTTTGCAGCTTTTTTTTTGCATTTGTATTTGTTTTTGTTTTCCCAGATGGATCTCCCTCTGTTGCCCAGGCTGGAGTGCAATGGTGCCATCTCCGCTCACTGCATCCTCTGCCTTCTGGGTTCAGGCAATTATCCTGCCTCAGCCTCCCAAGTAGCCGGGATTACAGGTGTCTGCTACCAACCTGGGCTAATTTTTGTATTTTTAGTAGAGATGGGGTTTCACCATGTTGGCCAGGCTGGTCTTGAACTCCTGATCTCAGATGATCCTCCTGCCTTGGCCTCCCAAAGTGCTGGAATTACAGGCATGAGCCACGGTGCTCGGCCCCCTTGCAGCTCTTATCTCTCCACATTGAGATGCGGGACTACATTATGAGTCCCTCTGTGTCCGGAATTGGTGGATTCTTGGTCTCACTGACTTCAAGAATGAAGCCACGGACCCCTGCAGTGAGTGTTACAGTTCTTAAAGACGGTGTGTCCGGAGTTTGTTCCTTCAGACATTCAGATGTATCTGGAGCATTTTCCTTCTGGTGGGTTCAGGGTTCCCGCTGTCAGGACAGAAGCTGCAGACCTTTGTGGTGAGTATTACAACTCTTAAAGGCAACGGGTCTGGAGTTGTTCGTTCTTCCCGGTAGGTTCGTGGTCTCAGTGGCCTCAAGAGTGAAGCTGCAGCCTTTGATGGTGAGTGTTACAGCTCATAAAGGCACACGTGGACCCAAAGAGTTAAACAGCAGCAAGATTTCCTGCGAAAAACTAAAAAACAGAGCTTCCACAGTGTGGGAAGAAAACGAAGCAGGTTACAGCTGGCTGGTTCTGGTTGCCGCTTGGTGGTTCGGGCAGCCTGCTTTTATTCCCTTATCTGGCCCCACCCACATCCTGATGATTGGTCCATTTTACAGAGCTGATTGGTCCACTTTACAGAGAGCTGATTGGACCGTTTTGACAGAGTGCTGATTGGTGCGTTTACAATTCTTGAGCTAGACACACAGGGCTAGACAGAAAAGTTCTCCAAGTCCCCACTAGGTTAGCTAGATACAGAGTTAGCTAGATACAGAGTACCAATTGGTGTATTTACAAACCTTGAGCTAGACAGAGTACTGATTGGTGTATTTACAAACCCTGAGCTAGACACAGAGTGCTGATGGGTGCGTTTAAGATCCCTTAGCTAGACATAAAAGTTCCCCAAGTCCCCACCAGATTAGCTAGATACAGAGTGCTGATTGGTGCACATACAATCCTCCGCTAGATATAAAAGTTCTCCAAGTCCCCATCCGGTTCAGGTGCCCAGCTGGCTTCCCCTAGAGGATCCTGCACCGGGGCTGTAGGCGGAGCTGCCTGCCAGTCCGGAGCGGCGCCTGCACTCCTCAGCCCTTGGGCTGTTGGTGGGACCGGGCGCCACGGAGCAGGGGCAGCGCCTGTCGGGGAGGCTCGGGCTGCGCGGGAGCCCACCGCAGGTGGGGAGCTCAGACATGGCGGGCTGCAGGTCCTGAGCCCTGTCCCGCGGGGAGGCAGCTAAGGCCCCGCGAGAATTTGAGTGCAGCGCTGGCGGGCCAACACTGCTGGCGGACCCGGCGCAACCTCCGCAGCTGCTGGCCTGGGTGCTAAGCCACTTACTGCCCAGGGCCTGCTGCGCCAGCCGGCCGCTCCGTGTGCTGGGCCCGCCGAGCCGGTTCCCGCGCCCGCGCCCGCCGGCACTCGCACTGGCCCGCGAGCGCCGCGCGCAGTCCCGATTCTCGCCTGCGCCTCTCCCTCCACACCTCCCCGCAAGCGGAGGGAGGCAGCTCCGGCCTCAGTCAGCCCAGAGAGGGGCTCCCACAGTGCCGTGGCGGGCTGAAGGGCTCCTCAAGCGCCGCCAGAGTGGTCGCCGAGGCCAAGGAGGCGCTGAGAGTTAGGGCTGCTAGCACATTGTCACCTCTCACCTCCTTTCCCCCAAAGAAGATAAAATACACTAGCTTCCACCAATCAGATGCACAAGAATTGGAAGCAAGTACACGTGGGCAAGGTGAACTAGCTGGGCATGGAGGAGAGTGATCTCCCGGCAAGCAGGTACGACGTGGTGCAGGTGCCTGTTTCCGCTGGCGTAGCTGTGGTGGAGCCTCTACGAAGAGGCGGGCTGTGGCGGTAGCTGTGTTGTAATTAGGATAGTCCTGTGGTGTGATTGGGTGGGGCTCCCGGGCTGTATTGTTCCTGGCTGTGGGTCATCCAAGTCTGCTTCTCTGGTGCTTCCAGAGTCTGCTGTTTGCAACAAAGTAGAACTTGCTGTTTGTATCAAAGTGAATTCTGTTGTTTGCAATAAAGTAGAATCTGTCCTTTGCCACTGAGTGGCTTCTGTGGTTTATAATTAAAAGCCCTGCCTGGTACACTCCCCTTGATAGAACTCTAAGTCCTGGACCTCCAGCCCACACTGTTACTGCTCACTTCAGAGCCATTCCTCCTCCTGCCTTGCCACCAGGGGCCTGATATTGTTTAAGCAGCAACACATGCAACTCTATGGGGGAACTATGATCAGTCTCAGGCTGTCATAACTGTCGGAATTCTTTTCCCAAGATACTCCTTTCTTACCCTCATAGTTGCTGGGGATGACTGTGTGGTTCATTCGTGGCCACAGATAAATGGGGGCTTCTCAGGACGTTTTTCTTTCTGATAATAAGAAATCCTCTTTTCCTGCTTAGTCTCTTCTTACCTTGAATGGGGTTGTGTAAAGATGAAATGCTTGGAGCCATAGCAGTCATCTTGTGGCCATGAGGCAACAAGGTTAAGGATTAAAACCAAAAAAACAAAAAACACCAAACAGTGAGGATGGCAAGAGGAAAGACAGTGTGTTGGTTCTCAAAGACATTGTCAAGCCCTTGAACTAACACCAGCAGCATCTACCTCCACACTCTGCTCTGGGAGAAAATGGAGCCCTTTGTGTTTAAGCAATGATTAACTGTATATATACCCTTTCAGTTAAGGCTCAGAACTATCCTAACTGATTCCAGCCCACAGGCAGTGTGGCCCATACCCACAGGGATGGTTTAGAGTTGGTGCTGGATAACCCTGTTTGCTTTTTCTTCAGGCTAGAGTGACAGATTCCACAATGAACTTGGAATCGTGCCCTGCATGGGTGAAGCCTCTGATTCCTCAGAAGTGAGTTTGCCCAATCCCCTTGTGGACAGATTCATGGCAAGCCAGTCCCTCCCCATCCTGAGGAGCCCATATGCCAGCCCTGGGCAGCCCACCCTCACCCTGTGGCAGGCCTGTGGGGTCTCATGGCCCCTTCAGATCTCCCTGTGGGTGAGGAGAGATCCCTACATTCTGCAGGTGACGCTCTGACAGGAGAAGTGACTTATCCAAGGTCCCATGGGCAGGGTGTAGGGGCCGGCTCCAGTTTTGTAGGATCCAAGCTTGGGGGTCCCACTCCAGGGGGAGTCTGTCTATTTGCCCCAGGGCCAGGGGCACAGGGGCTTCTGGGACAGTGGCTGATCAGGTGGAGTGGGCGCTTCCATGCAGCAAGCTGAAGAGGGCTTGAGGAGGCCTGTGTTCTCCTGGGCCTGAGAAACAGATTTCTGTTGCAACAGTGCTATAACAGCCCTGGATCTCAGTGGCTTCCAAAATAACCATTTGCTTTCTCTCTCCTGGCTCAGGAGTCGGCTGGCATTGTTTTGCTTCAAGTCGTGGGTCCAGATCATCTGGGGAGCAGCAGAGACCTGGGGATGCTCTTGCCTGGTGGGCAGTGCAAGCATGAGAGGCAACCACACAGGTGCATTGAAAGTCCCTGCCTGCGCCAAGTCTGCTGAAGTTCCATTGGCCAAAGCCACTCACTTGGCCAAGCCTGTAGTATCAGGGTAAGTGAATGTGTTGTACCCCCTCTGTGGGGTGGCCCTGCAAGGCCACCTTTGTAATCCTATTACAGGTAGGGGAGTGAAAGGTCAGGATGAACAATCCACTCTAATGGGTCCCACATGCTCCGCGGTGACCCCAAAGCCACAGTAACACCCTAACCCCACCTACACCATTGGGCAGGATCTCCTCAGGGCAGGGGGGTGGGGGTGCTGCCTCACGCAGGAGCTGCCTTCAGGTCTGCCTGGCCCCAGGGCCTCTGCACATCCATTCTTGCTCAATTCCTAAGGGTTCAGGGTTTCCCATCTTGCCTCCCATCAGCTCTGGGAAGCCAAAGACTCCCTCTATTTCTCAGAGGAAGAACTTGAAGTTCAGGGAGCCAGGGTGCGGCCGGAGATTGCAGGGCAGACCCGCTGCCCAACCTCCACTGTCCTCCTGAGCCCTGCAGGGAGATGCTGAGTGGTCGGGCTCGCCTCCCTGGGCACCTGCCTCCTGGGAGTGACACACTCCCAGCCACTTGCCCCTTTCCTCCATGCCACCCCCACGCTCAGCCTATGCCCTCCCCGCAGAGATGCAGGGAAATGCAGCCGTGGACTTCAGGGTGCAGCCTGCCCTGCTCGGGGGACCTCTCAGCTCTTGTTTGCATTTGGCAGCCCCTGAGCTGGCCTAGGGACAGATTTTTATTTGCCTTGCTCAGGGTTTTGTTTGTTTCAATGGAGCCAACACTAAACAGTCACATTTCACAAAGAATTCAGATTTAATTTCTATTCCTTTTGAAACAGTGAAAGATTTGCCTACATGGGACCCACTTAGCTGCAGAGCAGGTCTGCTGGGGCTGCATGGTGCCCCACCCCCCGCTCAGATGGGTTAAGGGCCCTTGCCCCAGTCCCCACCACTCTCTGCTGCCTCACACCCAAACAACTTCACTAATTTTCTATATTGGTCTTTATGCTGCTGGCATGTGAGCTGTAACCTCTGATTTAATCCAGTCCCCAGAGGCCCAGAGAGGGGAGACTCCTGTCTGGGCTCCATGGCCAGTCAGAATACCTTATTTCTCTTTCTCTCTTCCCAAGAGCTTCATCTGGATCCCTCCTGCGGATTCCAACTCAGAGGCCCAGTCTCTATTTCCTGCCCCCAATGGCTCAGGCTAGGGGCTTTCTCTCCAGGCAAAGCTGTTTGTGTCCTGGCTTAATGAAGCTCCCTGGCATTGCTGTCCCAAGGGTACACTCACCTGAGGAAAAAGTCCAGACTGAGAGGAAGCTCTGGGAGACATGAGGGGCAGGGAGGCTCATATCCCTGAGCTATACAGAGAAGCCCTGCAGATGTTTAAAATTGGATCATTGGCTGGGCACGGTGGCTCACGCCTATAATCCAAGCATGTTGGGGAGCTGAGGTGGGTGAATCACCTGAGGTCAGGAATTCAAGACCAGCCTGGCCAACATGGTGAAACCCCATTTCTACTAAAAATACAAAAATTAGCCAGGTGTGGTGGTGCACACCTGCAGTCTCAGCTACCCAGGAGGCTGAGGCAGGAGAATCATTTGAACCCAGGAGGCACAGGTTGCAGTGAGCTGCGATCATGCTACTGCAACCCAGCCTGGGTGACAGAGTGAGACTCTGTATCAGTAAAAAAAATAAAATAAAATAAATGAAATAAAATAGTATAACAGCCGACACAAATATTACACTTCTTGTGTACCAGCCACTTCTTGTGACACCTTATTCCCCGTGGGATGAGGCTTTATATTAACCCACTTACTCCTCAAGCCAGCCCTGTAAGGAGAGTGGTACCACTTTTATCCCTGTCTTACAGAGGAGAAAACTGAAGCATAGAGAGGTTAAGCCACGTGCCCCAAGTTGCACAGCTTATAGGTGGTAGAGTAGGGATTCGAACCCAGGTCCTCTGGTTTCAGGACCCACAGTTCCTAACCACTGAACCATTCTGGAGGATATGCCATCCTCAACATGTGGCTTCTCATTGAGTAAGATAGCTGCTTGAGCTCCGGCCTTACACCTCACTCCAGTTTTCAGCGAAAAGGAAGGGACCACACAGGACTCACCCCTTCCTTTAAGGATCCTTGCTGAAAGTTTCACAGGAAGCTCCTGCTTGCCTCCCTTTGACCAACATTTAGTCACACAGTAACACCTCAGCCAAGAAAAGGTCTTTATTCCAGTGATTATGATCTCAATGAAAAAATCAGCTCTACTATTGCAGGGGAGAATGGAGACCGAATATTTAGCATCGATTGCTGCATTTCACGGATGAAGAAACTAGGGCTCAGAGGGGTGCACGACCTGCTGGAGGTCACACAGCCAGAAAGAAGTGAAGCCTGGATCTTCTGTCCCTGGGCTTTTAGGAGCCGGTGGGGCCCCAAAGGCACACCCTGCTGATTTCCTGGGGGTGAGGAGGACTGGGCTTCGGTGCATAACCCCCTTCCCTACCCCAGGAACACCTGGGGCCCAGGCCCTGCCAGCCAGAGCCCCCTGTGCCTTCCAGCCCTGGCAGCCTCTCTGGGCCCAGATCTGTCACACTGGCACCCACCCTGCCCCGGGCCTGGCCTGACTCCATCCAATCTCCACGCCAGCATCGACTGTGCTTGGGCAGGTTCCTGAGGCAGCCTCAAGAGCGTTGAATAATTCAGACCCGCGTAATGGGATAATGAATTTACTGACAACCCGTTGTGGTCTCCATACTTACATTTTGAGAAATACTGACTCCCTAGGCCCACTGGCAGGCAGGCGAGGTACACACCCCAAGAAACTGTTGCCTCTGCCCATTTGTGGGGTTCAGGCCTGACAGAGTGGGGACCCAACTTCGGTCTCAATGGTTCTTCCCCTGCTTGGGGAAGTGGGTAGTGTGGGGCAGGGGGAGGCCTGAGTGGAACTTTGGGGCGAGGTGGAAGCAGAATCCCAGGAGTTCAGAAAGGCAGAGCTTGAAGGGAGCCCGGCCACCCTTGGTCCTGCACGCCCATTTCATGAATGGGGAAAATGAGGTGGCAGGCAGGACCGCCTATGCCCCTGGACACTGTTCTGTGCTGGCAATGCCAGGGATGACTCGTGGCTCTGGGAAGAGACCTGTGTATTTTCCTTCTAGTCTGCAGTTACCTGTCCCCAGCTGCTGGGGGTGGGGGGTCACTACTAATGCCCCATAGCTGCCCCTTCATTGGAGATGTGTCCTTAGCCAAACGAGAGCCACCGCCACGTGGAAGGCCATGCTCTGCTTGCCACAACCTGGGCACGCTGTGGCTGATGGTGGACTTCCATGGTGGTACAAGAGGTGGGAGTAACTGTGTGATGCTCTCTATGCTCCAGAACCCCCGGGGGATAAAGCTGCTGTGGGACTCCAGCTGGGACCACATTCCAGCTTTGCCTTCACCCCCTACCCTACCCTGCTTCTCTCACTCCCCTTCTCCTCCAAACCTCCACAGTGGATCATTTGAATGGAGTCCCGTCTCAGAGTCTGCTTCTGGGAGTCCACCTAACACCGTGCATTTCCTGGCCTGAGCTTCCCTTCTGAGCACTGCCCCAGAGCACCAACAGGGCTCAGAGCCAGGACTCCTTGGCCCTGGCCCTGGCTCCGCTATGTGACTGTGAGGAAATCACTGGTCTGCCCTCGGCCTCAGTTTCCCTGTCTGTGATTGGTTGGCAGCAGGATCTTCCAGGGTCCGTTCCAGCTCTGAAGGTCTGTGATGTGACCTGAGGTGCCAGGAAGCCTTCTCCCTCCCCTGCCTAGCCCCACAGGCACATGGAATTCTGCCACTGGGTAGGGCATCACTTTTCCCTCAAAGGAGTTTTCACAGTGCAAAAGCATCTGAGATGAGAATGAGCATCCAATCAGGTGATCACACCACAAGACAGAATTTCTCAATGTGGGGTTCTTGGATCACCTGCAATGAGTTCTTCACC
This sequence comes from Piliocolobus tephrosceles, assembly GCF_002776525.5. NCBI lineage: Eukaryota > Metazoa > Chordata > Mammalia > Primates > Cercopithecidae > Piliocolobus > Piliocolobus tephrosceles. Next base: position 71,587,490 of record NC_045442.1, read on the forward strand.
TAAAGGGGTATTTATTATTATTATTAATTTCCCCTCTTCTCTCTCTTTCTTTTTCTTTTTTTTTTTTGAGATGGAGTCTTGCTCTGTCGCCCAGGCTGGAGTGTGCAGTGGCTGGATCTCAGCTCACTGCAAGCTCCGCCTGCCGGGTTTACGCCATTCTCCTGCCTCAGCCTCCTGAGTAGCTGGGACTACAGGTGCCCGCCACCTCGCCCAGCTAGTTTTTTGTATTTTTTAGTAGAGACGGGGTTTCACCATGTTAGCCAGGATGGTCTCGATCTCCTGACCTCGTGATCCACCCATCTCGGCCTCCCAAAGTGCTGGGATTACAGGCTTGAGCCACCGCGCCCGGCCACCTTTTTTTTTTTGAGACAGAGCTGTCTTCTAGGCTGGAGTGCAGTGCAACCTCCACCTCTCAGGTTCAAGCGATCCTCCCACCTCAGCCTCCTGAGTAGCTGGAACTACAGGCCTGCAACACCATGCCTGGCTAATTTTTGTATTTTTAGTAGAGATGAGGTTTCACCATGTTGGCCAGACTGGTCTGGAACTTCTGACCTCAAGTGATCTGCCTGCCTCAGCCTCCCAAAGTGCTGGGATTACAGGTGTGAGCCACCATGCCTTCCTCTCCTTTTCTTGAATGTGATACCTTGGGCTGCAGCAGCTACCTTTCAACCACGAGGAAAGAACACGGCATGCAAACAACAAGCTAAGGATAAGTGAAGCAGAAATATAAAAAGAAGCTGGGTTTTCGTTGGCATTTCTGAATCATTGCCCCAAACTTGAAGACCCTTACTTTCTATGTGAAATAATTAAATATCTATATTGCTCAAGCAAGTCTTGGTTGACTCTTCTGTTATTTGCAGCCCCAAAGCATTCCAAACGGAATCAACTGTCCGTATCACACTGAATCATAATAACAATCCTCTAGGGAGGGGATTGTTTTTGACTCAGAGAAGTGAAGTGACATAGTTAATGTCAAGCTGGCAAGTGGCAATACCTCTTTGGGAAGGAGCTTTCAGGTTGGGAGGATTTGATTATTGGTAAGAATTTAATTTCTGTCTCCTTCACTGCATCTGTCCTATCGTAGTCTGATCATGGGGCATAACTTCCTCCCTTACCATTCTGGTCTTTGGTCTTCTCTCTTTCTCTATCATCCCACTCAGGGTCTCAGACTAGACCCAGGAAAAGCTGTTGTGGAGTAGCGGGGAGGTAGCAAGTCACCACAGTGCATTCCTCGATGGACTTTTCCTAATGAGTGTGGCCAGATTCTGGTACCAATGACTGCGGAGAAACCCAAACCCAACTCAGAGATAATTCTGGCCTCTAAACAGCCCCTCTTTGGGGGAGATGTTATAACAAAAGAGAGAAAGAGCTCAGAGACATAAAAACAGACAGAGGAAAGGAGGGAAAAACAGCAGGAGAAAGAGTAGAGAAGGAGGAGGATGAGAAGATGGGAGAAGAGAGGATCTCAGGTTAGAGTTTGACAGGCCTAACATTGAATCTCAGTCCAGACACTGACCAGTAGCTGACCTAGAACGGTAGGGAGATTTGAACAGGCCCTTTGGAAGGCAGGGAATTTGAGAGCCACAGTGGGGTGAGCAGGGGAAGAGTAATAGCTCCAGACCCTGCAACTGATTCCCCAAACCCTGGGTGGTGGTTGTGTGTGTAGGGAGCCCTCTCTGAGGGCTGCCCTGGATTCGTGGGGAAGGCAGGGGCAGGAATGGCCTTAGATTAGGGGAAAAGAAGAGGGCCTATGTCAAGGCACAGAAAGCACCTAAGCTTCGCCTCCATCACCTTTGGGCAGTGGCCAGAGAGGAGCCTAGGGATGACCTTTGGCCTCGGCAGTGGGCAGAGAGGAGCCTGGGGTTGGCCTTTGGTTTGGGTAGCAGGTAGAGAGCATCCTGGTGATGATCTTTGGCTTGGGCAATAACTGGGGAGGGGCTGGATCAAATGTCCCCAGGGTCTGGCATACAGCCAGTGCCCTCAGCTGAAGTACTGAGCCTAGGGCTGGTGGGTGAGGAAAGGAAGGAGCAGTTTTCCAGCGTTAGTCAGGAGGCGCAGGGCTGGGGGTAGAAGGGGAGTGGCTCCTCTCCCTGGGACTTGCCCTGCTCACCTGGCTAATGCCTCATGCCTGTGACTTCAGGCTGGCAGACATTGCTGTTTCCACAGAGCCTTCCCCAATCCCTCAGGCCAGATGTCTCCTTACGGAGCTGTTGTAGGGGTTTAAAGCATGTCAGGGAATTCGGCCCGGCGTGGTGGCTCACATCTGTAATCCCAGCACTTTGGGAGGCCAAGGGGGTGTGGATCACGAGGTCAGGAGTTCAAGACCAACCTGGCTAACATGGTGAAACCCTGTCTGTACTAAAAATACAAAAATTAGCTGGGCGTGGTGGCATGCAACTGTAATCCCAGATACTTGGGAGACTGAAGCAGGAGAATTGCTTAAACCTGGGAGGCGGAGGTTGCAGTGAGCAGAGATCACGCCACTGCATTACAGCCTAGGTGACAGAGGAAGACTTCGTCTTGGGAAAACAAACAAACAAACAAAAAACAGAATTTTTAGACACCTCTTTCATGAGGAGATAGAGTCTATGTCCCTTACCTTGAACTAATCTGATCACACAAGAAAGGCCTCTACGACAGCCTTTTTGAACAGAACGTAGTGGAAGTGATGCCATGTGACTTCTGGGGCTGGGTTAGAAAAGGTCACATCACATCTCCCAGATTCTCTTGAGCCCTTGGTCTGAGAGCCATCAGGTGTCCTGTAAGAAGTCCATCTTCCCTGAGGAGGCCTCCATGTGTAGAGATCACACAAAGTAAGAAGCAGCCAGGGGCCCCAATTCATTCAGCCCCTGCTGTTTGAGTCTTTCTAGCCCAGGTGCCAGATACACTCATGAAGAAGCCCTTGAGATGACACAGTTGCAGCCCCAGCCACTCTGGAGCTGTATGCCATGCATGAGACCCAGAGTGAGAATTGTCTAGTTGCGTCCAGGTAACCTCCAAATTCATAAGCAGAATAAAATGATAGGGTATTAGTTTTCAAGGGCTTCCTAGGTAAGGAAAACAAATTGGGTAAAACAACAGAAATTTATTTTATCACAGTTTCAGAGGCCAGATCTGAAGTCAAAGTGTTGGTGGGGTTGGCTCCTTCTGAGGGCTCTGAGGGTAATTTGCAATTCTTTTTTTTCTTTTTGGACATAGAGTCTCACTCTGTTGCCCAGGCTAGAGTGCAGTGGTGTGATCTTGGCTCACTGCAACCTCTGCCTCCTGGGTTCAAGCGGTTCTCCTATCTCAGTCTCCTGAGTAGCTGAGATTACAGGTGCAAATCACCCTGCCTGGCTAATTTTTGTATTTTTAGTAGAGATGGGGTTTTGCCATGTTGGCCAGACTGGTCTTGAACTCCTGACTTCAGGTGGTCTGCCCGCCTTGGCCTCCCAGAGTGCTGAGATTACAGGCATGAGCCACTGCACCCAACCTCTGAGGGTAATTCTGTTCCAGGTCCTTCTCTCACCTTCTGGTGGTAGGCAATACTTGGCATCCCTTGGCTTGTAGCTGTATCACTCCAACATTTGTCTCCATCTTCACATTGTGATCTCTGTGTGTCTCTGTGTACAAATTTCCCTCCTCTTGTAAATATACAGGTCATATTGGATTAGGGGTTCACTCAATCCCAGTATGCCTAATCTTAACTCATTACACCTACAATGATTGTCATTTCCACATAAGTTCACATTCTGAAGTACTGGGAGTTAGGACTTCAGCATATCTTTTGGGGGGACACAATTCAACCCAGAAGACAGTTATCATTTGAAGCCATTGTTTTGGAGTGCTTTGTTATGCAGCAGTAGTTACCCAGAACACTGGAAGTAAGGGATGGCTGGGGCAGCAGCTAAAACACCAGTGTAAATGTAGTGAGATGAAAAAAATTTACCAGAACATCCTCTGGGAGGCGACTGTATGTGGCTGGAATAATTTATTTTCTGAGTAGTTTGGGGTTGAGGTGCGGCACTAGATCTTACCCCCAGAAAGTGTATGTTTCAATAGCAACATGTAGTTGAATAATAACAGACAGCTTCCCTAATGCCTTCTAAAGTAGGAAAAGAACTTGGGTTTTGCTTTGTGGGATAGTCCTTTCTCTTAAATAAATGTTGCTTTTTTTTTTTTTGAGACGGAATCTCATTCTGTCGCCCAGGCTGGAGTGCAGTGGCCAGATCTCAGCTCACTGCAAGCTCCGCCTCCCCGGTTCTCCTGCCTCAGCCTCCCGAGTAGCTGGGACTACAGGCGCCCGCCACCTCACCCGGCTAGTTTTTTGTATTTTTTAGTAGAGACGGGGTTTCACCGTCTTAGCCAGGATGGTCTCGATCTGCTGACCTCGTGATCCGCCCGTCTCGGCCTCCCAAAGTGCTGGGATTACAGGCTTGAGCCACCTCGCCGGGCCAAATGTTGCATTTTTATAGAAAGAGAACCAATTTGAATATTAGAGTGTTTCTGGCCTCTATATATCTCAGAATGGTGTTGTTTACTAATGCTTACTCCATCAGAACACTGATTAACTGTGAGGTGCAGTTGCCTGGTTAAGTGTTGGGCTTCCCCATAGACTGTAAATGACCCTGTGGGGAGGGACAGGTTCAGTCTTGTTCCCCACTAAATCCTCAGAAGTTCTTGGCACAAAGTAGGTGGTTCATAGTTATTTGCTGAAAGCATGAACATTAGAAAAGTAACAAATGGTTTTAAATCTATATGATGACTAAAGACATACAAATCTATTAGCTGCAAAACATCTAAAAATGCTAGAAAAAGTACTTTTGAAATCCCTTCAGTTAATGGGAGAGCCTGTAAGAAGGTAAGGGAATTGCCAGAGGCCAGAAACGAATTGGAAACATCAGCCCAGGAAGTAAGTGATTATGAAACTGCTGTATACCCTGAGGACATCTACCTCACTGGGCAGCCTGAAACCTCCACAGCTTCTGTGGCATAAGAAAGAAGCAAGAGGTCATAAAAATTACCAGGAAGATTAAAAAAAGAACCAAACAGAGCTTCTAGAGATTTAAATATATAAGGTATGAAATTAAAAACTCAATGACACAGTTAAATAATTGAATAGACACAGCTGGAGGTGGAATTTGTAAACTGGAAGATAGATCTGAAAAAATTACACATAATACAGCATGGAAAAATGAAAAATATGAAAGAGGTTAAGAGGCATAAAGGATGGAATAAAAAATGTTTAATATACATCTAAGCAGAGTTTTGAAAAGTAATTATAAGTAAAAAAGGAGAGAGGCAATATTCAAAGAGACAGTACCTGAGAGTTTTCCATAATTATTAAAAACATGAATCCTCAGATTCAGGAATTCCAATGACCTCAAACAGGATAAATAGAAATAAATCCATACATACCTCATAGATACATCATATCTGTAGATACATCATAGTCAAAGTGAAGAATACCAAAGACAAGAAGATCTTAAAAGAACCAGAAAAATAAGTATTTTTTTTGTTTACAACTTCTTTTTTTTTTTTTTTTTTTGAGAAAGGGTCCCACTCTATTGTCCAAACTGGAATGCAGTGGTATGATCTCAGCTCACTGCAACCTCTGTATCCTGGGCTCCATTGATCCTCCAGCCTCAGCCCCTCAAGTACCTGGGACTATAGGCACGTACCACTATGTTTGGCTAATTTTTATTTTTTTCTAGAGATGGGGTTTTGCCATGTTGCCCAGGCTGGTCTCGAATTTCTGGACTCAAGGGACCTGCCAATCTCGGCCTCCCAAAGCACTGGGATTACAGATGTGAGCCACTGTGACTGGCCACACAACTTCTGCAATTAGAAGAAATTAGACTAATGGCTGATTAGTAATAACAGCATCAACATCAGCAATGAAACACAGAAAGAATATTAATTTCAACAGGCTTTTAAAAAGTCCCAAAACTAGGGACTATACACCCTAGTGAAGAACTACATACCCCAGTGAAACTATCTTTTTGGAGTAAGTGTGGAATTAAAAGCACATATCCACATAAAAACTTGGACTTAACATGTTCATAGCAGCATTATTCATAATAGCCAAAAAATGGGCCTGGTGTGGTGACTTATGCCTATAATCTCAGCACTTACGAGTATATTAGTCCATTTTTATGCTACGGGTAAAGACATACCTGAGACTGGGTTATTTGTTTATTTATTTATTTTTAATTTTTAATTTTTTTGAGTCTTGCTCTACTGCCCAGGCTGGAGTGCAGTGGTGCCATCTCCACTCACTGCAACCTCCAGCTCCTGGGTTCAAGCAATTCTCCTGCTTCAGTCTCCCAAGTAGCTAGGATTACAGGAGTCTGCCACCATACCTGGCTAATTTTTTTAAATATTCTTAGTAGAGATGGGGTTTCTGGCAAACAAAATCATGTTGGCCAGGCTGGTCTCAAACTCCTGACCTCAGGTGATCTACCCATCTTGGCCTCCCAAAATGCTGGGATTACAGGCATGAGCCACTGTGCCTGGCAAGACTTGCTCATTTGTAAAGGAAAGAAGTTTGATCGACTCACAGTTCCACATGGCTGGGGAGGCCTCACAATCATGGCAGAAGGCAAAAGGCACATCTTATATGGTGGCAGACAAAGAGGGAAATGAGAGCCAAGTGCAAGGGGTTTCCCTTATAAAACCATCAGAATGGCTGGGTGTGGTGGCTCACGCCTGTAATCCCAACACTTTGGGAGGCCGAGGCGGCTGGATCACCTGAGGTCAGGAGTTTGAGACCAGCCTGGCCAATATGGTGAAACCCCGTTTCTACTGAAAATACAAAAATTAGCCAGGTGTGGTGGTGTGTGCCTGTAGTCTCAGCTACTTGGAAGGCTGAGACAGGAGAATTGCTTGTGCCTGGGAGGCAGAGGTTGCAGTGAGCTGAGATCACATCACTGCACTCTAGCCTGGGTGACAGAGCAAGACTGTCTCAAAACAAAACAAAACAAAACAAAACAAAACCTATCAGATCACATGAGACTTATTCATTATCATGAGAGCAGTATGAGGAAAACCGCCCTCATGATTCAATTATCTCCCACCAGGTCCCTCCCACAACGTGTGGGAATTACGGGAGCTACAATTCAAGATGATATTTGGGTGGGGACACAGCCAAAGCATATCAGGGAGGATGAAGCAGGAGTAGCGCTTGAGCCCAGGAGTTTGAGACCAACCTGGGCAGCATAGGGAGACTCCATCTCTACATTTTTTTTTTTTAATTAGCCAGGTGTGGTGGCATGTGCCTGTGGTCCCAGCTACTTGGGAGGCTGAGGTGGAGGGGATTGCTTGAGCTAGGGACATCAAGGCTGCAGTGAGCTGTGGTCATACCACTGTACTCCGGCCTAGGTGACACAGCAATACCCTGTCTCAAAAAAGAAAACAAAACAAAACAATAACAACTGAAATGTGCAGGAACTAATGAATGAATAAACAAAATGTGGCATAGTGGCTGGGTGAGGTGGCTCACACCTGTAATCCCTGCACTTTGGGAGGCTGAAGCAGGTGGATTGCTTGAGCTCAGGGGTTTGAGACCAGTCTGGCCAACATGTCGAAACCCTGTCTCTACAAAAAACACAACAATTAGCCAGGCATAGTGGTGTGCACCTGTGGTCTCAACTACTCAGTAGGCTGAGGCGGGAACATTGCTGGAGCCCAGGAAATTGAGGCTGCAGTGAGCTATGATTGCACCACTGCACTCCAGCTTGGGTGACAGAATGAAACCTTGCTTAAAAAAAAAAAAAAAAAAAAAAAAAGTGATATAGCCATACAATAGAGTATTACTTGTCATGAAAAGGAATAAAATTCTAATTCATGCTACAACATAGATGAACCTTGAAACCATGCTAATTGAAAGACACAAAGGCCACCTGTATGATTTCATTTATGAAATGTCCACAATAGGCAAATCCATAGGGACAGAGAGTAAATTAGTAGCTGCCAAGGGCTAGGGGTATTGGAGGGGAATAGGGATTTTCATGCCCATATGCTCATTTGCTCATGGGCATAAAGTTTCTTTTCTGAGTGATGAAAGGTTCTGGAATCAGATGGTGGTGATGTTTGCAAACCTTATAAACATACTAAAACCACTGAATTATATGCTTTCAAAGGGTGAATTTTATGGTATGTGAATTTTATCTCAATAACAAATGCAAAAAACAAGACTAAGTTTGGAAATAAAGACATTTTCATTTATGCTAAAACTGAGAGAATTTATATACAACAGACCCCATGCTCCCCCAACGGAATTTCTAAAGAATGAACATGAAGAGAAGAAAAATGATCTCAGGGAGAAAGTCTGAAGTATAAAAAAAAAAGATGAATTGAGAAAATAATGAAAATATGGGTGAAACTAAATAAACATCCTTACTGACCAAAACAACGTCTGTTCCATGGGGTTAAGCAAGAGATGAAGCTAAAAGACTGGGCCTGATATGAATGGAAGTAAAGTGTTCAAAGTGCCCTGCGTTGTTCAGTAGATGGGTACGATATTGGTTAATATTAGATCATGTTAAGTTCAGTAATCATTTTAAAATTTGGAGAGTTGGCTGGGCACGGTGGCTCAGGCCTGTCATCCCAGCACTTTGGGAGACCGAGGTGGGTGGATCACCTGAGGTCAGGAGTTTGAGACCAGCCTGACTGACAGTGAAACCCTATCTCTACTAAAAATACAAAATTATCCGGGTGTGGTGGCATGTGCCTATAACCCAGTTACTTGAGAGGCTGAGGCAGGAGAATCACTTGAACCTAGGAGGTGGAGGTGGCAGTAAGCAAAGATCGCACCACTGCACTCCAGCCTGGGCAGTAAGAGTGAAACTCCGTCTCAAAAGTAAAGAAAAAAAAAAAAAAAAAAAATAAAGCCAAGTATGTTTGTAATCTCTAGAAATATAGACTGAACTCTCCAGTTAAAAGGCATAGACTATCAGACTGGGTTAAAAAAGAGACTAGACAAATGCTGCTTACATGAGACACATCTAAAACATGAGGACAAATAAAAAATTCTAAGTAAAACAGTTAAAACAAACAAACCAACAACAAAAAAAAAGCTAAAAAACCAAAAAACCTGAAAAACACTGACCAAAAGAAAACCAGCATAGATATATCAGTATTAGACTAAATAGACTTTAGGGCAAAAAGATGTTACTAGAGATACAGAGGGTTGGCCTGATGTGGTGCTCCTGCCTGTATCCCAGCACTTTGGGAGGCTGAGGCAGGAGGATCACTTGAGGCCAGGAGTTCAAGACTAGCCTCAACAACATGGCAAAACCTTGTCCCTACAAAAAAAAAAAAAAAAAAAAAAATTCCAGGCAGGATGGCATGTGCCTGTGGTCCCAGCTACTTGGGAAGCTGAGGTTGGAGGGACCACTTGAGCCCAATAGTTGGAGGCTGCAGTGAGCCAAGACTGGGCCACTGCACTCCAGCCTCGGTGACAAAGCAAAACTCTGTCTCTAAAAAAAAAAGTTAATTAATTAAAAAAAGAAATATAGAGGTGAATGTAACAAAATTTAAATTCATCAGGAGAAAATTATAATTCTAACTTCATGGATACCCAATAATATAGCTTCAAAATATATGAGGTCTTTTATCAGATATATGATTTACAATATTTTCTCCCTTTCGGTGGGTTGTATTTTCACTTTATTGTTGGAGTCCTACAGGGCATAAAAGTTTAAAGTTTTAAGTTCAATTTATCATTTTGTTTCTTTTGCTGCTCATGCTTTTGGGGTCATGTCTAAGAATCCTTTGCCAAATCCAAGGTTATAAAGATTAAATAATTAGCCAGGCAGGGTGGCACATGCCTGTGGTCCCAGCTACTTGGGAGGCTGGGGTGGGAGGATCACTGGAGCCTGGGAGGTCAAGGAGGTGCAGTGAGTCAAGACTGAGCCACTGCACTCTAGCCTTGGTGACAGAGCAAAACCTTGTCTCAGAAAACAAAACAAAACGAAACAAAAAACTCTATGTTTTCTTCTAAGACTTTTACAGTTTAGCTCTTACATTTAGGTCTTTGATCCATTTTGAGTTAATTTGTATAGTTCATTGACCTATATGCCTATTTTTATGCCAGTACCAAACTATCTTGATTACTCTTGCTTTGTAGCAAGTTTTGAAATCAAAAGTGTGAGTCCTCCTACTTTGTTCTTTTTCAAGATTGTTTTTGTTATTTTGAGTCCCTTGAAATTCCATATGAACTTTAGAATCAGCTTGTCAGTTTCTATAAAGAGGTCAGCTGGGGCTCTGATAGGGACTGCATTGAATATGGACTCCAGTCTTACATCACTGTGTAGGGTGACCATAGCTCCAATCAGCCAGTCCTTCAGAGGACAAAGGGCCTCCTGCCTAAGCTGGTCTGCCATGCCCCCCATGTGTATGTCCTCAAGTGGCCCCATCAATGTGAGTGCTACTGGGACTGAACATGGGTATTAAGAGTCTAGGCCGGGCGCGGTGGCTCAAGCCTGTAATCCCAGCACTTTGGGAGGCCGAGACAGGCGGATCACAAGGTCAGGAGATCGAGACCATCCTGGCTAACACGGTGAAACCCCGTCTCTACTAAAATACAAAAAACTAGCCGGGCGAGATGGCGGGCGCCTGTAGTCCCAGCTACTCGGGAGGCTGAGGCAGGAGAATGGCGTGAACCCGGGAGACGGGGCTTGCAGTGAGCTGAGATCCGGCCACTGCACTCCAGCCTGGGTGACAGAGCGAGACTCTGTCTCAAAAAAAAAAAAAAAAAAAAAAAGAGTCTAGATAACTGAAATAGAAACCCAGGCTTCTGAGATCCTTCTAAGATTGTCACCATGACCGTAGTAATGGATGATCTTAGGTTGGGTCCCCCAGGAAGCAGACCCTGAGATGAAGATTTGAGTAAAAGTAGTTATGTGGGATGTGGGCCCAGGAGACACTGGTAGGGCAGTGGGGAAGTAAGCTGGGTGGAGGGTGGGAGGAAATCAGGAGAGTGTGCCTAAATAAACAGAGCATCACTGTGGGCATCTGAGGCTCAGTCCCTCTGGGAGAGGGAATAGAATAGAGCTTCTCAACCTTGGCCCTATTGACATTTTGGGCCAGACATCTTGGAGACAGAGTCTTTGCTCTGTTGCCCAGGCTGCAGTGCAGTGATCTCGGCTCACTGCAACTTTTACCTCTTGGGTTCAAGCAATTATTGTGCCTCGGCATCCCAAGTAGCTGGGATTACAGGTGTGTGCCACCACGCCTGGCTAATTTTTGTATTTTTAGTTAGAGATGAGGTTTCATCATGTTGGCCAGGCTGGTCTCGAACTCCTGGCCTCAAGTGATTCACCTGCCTTGCCTTCCGAAAGTGTTAAGATTACAGGTATGAGCCACTGTATTCAGCCTGGGCTGGATTCTGTGTTACAGGGGGCTGTCATGTGCACAGTAGGAAGTTTAGCAGCATCCTGACCTCTACCACCAGATGCCAATAACAATCACTCAACCAAAATGTCTCAGTATCGCCAAATGTCCCCAGGAGTGCAAAATCATCTCAGATTGAGAACCACTGATGTAGGACATGTCTCAGAATTGTCCCATCCATGAGGTGAGGGAGCTGGGGTATTTATACTCCAACTGTTGTAGGGCTGCTTTGTTGGCGTTAAGTCCCTAGCATCTCTGGCCTGTCCCGAGGGTTGACTGAACATGATCCCAGGCCAGAGGGAGCTCCCAGGCAGTATTGTAGGCACCCATAGTAAGAAGCCACCAGTGTGTATGGAAATATTGAGGACTGAGAGGGTGTGGGCACTCATAGTGCAGCTACATGGATCCTGCCATGTGTAGCTTTGGAGACCATGATTCTTCCTCAGATTTGCAGCTCGGCCTGGAAGCCCGTGTTATTGGGGCTTTGCAAAAGGAGCTTTGCATGTACCAGGGCATACAGTGTTGAAACAACCTAACCCTGGGCAAGTTGTTGGCTCCTTGGCTGATTCTTCGCTCTGTCACAGGCCTGGCCCAACTCCTGCAGAATGAGGAAAGATGGCCTTGGAAAATTTCAGATTGAAAATCTCCAAATGATCTTGTTTGCTGGGTAGAAGGCATTAGGGGAAGGAAGTGCCCATAGAATTCTCTTCCACTTCCTCCCTCCATCTCAGCTCCATAAAACAAGCCTCAGCTTTCTGTACCCACCTCTGACCTCTAAGGGTGTTCTCCTTTTTCAGTATGCTGTGTGACTCTGGGCAAGACATACCTCCTCTCTGGGCCTCAGTCTGTCTTCTGTAAAACATGGGGGTCAGGTGAACCAGATGACCTTGAAATGTCCTTCCAGCTCGAGTGGCTGCCGAGAGCCCACGGAGGCAGCAGGGAGCCTCCAGGCAGCCAGAACCCGGGGGCCAGCGGAAAATGTGACTTCGTGACAGCTCGGCCCCCAGTGGCGTTGCTGGCCTCTGATCTTTGAGCATTTCCACAGTGCACCCGACACGTCGGGCCCGGTCATAGCCCAGCGCAGCCCCTCGCTCACTCAGGAACATCTGCTACAGCATTTACCACGTTAATAGATTAGCTTTGAGAATCGGGCAGGTGTTTTCCAACCAAGCCAGAAAACATCAAAATCACATTGCTCTCCAAGCCTTTCCGCACAGGCAATCGAGTTAGAATGACTCATACGGTCTAACAGATAATAAAACACACATAACATTTGCTTTAAGGTACAGGTGGGGGTATTTTGTCCCGCGCATAGGAGAAACAAAAACTCACTCTATTTGGGAATAGGGTAATTGAATACAGATGGGAGGAGGTAAATGAAAGAATTTAGCAAATATCTCAGTGGAATAGCTAATGGGAATGAGACAGAATAGGAAATTAAAAATTATTCGAAGCAGATGGACCATTCTTTGAGTTTTTAAAAATTTATTAGGACCGCGAAAAAATGTGTCTGTTTATTTTCTACGGCCATGAAATTAATGACTTGGTGAGTTTTGCTGGTGCAATTTTATGACTGCCATGTCATCTGTCATAATTTGGGGACTGTTTGATATGGATTTATGAATGTCCCCACCCCCCGCCCCTCCCTGATTTATTGGTGTGGGTCATAAGTGAATTAGGCTGTCCTCTTTTGGGGGAGCAACTCAGATGGTGGCGTAACCTCACGGGCCCTGGGCAGGGGCTCCGGGGAATTCCTGGCCAAAAGGTGAGTGGAAAATCTGTGGGGAAGCAGGAGGCTGACCTGGCTGAACTTCCTCTATTCGGGTGACCCCAGGCTGCCCTGGCCAGGGAGGAGGTGTCAAGACCGGGAAAACCAGCCCACGCTGCTTGTGCTTGACTGGGGCTAGGGTGGAGCCATTGCTGTGGCCTCAACCCAGCGTAAGGGCCACCTGCCTCCTTGTCCCTCCAGTCCTTAGAGCCAGGCTCACCTTCCCCTAGACCTGAAGCTCAGGGAAGGAGAAAAGTATTCACATTTATTTGGGGTCCGGTTGTGCCTGGCCAGGTGCTGGGGTTTAAGTACATTTTCTAGATGATGGTTAACACAGGGCTTTGCAACCCGCAGACATAAGTCCAGTTTTACGCTGATTCTTCTGAGCTGTGTGTCTCAGGACTGATCACTACCCTCTCTGAACCTTGATTTCCTCATCTTTAAAAACAAAATAGGGCCGGCACAGTGGCTTACGCCTGTAATCCCAGCACTTTGGGAGGCTGAAGCAGGTAGATCACCTGAGCTCAGGAGTTCAAGACCAGCCTAGCCAGCATGGTGAAACCCCATCTCTACTAAAAAATACAAAAAATTAGCTGGGTGTGGTGACACACATCTGTAATCCCAGCTGCTTGGGAGGCTGAGGCAGGAGAATCACTTGAACCTGGGAGGCAGAGGTTGTAGTGACGCAAGATCATGCCACTGTGCTCCAGCCTGGGCAACAGCCAGACTCCATCTTAAAAAAAAAAAAAAAAAAACCAACCAATCAAACAAAAAACCAGAATAGAAGCATCTAACATTAGGGAGTTTTTGAGGATTAAATGAGATATTGTAACAAACTCTGCCCCCAAACACACATAGCAAAGAGCTAGTAAGTGGTAACTATTATTATTCTTAATAATCATCCCATCAACATCTTAAGGTGGATATTGTTATTTCCCCCTGACAGGTGGGGAAAGAGGCTCAGAGAGTTTGAGTGATTTGCCAGAAGTTACACAGTTAAAGGGATGAACCTGGGCTTTCCTGTATGACGCTGGAGCCCATCTTGTTCTGAATTGGGATATACCAGGCCCCAGTGGCATAGTTCAGGGCTACAGACTCATGACCTTGTTCTGTATTTCCTCTGACTGGGGCCTAATCTCATTCCCTACCCATCCTACAGGTCTATTGCAAACTCTGTCCTGGTGACCAGTCAGGCAGCAGAGATAGCCTCTTATCAATCCCATTGCTGGGGCCAGCTGGGCACCTTGCCCAAGTGAGGGTGGAGGAGTCTGTCCAGTCTCAGGGACAGGCCCATCCCAATCCCCTTACCTATTCTGACCCAGCTCACTGGACATCGGAGAGCAGGGCTTGCAATGGCAGGGCGGGAGGCTCCCCTCAGACCAGGGAGTTCTCTGATAATGAAGCCTGCTTTTAACTAAATGTCATGCCCTGTGGTGTTTGACCTCAAAACAGGCTGTGGGTAGCATTGAGTCTCATCTAAGTTCTTCTCTTCAGCTCCACCTGTTCCCAGAATCCCAGTCCCCACGCCCTCTGTGCCCCTCTCAGCACCTCCAAATTAGAAACAATAAAAACTTCTATTTGCTGGACGAGTGTGGTGGCTCATGCCTGTAATCCCAGCATTTTGAGAGCTGAGGTGGGCAGATTACTTGAGGTCAGGAGTTCAAGACCTGACTGGCCAACATGGTGAACACTGTCTTTAAAAAAATACAAAAATTAGCAGGGCATGGTGGCAGGCGTCTGTAATCCCAGCTACTCAGGAGGCTGAGGCAGGACAATCGCTTGAACTCGGGAGGCAGAGATTAGTAAGCTGAGATCACATCACTGCACTCCAGCCTGGGCGACCGAGTAAGACTCAGTCTCAAACAAACAAAAAACTCCTATTTGCTGAGCCCCTGTGATGGTCCAGGCACCGTGCAAGGTGACTTGTTCATGCAGGCAGCCATTTATTCTTTCATTCATTAAATATCTGCTGAATACCTACTATGTGCCTGGCACTGTCCTAGCACTAGGGCTATGGCAGGGAACAACACATACGAGGTCCCTGCGCTCACTGAACTGACATACTAGTGGAGAGATGGGCAGGCAACAGCATATCATTCAGTAACATGTCAGGTACATCAGGAGCTTTGAAGAACGTTAAAGCAGAGTAAGGGAGAGGGAGGAAAGGAACAGGGATCTATCGTAGATAGCCTGATCAGGGAGGCCTCTCCAAGAAGGTAACATTTGAGCTGTGACTAGCCATCCAGGGAGTTTCTAGGCATAGGGAATGGCAAGTGCCAAGGCCCTGAGGTGGGAGGATGGCTGGTGAGTTTGAGAACAACAACGCCAGGATGGCGGGAACAGAATAAACAAGGAGAATCTGTATTGTATTGTATTGTATTGTATTGTATTGTATTGTATTGTATTG